>NC_064601.1:45349497-45657206 GCF_943734735.2 Anopheles gambiae
ACCGTACGAAAATACTCAGCCAAACACTGTCACACAGATTGATGAACCAAATGCTACGTATTCGGAATACGGGGGAGAAGCGAGTGATGCTTACTACCAAACGGAACCTGCTGCAACTACTGCTGTCCAAGACGGTGGGGAACTTAATCCCTCTTCCACCGATCAAGCATACATTAACGGTGCCATGGGTCAACCAGTAGAGTACCAACAAGACGATGGACAACAATCAGCTGCCTATCAGTATGGGAACAGTCAGGATCCTGTTGCTTATCAGGAAGGTCAGTATGTCGAAGGAGAAACTGCGGGCGAGTCACAGTATCAGTATCAAGAAGGGGTTGATCAAACGGGCAACGTGTATGCGACGCAGGAGCAATATCAGGATCCGAATCAGCAGTATCAGTATGATCAAAACGCACAGTACTATAGCGATCAACAAGCTTACGATGCACAGTACTACAACCAAGATCCACAGCAACAGGAACAGCAACAGCAACAGCAGCAGCAGTACTATATGGATGAGTCAAACCAACAGCAGATGGATCAAAATCAAGCAGAACAGCTCAAACCGATGGACCAATTTGTTTCTCCAGAACAAAACGACCAACCATACTACCCATCTGATGGACAGTACGAACCTAACGCTAAAAATGCTGAACCAACTCTACCAAACCCACCTGAGGGGGGTGATGTGACGGTCCCCAGCTCCCTAGAACCACCATTGGCCAATGCACAAACGATTGAGACACCGGCCGTTATCGATGCCACGTTGCCGAAAGACAAACAGGAGAAGAAAGCTTCCGACGCTATAGTGCAACAGGCCACTCTCGAGCAAAAACCCTCCAGAAAGGAGGGAGCCGATCCGGAATCCGATGCGCCAACGCTGAGCACCGTCAACGATGAGAGTGATTTTGATTTCTCCTCCCAGTGATAAGCACGCGGATCGTGTTTGCTCAGAGTTTTAGCCGCTAATTGATGATAGAAACCTATCCTGATTGTTTTGTGCAGCAAAGCCCTTGGTCTATAGAAACATGTGGGCTTTCGTTCGGAGCTCGTGCGCTCAAGTACGTCGTTTCCTTTGCACCCATGATAAAACACTTCAATCTTTAATACGCACCCTTTGGAGCACGCGCTTTCGCGGTCCAACATTTAACGGACGGTCCGCTTTATTACGGCACGCTGTTGGGCGGGATGCGTATAGTCATGTTGTGGTTAGTGCTGTGTTCAGTGTACCTGGTGATCGTTCCGGTAGTAACGGCCAATGGCCGACTATCCAACAACACGCTGCCATTGCATTATGATCTGCACCTAGAGGCGACGGGTCTAGGGCTGCACGATTACACCTACCGGGGCAACGTGTCGATACGGATTGCCATCGTTAGTGATACGAACGAAGTGGTTCTACACAATGTCGGCAATAGGTTAAAGTCGATTTGCTTACGAAGATGTCGTGATGGGGAAGCAATATCGCACCAGTTGCTAGAGAGCGAACCGGCAAGTGAACTGTTGCGCATTCGTACCGATCGAATCTTGCGCCGAGCGGATGATCAGGTGATTACGCTAACGATCGTGTTCCACAACACGCTCGGTGAGGATAGGATGGGCTTCTACCGCACGCAGTACCGTGGGGCCAAGCGCATTCCCATGGCGGTAGCTACGACACACTTTCAGCCGAGCTATGCCCGCCTAGCATTTCCGTGTTTCGATGAGCCGGGCTTTAAAACCACCTTCCAGATAACGATCGTCGCGAACGGTAGCCATTTGGTAGCTTCCAATGCACCGATCGCAACGGTTACCTGGCTGCAGGACGGTCACAAGGCGGTACGGTTCGAGCGTACTCCTCCAATGCAAACGTACCTCGTAACGTTTCTGATCGCAAACTTTACGTCCGTCCACACGGTAAGTCCTTCTGGAGTGGAGATCGGTATACTGGCCCCGCCGAAGGATGAGAAATCGCTCCAATTCAGCCTGCAGGCGGCAACGACACTGCTCTCGAGCTTGGAAGAGTACACCGGACAAAGCTTGGGCCTGCAGAAGCTAGATCATGTCGCCATTCCACGGTTCGGCAATGCCATGGAAAACTGGGGCCTGGTCGCGTACGATGAACAGTTTCTGGTGCTTTCTGCGAAAGCTCACCGTCTGCAGCGCGCCCAAGCAGTGCTAACCATCGGACACGAAACGGCGCACCAGCTGTTTGGCAATCTGGTAGGCCCTGCGTGGTGGTCCTACCTATGGCTAAGCGAAGGTTTTGCAACCTACTTTGAGCTCCTGCTGGGAGCCGACGCATACCCGGAGCTACTACCGCTGGAGGAATCGTTCGCCGTGCGGCACATGCATCCAGCACTGATGGCGGATGCGTACGAACAGCATCCCCTTACGGTGGAACCACTTTCGGCCAATACGCCCGAAATCGAGACACTGTTTGATACGATCACGTACAGCAAGGCGGGCTGCATTCTGAGGATGATTAACTGTTCCATCGGGGAGGAAGCGTTTCAAGCGGGCGTCCAGAACTATCTCGAACAGCACCGGAATGGTATCGTAACGCCGGAAGATCTGTACGCGAGTTTCTTCGTGCAGCAGCGGAAGGACACACCGACGGTCGAGCAAATGTTCCGCAGCTGGGTAGACAAACCAGGTTATCCGGTGGTGACGGTTGAGCGTCTGAACGGTTCTTTCGTGCGGTTTCGGCAGCAGCGTTACCACAACCAGGAAGTGACCATCCAGGATATTACCTCGCGATGGTTCATACCGATCACGTACTACACCAACAGCAGCCTGGGGCAGTATGAGTATCAGCCTGCGTTTTGGATGAAAGAAACCGACCAGGAGCTGGTGCTCCAACTGAAAATGAACACGCAGGATGTTCTGGTGGTGAATCCGCGCCAGATCGGGTTCTACCGGGTGGAGTACGACGAGCGAGGTTGGAGCAGTATCGTGGACAACCTTACCACCCTACCGTCCATCATGCAGGCAAAGCTGATCGATGACGCGTTCGTGCTGGCACGGGCCGGTCTCGTCGGGTACGAGCTCTGTTTGGAGATGCTGCAGGAGCTCGCCACAAGCCCCGACCCGGTACCCTGGTTGATTGCGATGGCGGAAGAGAACATTGGCTACCTGCAGCGGGTCCTGCAGTCGGCAGAGTTTGATCGCTTTTTGACAGGATTTGTGGGCGAAATGTTTGATCTTGCCGGGAACGTGGGTCGCACGTTGCTCCAATCCCAAGCGCTGGACGTGGCCTACGATTGGTGGTCTCGCTTAGCAGCAAGCTTTATCGAGAGCAAACGTGAATCCAGCATTCGTCCACGTGCCTGCCTGCCAACACCCGTGCAGGAGGTAGTGCAGGCATTGGTTTCGCCCGACGATCATGTACGGGAGCGTCTTTTCGTCCGATTAAAGTGTCTGCCGAAACAGTCGAACGAACCGTCTGTGTTGCTGCTAGCATTGGAACGAATTCGAGCAGCGAATCTGCTTACCCCCGGCAAACTGTTTGCCGTGCTGGAGAGTTTGATTAAATCCGACCCGGGGCGGTTTCTGCCACCGAGCGTGCAGTTTCTTTCCAGCGTACCGCCGGAGGAGGCCGGCCCGGTAGCGGACCGCTTCCAGCGCTTGTTAAATCTTATCGTGCACGAGGTCACTGACCGTCGCCAGGCGGCGCAAGTTCGGAAGCTGATGGTGAAAAATTCGTCCATCCTGCCGGCGAACTTCCTGCCGCACGCCAGCACCGTGATGACGTCAACTATCAGCTGGCGCATGAAGCAGGTGCCGAAGTTAAGGGAGTTTGTGCACGATTCCCATATGGCCAGCATTTACGAGCGGGAAGGGCACCAATAGGGCCAGATTTTATGTAGGGTAAGTTGGAGGGGTTGGAGGGGAAGGTATGGGTGGGCAGGTGAATTAATGAAGTGTGTTTTGTGCTCCTAAAATGGGAATGCTGTGGATAGGGCGCGCTGTAGGACAGTGCGTACGTGAAATGGGGGAATAGTTTTGTAACACAAACGCGGAAATTATTTGTGTAAAGCTAAGCGAGTTTAGTAAATTTAGTTTGTTTTTTTTTTTTATGAAATAAAATGGATTTAAAAATTGTAATTAAATGAGTTGAACTAAGCTAAAAAAAATTGCACATTTTGTTTCTTTATCCAAAAAATGTGATTCATTCTGCGAAAGATTTGTCTCATCCTGAGCAGTTATACAATTCCGGTGTCCACTGTGTGTGTGGTTTTATTTTTGTCCGGCGCCTTTCGCACCTCCAATTCCGATGGCTAATTTATGTGTACCGTTTCGATTAGCCCGGTGTGTCGCCGTGGGTCGACCACGGATCCTTATCCTTTCGCACCATTATCGCAAGCAGCAATACAAAACAGAAAAAAAATCACACCACATAGGTCACACACCACCATCAAGGGCTGACCCCGCGTGGGCGGATGGTTTGGTGCCACGTGCATCAAAAAAAGGGGAAGCAACAGCAAACCGCCACCCAACCCCTCTTCTTAACGATCTGCGCACGGCGAATGATGATCATTACATTAGTCAATAGCAATGGTCTCACCTATGTATGGAAGTGTTTTCGTCGTCATCGGATGTTATTTTTCAGGAAGTGAGATGATGCATCGACCAGGATCACGGGGGGCGGACTGGCAGAAATGGTGGTCAGACCACGGGGCAGGAAGGATCGGGATTGCAGTATAAAATCGGTACGCCCTACCAGTGGACATTCTCATTCGCTGGTGGACCGTAGCCCGTGCCGTGTGCCAGTGCCCAGAAACGTGTGATTGCGCATTCAAGTGTTCGCGGTTTAGTGTTGGCGTACAGGCGTGTAACAATATAGTTGTGTGTGTGAGAGAGAGATAGAGAAAGATGTTCGTGGTGGGGCGTGCTCGTTAAGAGTGGTCGCGGTCGGTGGTGAACGTTCCGGAATTTCCGTTGGCGCGTTAAGAAGCGTTCGGGCAAGCAGTGCGGACCAAGCTGGCAGGGGCACGGTGCGCCAAAATGTGGCTACCGTTGGCGCTGTGCGTGCTGTTGGAGTTTGCCGACATTGTCAGTGCATCGGGCGGGCTGGACGATGCGCTCGAGGTCACGTTCAGCGAGCGTACCCGGGCCGACTGGGAGAAGGTGTGGCACCAGGAGAGTCATTCGCGCTGCCGGGAGAAGCTCATACGCCATCTGTACTGGGCCTGCGAGAAGGACATTTATCGGATTTCGAGACGCAGCGGCGATGGCAACGGTAATGCCGGGATGGTGGAAAAGCGTACGAGCATGGTGGACGAGGGCCAGCTCGTGCCGTACCCGTGGGCAATTGATCGCGAGGTGGCGTACGCGTTTCTGCGTACCCGGCGCACTGGGAAGCGCCGATCGGGCGGGTCAATTACGGCGGAGTGCTGCACGCGCACCGGCTGCACCTGGGAGGAGTACGCCGAGTACTGTCCGTCGAATAAACGCTTGAACCAGTACCGGCGAAGGAAGTAATAGGCGGTAATGGTGTGCCAAAGCGAATGTATCCGTGGTGATGGTGAGGTCTCTGCCGGTCGTGGATTGGTGACGGAAGGCATGGGATGCAGGTGGAGGTAGAACGGGAAGATTTCTCGGTATTCTTGATCATCGTACGCAGCAGCATCGGTTGTATATTGCAGCACATTTTTTGTTTGTATTTGTAATGTGAAATAAAGGAATCCGCACTATACAAACAGAAGAAAAATGGTGTTATTATTTAAAAGTAGGATTTTGGCGTGGGTAAAGGTAAGCATTACCATACGGCAGGGTGGAAGTGGAAGTCGTCAGATTATTCATCGTACAGTGAATATTTCAGTCATTGGTTTTATTATTCTTTTTTTTATCTTATCTTCACGTTATTTAGTCTTTTTCTTTTCTGTGCTCATTTCACCCCCGTTGGTAGTGAGAAAAGACACTTGGTAAGACACCCAGAAGTATAACACACCCACCGCACAGTACACACTGGTGAGTAGCAGCGGCAGGAAGGGTAACCGTTCCCGCAGTCCTATCGCATCGTGCACAATATTTTCGTACACACAAAGCACGGGAAATCCGGCCAGGTACAGGAATTCCACCGTGCGAAAGAACGTTGCACGATGAATGAGCTTTAGCAGCAAAACACTGACCGCGGTGTACAGTGCGTGCAGACAAATCTTTACCAGCGTAAGTTCCGGTTTAAACAGCAGCGGAAAGAGCGAATAATGTGCGACGATGCCGAGAAAGACGGCCCACCGGGCATCGTGCTGGTTGGCGATGGCAAGCAGGGTCAGTGGAATCAGCACCATCAGGATGGCTTTCTCGTGCACATGCCAGCCGAAAAGGAATGAGGTACATCCGCACAGTACGATTGCTCGGGTGAAAGAGCGGCCGAGTGACACGCTCGAGGTGGAGGGTTTTAGTGTGCAAAGCTTGAGCAGGACGGGAACCATTGCCAGCCCGGTCAGGGCAAACGTTACGCCAGGTGTTATGGACGGCAGTACGGTGTGGTCGAACGTTTGCACCAGTCCACCGGTGCTGGATGCTTTGGTCACTTTTCCTAGTGCCACCGCTAGTGCCTTATCGGCAGTATTATACAACGCCCAAAAGTTCGGTGCCCAGTAAGCATGCGTGAGGCCACGCTTGAAGGGAAACAGTCGGGAAAGGACCTGCAGGAGGACCGAGAAAGAAAGGGGAGGGTGATAAAGTAATAAATTCATATTAGTACCGCGGAGCAATTAATGGCCATCAATCGAAAGCCAGTCGCCTTACCTGTGGAATGTGCTCGTAGAATGGACCGAACGATAGTAAACACACGCCCAGCACGATGGTGGCCAGTTTGATTAGTTTTACCGCCGCCCGGCCGACAGTAAAATCGCGCAAGCAATAAAACCGTAGCAAATAAACAACATAAACAGGGGCGACGTACATGAAGATGTGCTTCAGGTTCAACAGCACCGCAAACAGCAGTGCCGACTGCAGGGGTCGGTTTTCCATCAGTGCACCGATGCTGAGAAGCAGCACGCCGAACAGGAATCCATTGTACTGAAAGTGGATGTGGTCCACCATCAGCAGGCCGGCGTTACCGAGCAGCAGCGCGCCACCGATGAGCAGGGAGCGGGTCGGATTGACACTGCCAGCGCTTAGTGCCCGCAGGCAACGGCGCACACCAAGCGCGTAGATCACGTCGGTCACGATGACCGAGAAGCGCTGGAAAACGATCGTCTGCTCGGAAGCGTAGTTGAGATTCTTCACGTCCAGCATCCGCGGGTCGAACGATTTGGCCACCTGTGACAGTAGCCACTCGAAGTAGGCAAAGAAGGGCGGATAGTCCAGCGTCCATTCGCTCGTTTTCTCGTAGTACCATCGCGAGAGCGGCAAGCTGTGCGTGATTGCCAGCCAGTTTCGGTGTACCTCAAAGTCGGTGGACCGGCTGTAGGGGTTGACGATTGAAGAGATGTTTTGAGATGCCTGTGTGCAGTTGTACGCGTACAAATGGATTGAAAATACTTACTAGGCTGGGATGAACAGCAGCTTTACGCCCGAAACGAGTAAAAATATGTGCCAAAACATGGCACTGGGCGGTCGGGTTCGGGTAAACGATAACGAAATAGGCAATGAGGACAGTTTTTGAACTTAATTTGTAATCATCACCACCGGTTTCGTAGCAATTGCCAACACCTCACAAACAACAACAAAAGGTAAACAGTGCCAGCTGTCAAACGTCCCGTCAGCTCAGTGAAAAAGACTATGAACAGATGTTCGTTGGATGGGACTGTTTTTATTTTAAGAAAATTAATAAAAGAAAGGATTTTGAGGTCCATTGGAAGATGAGAAATGAAAAAACGCATTACCCCAGAGAATCGTACTTTATATAAAAATACAATCTATGCGTTTTAAGATTATATTTAAGTAATATTAGCTACGAAAGGTTAGAAACGCTTGAAACGCTTAATACGTTTGAAAGCGTAGCGTTGGACTATGGCTCCGTATGAAGTCAAGATAACCTATGTAGGTTAATTTATTCTAAAATAAATGATTACAATAGGCTGACAAGCAATGGGATAAAAAATGAGACATATTGTTAAAAAACAGTAAAACAGTAAAAGAAAAAAATCTAGATATTGTTGAACAATTTTATTTTATGATTTTATTAATGGACTTAACACTCGGATATAATTTATCGTTTTGTTCGAAGGAATTGTAGTTAGGTCAGTGATTCTCATCTATTCTCCCTCTCTCTCTCTCTCTCTCTCTCTCTCTCTCTCTCTCTCTCTCCCTCTCTCTCTCTCTCTTCCTCTCTCTCTTTCTCTCTCTCTCTCTCTCTTTCTCTCTCTCTCTCTCGCTTATTGGTCTGCTCACGATAGAGAACGTCGACGTGACATGGCCCGGTCAACAATCATTCTCCTGGATGCTCGGTCCCTAGCTGATCTCCGCCAGGTCTCGCTTCACCTGATCCAGCCATCGAGTTAACTGTGCTCCCCTGCGCCTTTTGCCGAACTGGGGATTGCTGTCGAACACCTTCTTGGTGGGGCATGAGTCGGGCATCCTCATGACATACCCCAGCCATCGTATCCTGCCAGCCTTTGCCACCGTCAGGATACTCGGCTCGCCGTACAGCTCAGCAAGCTCGTGGTTCATCCTTTTCGTCCACGCTCCATGCTCGAACACACCGCGAAAGATGATCCGGAGGATGCGTCGCTCAAACACACCCAGAGCGTTTGCATCGTCCACTCGGATGGTCCAGGACTCGTGTCCATAGAGGACCACCGGGCGAATCAATGTGCGATGTATCTCACATTTCGTGCGGGCTTGAAGTCTTCTGGATCTCAGCAGTCGGTGAAACCCATAGCATGCCCGATTCCCCTGAATAATGCGTCTCCGGATTTCGCTGCTGATGTCGTTGTCCGAAGTAACGACCGTCCCGAGATAGCAGAACTCCTTGATTACCTCGAGATTGTCGCCGTCAACTAATACACTGCCTTCCAGAAGGTCTGAGTCTCCGGCAAGCAGGTATTTCGTCTTCGTTGTATTGATTTTCAATTCAATTCTTTCTGCTTCGCGTTTGAGTCGGGTGTACGCCTCACACACCTTCGCTGTTGTCCTGCCGATAATGAGCTCCTCTATACGAAGTATTTAATACAACGGCAGACGGTCCACTGGTCTTATCTTCTGGACCTACCTCCTAAGTCCTACGTTCAACGATCACGAGATTGGCACTAATGGCCAATCCATTTTCTATTATTTATTGTGAAAACCTATGAACTTTGAACATTTACTCAATTTAGTATTTTAAAACATCAATCATAGGGTAGTTTCAATATAAATGTGTTTGTCCGCTTTGTGCTTTTTCGATTTCAAGCTTTTGTTTATTCCGCACTGAAGCAGCGTTAAAATAGATCGTGGATATCCTGGATGCAGTTATATGCCTTTGGCTATGCAATAATACACACCACAGCTGATGATAAACATACTTTATTACTGACTATTTGGCCACTTGGCGAGAAAATGCACTATTCAATAGCTTTGGTTTCAAAATGCAGTAAACATACGCAGTTACACAACGTCTCACTTTCCGTCCAATGTTGAAGGTCCGGTTGGCGGTGGAGATGCACTCGGAAAGGCCCACGGCATTGGGCGCACGTGACGCATTCAACATTCGCATCTTATCGGCAACCGAGCCATATATTTCCCGTCCGCCGAGGGTATCCACGTTCCGGGCGGACCCGCTCATTATTGTACAGCCAGTAGTAGTTCCCTTTGAAGAAGTACGTCTTGCCTGCGCCGGAGACCCGTCGAAGGTCGCACATCAAATGTCCATCGGTGGCGGAGCGAACCGAGCGCACGATACGACGCGAATGTCAAGGTTAGGGTGTAAGGAAATAATGGTACACAATTAGAAAAATGGTCACCCAGCGGGGCCGTGCTTTGTTTCCTGCTTCTTCACGCACGCAGTTCCGCCATTCACGAGAGCCATGTCGTGTCGTGTGCGTTTCTTCTGTTTCTGCTTCTTGGCACGCTTCAAACTTACCGCTAGCAACAGCCGTGGCGGCATCAATATTGTTCGGAATGCCAAACCAACGGTCCATGGAGGACGGGTAGCCTTCGTCCATTTCGCCGGCCGTGTCGTTGTACCGCCAGAAACGATCGCCCGCAAACAGGTACGTCTTGTTGTTTTTCGCTGCAACGCAAAAAAAGAAAATACAGCAATGGAAGTATGAATGAAAGTAACCACTAGCTAGCAATGGCACAGTATACTCACGCCACACCAGTGCCGCATCGATGCGTCGCAGCTCTTCCGGCAGCCCGAAGTCTGTCAGGGGCCGCACTTCCGGGTGCAGGAAGTTGAGCGCATCAAACACCCAGTAGAAGCGGCCGGAAAACAGTACGATCGCATTATCATCGAGCCGCTCGTACACGGCATCGATGTGGCTGACGGTTTTGGGAAACCCGCGAAACACCTGCCAGATGCGCACCGGGTACCCGGTCTTGATGCGGTACTTTTCCGTCAGCCGCCACAAGTACGCACCCTTGAAGATGAAGATCTCGCCACGGAGCAGCCCGATCGCGTCGAAACTGCCGCTGCAGATATCCGGCACCGGCACGTAGGAGGGAATGGCTGCCGGTGGCCGATCATCCGGTGGCGTTGTGACACTGGTCGGTGGCGGCGATTGCGCATGGTGCCGGCTGATGTGATCGTCCACCGTTTCGTAGTCACCGACGAACGTGATCGGGATGTCGTACACTTCCGTCGTGGAGGAGAGGGCCGGCGTACTGGTAGGGAGTGGGTCCGGTTCCGGGTAGTGCGGTTCGCTGTCCAAATCGGGCAACCGTGGGACGGCCGGCGTCACGGTGCCGTACTCGTCCACGGTTGTGCTCGCTTCGGTAGTGTACATCCAATCCGGTTCGTCCGTGATGTGAGGATTTTGAACTGCATTGCACGAAAGAGAGAGTGATAAGTAGTAGCATGATTGGAGATGCAGACGAAAGGAACGATCCTCGCAACGGAACGGATACTATACTGTACAGCTGGTACATCGCCAAGATGTCGTCGTAATCCAGCGTGCCCTGGGCGATGCCCTTGTAGTACGGGAACATCAGCGACGAGTAGACGGGCGAATGGGCCAGCCCGAGCGAATGGCCGAGCTCGTGTATCGCGACCGAGTAAAAGTCCACCCCCTCGCTCAGGTGCGTCGAGTTTTCCTTCCAATTTTCGTCCTCATCGAAGTGGACATCTCCACCGTACGCGTTCATTTCGTACGGATAGAAGGCGTGGGCCAGCACGTTCCCCGGACCGTCGAACGGGTAGCTGCGCCAAAAAAAAAAACCCCAGGAACCATGTATTAATCGATCAAACTCCGCCATCCGCCTGCCCGGAGTCGTGCGGTGTGCATCACGCTACTCACTTGTCTCCGTGGTGGCCACTGCCGAACCCGACGATGATGTCTGCCGACGGGTCGTACACGCGGACGAACCGTAGCTTGCTGTACTTGCTCCACTCGCCGAACGCTTTGGCCATAAACTTGGCCACCGCGTCCTCGCCAACCTTGCTGGACCAGTTCGCGATGCTTGAACGGTTGCGGGACGAGAGAAAGGTTGTTCAGTACAAGAGGAGGAAGAGGCAAAGGGTAGGCAATTGGGTGGGGGGGGGGGGGGTTTTCGAAAGGTAGACCTCCTACTGCGCTGGCCTGGTGGCGCGTGATCATTAAGCGCGATGGAACACCGGCGGACAAAACCCCGCCATCAGCCAGCGCTGCCAAGAATTTAGCAACGGGAATGTCTTTGTGATCTCTCTCTCTCTATCTCTGGTTGTCCCGCTTAATGGCGCGTAATCAGCGTCACGATCGGGATAGTATACAATCCGTCTTTCGTCGCAACACCCGATGGAATGCCGATGTGGAAGAACTGCCTAACGATTGCTTCCCCGTGGACTCTCTCTCCCTTTCTCTCGTGCAAATCCAACCCTCACCTGCTGCCGAAATCGATGAAAATGCTAATGTCTAAAATGGCACCTGTCTGAATGGGTGATGTGATCGTCCCCATCCACGTCCCCGGGATCATAAAACCTCCTGCCCCCCTCTCCCAATGATGGTGCACGCATGATCGTTTTCAATTAAAGTGAAAGTTTTCCGTTTTCCTTTTTCAGCACGTTGGGGTGTGTGTATGTGTGTTTTTTTTGGAGTTTGCCACAACGAGCTGTTGTGTCTCGTTTGTGCAGCACGCTGCAGGCAGGCCCGCTTGTGCGGTGGTGTGGTTACCCTAACGCGAGATAATGAATGGCCGTACCAATTAAACGAAAATGGCTATCGAGGGCGAAAGCTAATGGCCGATCACTGTGAATATGGTGGTATGAACAACGGGGTGTGTGTGTGCGTGTTTTTTTTGTCGATTTCAGTTAAAGCTGTACCTTTGCATCGACTGTATTGCGATTACGTTTGTTAGCAGAAAATGATGATTCGATTTAACTCGAAATCATAGGTGAATGCGTTCGGCAAGGTTGTTTTCAGTAAGAACTACCATCACAGAAATGTGTTAATTTGCTGTTGGCGTACGTGAAGAGGCGTTAATTTGAACGATGCTCTATCTCACTGTCCACTTAAGGGTTAACGGCGGGATCAACCTCCTTTCCCGTTTGACCGATCATCGATCATAGATTATCGTATGGATAGTTCGATCCAACAATCGGCTCCATCGCTACGGGATGGTAATGGCGAACGAAGAAGGAAATAATCGAAAAATCGACCTCGCGCCTTAAAAGGCTACCAGGCCCGCTTGGGCTTTGCAATGAAACAAGGGGGAGAGGTTGTATGTTTTGAGGAATTAGAAAAAAAAACAGAATACAGCCAACCCACAAGGAGGTTAAGGTAGGGCGTTGTTTCTTCCGCTTATCCGTCTGTAAGGGAAAGGCGCCTTCTTTGGCGTGTGTTTGGTGTGCGTTTCGGAATACCTTAGCCGAGAGACCTTTAAGCTGTAAGTCCAGACCTAATCAGCCTGCTGGCTACTTACAAGTATGTTATGCGCCGTTTCCGCCAGCTCTCCGAACCGATCACGTACCGCCGGTGGCGTAATGATTGATCGTGCTGCATCACGTCGACCACGCCGCATCGGGGCGCTGACATTAGCTGCATTGGACGGGATTGACCCGTTCGCGAACAGGTGCCACGCCACAGAAGGAAGTAGAGAGTCGGGTAAAAACAACGCGGAGCGGGTCATGCGTGAAAGAGAAGGGATTATTTCCGGACTTTTGATTTGGGTGGGCAAACAATAAAGGTCAGAATGTTTTGCTTGTATAGCAAGTGTGCTACACAGTTACTTTAACTACGAGTCATACGGAAAACAAACCTTAAAAACAGTCTTGTTTAACGAAATTTTCAGTAAAATTTGATAGCTAAGGATCACTAATGCTTTGTGTGATCAAGAATGCATATGCACACTATTAACACACATTGTATATTGTTGGTTTTCCTTACCTCGATCGTTCTTCGATCTAGCACGCCCGTCTGTGGCAATGCGCCAAATTTCTGCACATGCTTAATGGCATCGATAATTGCTTCCCCACTGTACAGCGCTTCCGCCTGTGTAGGACCCTTCTCCAGATAGCCAAACCGTCGCATAAAATCAATCTACGAAATAATCAAGCACAAACCAGGTATTTACCGGTCACAATCGTTCAGCTTCGTTCCACTACACACCATTTCTTTTGTCGGCACTGCGGGAGCACCGTGCATCAATCGAAGACTGATCAAACACAGGAAACACAAGCCAAACAAATGCAACGGATATCGAGCCATGGTGGAAGTGTAACTGTTTCCCTTAACTGAACCTCTTCACAGAACGCGGTGCAAAAAAATTCCACGGAAATACTTTCACAGAACGTTAGAAATGGGACCAACCCAGTGTGCACTGCCCGATCGATGCTGTTGGCATCAGCAACATAATTAGACTGTCGGATTCGAATGCTGCTGGATGCTAATTATTGTCACGATCATGTCGCGATCTTTGCCGACCCATTTCACTGCTCGATGTCGTTCTCATTCCTACACATTTACCGCCCCGGAGGCTGAGGGCTGAGAATCTCGCGACGACATGCAGGCAACCATGACATGCATCGGCTCGTACGTTCGCATCGTTCTCATGTCTCTCTCCGTAATCAGTAAGCCAGTGTTAGCGAAAGGGAGCGACACTGGAAGCGTTCTGGGGTTATGTGGTATCGCCAATACTCCCAGCGTCAGGCTTCGGGCTGAACGAGCGACGCGTCAAATCCAATTAGCGACCGACCAATTATTGCTGTACGGCACGATCGTACCGAAGAGTTTGGCATAAGCAAATAAAGAAATGAATGATTAATGCTGATGACTCCTCTTTCTGGGACATCTTCTCTCTCGACTCACCCCGTGGGGTCATAGGGCAAAAGGACACGCGGGAGGTCTCGTACTATTTTCATTGTCTCTCCCGCGGTGACAGTTGCAACGCGGTGACAGTCTTCTGCAAATGTTGCAATTGTCAGTGCGTTCATTTTGTTTATTTCTTTCTTTTACTTGGTTCATGAATTCTAGCATGCATTCTCCAAATAATTATACATGTGCTGGTGTTTGAAAATAAATTGAGATGGAACGTTAATTGATTGATTGTACAATAAAATCTTATAGAAATAGCACAAATAAGTCAACCATAACAGAATGACGTTTAATCAATTGAGACTTACTTTTTTCTATTTTTTTTGTACTTATTCCAATAACTCCAAACTTATCGTTTGGTTCTATGTTACGGCAAAGATCATTCCATTCACACTGAAAAAAAGGCTAAATAAACATTATGCGAATTTACAATGTGTGTGTTTCGTGTGAACATTTATTGACCTTTTCAATAACGCTTTAGTTCGCTATTTTGTGCTTTAAAGTTCTTTTAATTGAAAGTTCGCACTTTGCTGTGGCGATTTAGCGCAATCTATATCAACTTTGAAGTCTCCAGATCAAAGAATAATTTCATACAAGAGGGAAATCATGTAACCATAAGAGATCGATGAAGCGTATAGAAAAGGTACAATAATTGTTCCTATTCATTAAAACAGCATTAATAAAAAAAACATATTGTGGATCATTCGAAAGGGTCAATAGGTTCATCAAACCCGTTGACTGATATTGTAAATGTACTAAATGGCGTAAGCATTCATTTCATGCTGATTAGAATAAATCTATATTATAAAATTCTAGTAAAGGCTGATCAGCGTTACTTTCCAGCGGTAGCTTGGATGTTTTTTGCTTACTTTACATCCATACAATGGCAAGCACATCGACTATAGAAAACGCAACGCCGACTTAGTTTTTAGTGTTTTGAGAGGTATGGAGAAGAATGATACATGTTACAGGCAGTATTTAATAATTGAACGTTTTTCCGTGGTCTTTCGAGATGTTGCTATATATGGGCTTAATTTTTGGTCTAAGCATAAAGAATGTATACAACGGCGTGTAAGTTAAGTTTTTCAAAAAGTGGCCCAAAGAACTGTCCAGCAAGCTTCAACGTCAAAATATAGGTGGCATACTTTAGGTGGCCGCCACTGTAAATCCGGATGCATGAAAACGTAGCGAGAACATTCACACAAAAAAGTAACTGAAACAAATAACCTTCTTTAAGGAGTAACGGGTCATGCCGGCCTATACAGGCTTTTGATACTTATTACCATTTAGCCGGATAGTCAATCCTTGCTTAGGGCGATGGTCCATGTTCCATGGATGGGTCCCATGGATGAGCATGTTGTTAAGACGACCGAGTTGACGATAGTACCGCTGAACCCCTCAATCCAACAAGAAATAAAAATAGGAAAACTGGACTGGATGGTTCCATTAGTGAGTCAGATTCAGGTACTATTCAGGTCTCGAAATATAAAAGGAAACAGCATCAGGGCCCGGAATCAGGATCTGTTCCATGACTGATATGGAATCTTAATCAATTAAAGGATCAGTATGTAGTTCACTTCCAGAACCGGAAGGTATATGTTGCAGGATCTGCATGGGGTCAGGATCAATTTCAGGACCGTTATGGGTTCAGTGTAAGTTCTGGTGTGGGTTCGCGATCAAATCCAAGGCCGGTACGGTTTTTACAGCCATTATACAGCGGTATATATACAATTTCAGTACCGGTTGGGTAAATGTATCGATAGTAGCGCATTGTGTTGGGGTACAGAAGTGCTTTAATAGATTTAAAGTGTCAGGAAGTGAAAAATTTACCACCAAATTAAACAAAAAAAAGCATTTTTTTGTGACGACTTCGTGGTACAATTATAAATGGTGGTATGCTTCCTAAAGTCGTAGTATTGTGTTACTATAGTGTTGGTAAACAAAGATATCTCAAAAACTCTGTATAATATATATAGAACTTAGTTTTGAAGTTGTTTTCATATAAATAGCAAGAATCACATTCATAATATTGATTTTTTTACATAATTTGACCGTAAAAAATATATAAATTTGAGTGATGAAAATATTGACTGTATAGCGATGGTAGACTCAGTTGGATATGCGAATTTTGGCCTTTTTGGTAGATTACTTAAAGGAAACTCATTTCTGTTGCTTATTTTTCTGAAAACAATACGAAATGTTAACAATATCCCGGAAAAAAAACTACAGTGTCCTGTTTTTATTCTTTTCAAAACTATGACCACTTTTGGAACATGCCTATTACGTGTCCCTATAATGGTACTATGATGGCACTTAAATTTTTTAGCCTTTTTAAAAGGGATTTCACCACCATATTTAAAAGACCAGATTTCATAATGACATAAATATACTTAATTACTCTTAAATTATCGTATGGAGCACATTTTTGAGCTATACCACCACTATTGGTACTACCACCACTACAGGTACGATTACCCTATAGGGTCAAGATATATTTCAGATCCGATATGGGAATGGCATCAACTTCACAACCGGTATGGTATCATGATCTGTTAGAGAACCAGCAAGGGGTTATGATCAGTTCCAGGATCAGGTTCACGATTAATTCTAACACCTATACGGGAATGGAATCAGTTCCAGCGCCAGAATAAGTTCTATAAAATTTTAATGGGTTCGGGATTAGTCCCACATGAAAAATAAATAATTTTATCTTTAAAAAACAAAATGGAATTTGCGTTGCATTTAAAAAAATCTGTTGCACGCATTCTTACTATACCCCATAACCTTATTATATACCCCAGAAATTATCTTGCATAACCCTGTAACCGGGCCAAATTAACTAGTAAAATAAAATGACTGCACGTGCTGATGGGGCGTGCTGATGAGTAGGCAATGTGTTTCATGTTGAATTAAAATAATTGTTTACACTTTCTGAGGTGATTGATGTTTTTTAATGGTTAAGTATAGCCTCGTCCATTGATTTATACTGCGTGACACCTGTACAGCTTCAGCCAGAGTGCAATAGTTGAACGCTTTATAGTTGGCATGCGTTTTAGTTGAACGCTCGATTATTGACTGACAGTTCAATTAAAAAACATGAAAGACTGGGTTTTAAAAAAAAAAAATCTTTAAAAAGTATGCAGAAAAAACGGGTTACGAATTGCAGAATTAAATCAACTATATCAGCTTAATTTCCTGGAAGATGACTTAGGATGGTAAAAATAAATTGGAATGAAGTAGACGAGTATGGATGAAAATATCATTGGAAGGGTTCATTGATTGCGTTACAATGAAACATATTGTTAATGATAATAATTGATTCTTTAAGATCTCCTAGAAATATGACATAAAAGTGTAACAGCGAAACAAAATTCCGAAAATATTCTTATCTAAAGTTGCTCGAAACAGATGTAAAAATAACACTATAGATTTCATGAGGAATACTTGGTACTGACATAATTAAGATAAAAGTACTAGTTTTACAAAGAAAAACAAACAATGGTAATAGAGTCTAATTGAGTTTGTGTCACTCCGTTCATTGCGGTACATTTATCCGTAATTGAGATGACCCTAGCAGATACGGTTGTAAATCAAGGCACAGTCAATAAGGCTAGACAATGGGTAGAAATGCAGAAAAAGATGCAATGACAATAACTCTCTTTACTTTTCCATTTTTGGTATAATTTGCTACAGATAAGTGCTACTGTCTGTTTCCTTTGTTACTGCAGTGAGATCTTTTTCCTCCTACAGTTGCAAATCCCATCCGTGCATCACTTCCATCATTTGGAGATTTGTGGTGTTTGCAGCACCACAGTTTTCCAAAAGTTAATTGTAGCCCTCTTTCAGCCAACCTGCACATACATATTGAACACAAAACTTCTCACGAAAATGGTAGAGAAGCGGAATATGTTAAGATTTTCTCACCACTGCCAACCGTGTGCTTTCATTGATGAAAACGCTGAACGCATTAACGATGGGTTTGGACGACAAGCGACACCGCATTATGCAAAGGCCAGTCACCTTGGGAAGGTATCTGCTCTTCTACTGTTTGCTACTGAAAGTGTTTGATTTTCCACGCTTTCAGTTTCATCTTCTGAGTAAAATGTTGCTTGGGAGCCACGTTAACCTCGACACAGGAAATTTCGTGTTTGGGGTTATGTTTAACAAAAGAAAATGGAAAAGTGTAGAATAAAACATGCCTTATTTTGTTATCGCGGTGCGTACTGCGCGAGCTTTAGGCGTAATAGATTTTATGTTTATTTCTGCCCGACGCCTTTAGCTATCTTCGGTGCGATGTTAAGTACTTGCCGTGAGAACATCAACCACCTAACGGTTGAGTAATGTATGCTACATTATCAACGCTGCTTTTAGTTTCCCCCCCTTTTTTGATGACTCTTTAATGACGGCTTATTCGGTGGGAATTTCAACCACCTTTCTGTCAGGTCGACATCGAGGTAATTCAATTACACAGACAATTCTTGACACCTTCCAAATTCAACAGTTTTGGGTGTGTGAAACACAGTGACCGAAACAGTTCCGCGGGTTCGTTCCTCTTCATAGCTAGAGGGCTCGATGACATAGTCCGCAATCAATGTAAACAGATATCGTTTCGTCAATCGTATCACAAACTCTCAAACGAGTCGTCAGTAGGAAGTTTTTCAAAGGCGTTCTACTATCCTTCTACCTGCTGGATGATATGGAAGCGTCTCAGCTGCTGCCATTTTCAATCAACTTTCCCAGCCCCAAATGTACTATCAGTGCGAGTGATAGTCTCACCAGTGGTTGCGAATTGGTTGGTTACACACTATGGTGGTCTTTTTTCATGAAAATATGCTGAGTGTCGAATAAACGAGCCTGTCAAGTGCCAATAAACGAATTAAATTTAGTTCTTGAAGGTTCATTTTTTTTATTGCGTACAAAATGATCTAAATTTAAAATAATATTTTGAAATAATAAAGCGTTTATTGTTTGATAATATTTTGATATTAATTAGACAATGTTGCTTAAAGGACTATTGTCTAACTTCTTTTTTGTATGCAAATAAGCCAATTCCAATACGACAGAGCTTGTCATTCATTAGGAATACAAATATATAGGAACAATAGGAATTAAAATTGAAATGATATGAACCACTTAATTTTATTTAAGTTAGTTGCTCAACTCTACTAAGCTTCTAAAAATATATAAAAATTGTTTGAGTATCATCCTTAATAACGATGCCAACTCCAACGGTAACGTATTTTTTCGATCTATTTTCCTTTCCCTACTGGTATGTATTCAACCATGGCATACCATTAAGCCGGCATTTTTGGCAGAATTTGGCAAGAGGGTGAGTTGTTCGATTTCGACACACCACATCGGGGTGGAATCCGAAATAGAGTTGAAAACTTTTCTCATTGCTCCCGTGGGATGGTTCCGTATTTTGCATTTCTTTTCTTTTCTCGCCCGAACAGGATCACACCGAAGACACGGAACTGTGCTGATTTCGTGGCATTCCTAAAGTGCCGATAGAAACTGCTCACCCATCTCGGTTGTTTAGGGGTCCCACATTACATCTTTCCCCTTGCTGGGAAGGGTGAGGGACATAGAAAGTAGAACGTTAGAGTCGAATCCGCGGTTCGAACTTCCCTCACCGGCTTACTTCCTCAGGGCCGCATTTGCATTCCATTTTCGGGTGTCGTCAGTGCAAACTTTAGCTCATTCTAGCTTATTCACAAACAGTCAAATAGACAGCCGCACTGGGGAAACCATCACTGAAGGGCGATTGAGCACCAGCAGCATTGGAAAAATAACTGCCTGTTTGGGCTTGTTTTCATGAGGGTTTTTTTTTTCATTAGACTTTGGCTGGTATGCCAGCAAAAAGCACTTTATTTCCGGAACCCGCTTACGTCAGCCTAAGATGTCAAGCGCATTACGCTGGCAAACTTTGGCGGGGATTGTCGGCGTTGGGAACTCACTTTGCACAAGGCGGCTATCACACGTGACGCGATTCGGGAATGTCAGGGTACGTGTTCGATTGTTTAAAGTTTCCTTCTAAAACGATCCTTTATCACTCACTTTGCACACTCTATGTGCGATCTTTTGCGCGACGGAACGCTTGACATTTACCCTTGGGAACCAACTTTGGAAGCATTTAAATGTCATACTTTAATGTTAACTATAACCCAATGTCCTATTGACCAGCGAAAAGAGGGAGTATAAATGTCGGGTCAAAACACTGCACTGTACTTTAACTGATAGTCAGAAAACCAGGTCGAGTTAACAAGAAAATAAAATACAATTAACTATAACCCAATGTCCTATTGAGCAGCGAAAAGAGGGAGTATAAATGTCGGGTCAAAACACTGCACTGTACTTTAACTGATAGTCAGAAAACCAGGTCGAGTTAACAAGAAAATAAAATACAATTTATTGCTTAGCGCGTATATTTCAATAGAGGAAAAAGTTTAATTTCGCCGAAGAGACTTGCCATATAAAGATAGCCATTTCACAAACTGTTCTTGGTGTTTTTGCATTTGATTCAATAGAGATTGGCTTCATTTACACGAAACAACGTTTCGTAAATACTTTGTTCTTACCATTCTGTGATTTGCGGGTAACTTAATTTATATCCTAAGAAATGACTTTAAATGGATTTTATGGAAATACGAAATTCAAAAAGTTTTTTTTTCTGCGGAACTTGTCTGCCCTTTCGTTGAACAATTATTCCGTTCGTTGCTGGGAAATTTTAAAGGCACAATGCCAGTAAAATGTCACAGTACGGCCTACGAAGCAGGATGATGAAGTGTGGAACATTTTGATATTTTCTGACTTATCTACTAAGTTCACCTATCACATTAAACGAATTTGTGTTTTTTTGTTTATAGTATGATGTACTATTTGTTGTGGTGTTTATATGATATAGTGGTGCGTGCTGGGCGAGGTTTAGGTTTATCATATCATTTGTGCCACAAGGTAGCAACCTGGGCCCACTACTGTTCGTACTGTTCATCAACGACCTATGTTATGTATTACCAGCAGCGAATCATTTAATGTACGCAGATGACATTAAAATCGACATGACGATAAAGAATGACACAGACCACTCCGAGCTACAGCAATACCCTTTCGATTTTCACCAATGGTGCAATCAAAACTGCCTGAGCCTCTGCATTGAAAAATGTCGAGTCATTTCATTCACACGAGCACGAGAAATTAGGAACATCAGCTACACAGTTAACGGTTTAAAAATAGAACGCACTAATGCTATGAAGGATCTCGGTGTCATACTTGATTCAAAGCTGTCATTTGACCAGCATTACTCGAGGTAATCAGTGGCTTGGCATGTTGTTTCGGGTAACAAGAGATTTCAAAGACCCAATCTGTATCAAAGCGTTATACTGCGGTATTATCCGCCCGGTACTCGAATACGCCTGTGTTGTCTGGAAGCCCTCAACCCAAAGACTTTCTGAGAGATTGGAATCGATACAGCTTCGTTTATCCCGATACGCAACACTTGTTTGATTTTGGAACATCAGTGCAATCCTTTAAAAACCGCCTTAGAAACGAGTTATTAAATTGATCTTTCAACTTATTTTAAACTAATATTAGACTTAAAAACATTCACACGGATCACTGTTGTACATTGAACGAGAAATAAACAATTAAACAATTAAACAATTATATCGTTTCAGGGAACATAATGTGAAAATGTATAAATATATAATATTATAATTCAATCTTACTGATAATCATTTGCACTATAGTTCTGTAACTGATTATAGATTTATTTTTATTTACTATCTATTTACTTTTAGCACGTCAAAATACTCTCAAAGTTCAACTCGGAGAAATACTTTAGTTGATCTAACGGAGTTTTTGCGATTTGATAGGAGGCGTGCCTATAACTGAACATCAGATTTTGCTCAGTTTAACATTCTGTTTTACACACGGCGATGACCAACTAGATACACCCACCCCAGAACGATTATACATAAATGAATCTACAACCAGCGTTTTATTTTTCAGCCACAATCCCCGAAACCAAGCGAGTGAAACAACAAAACCGGCTGCCAGGAAGCGTAACAGCTCGCCACCACTCATCATCCTTTGCTAATAATCCACCAATGATAAGCTCTCGTAACGTGGCGCAAAGCTGTATGGCGCTACCCCTGCCAGTAGTCCCCGGCAGCGTCGTAGAGTAATAAGCATTTCTTGGAATTCCACCACCACCGGCACAGGGAAAGATTATCGCCATTCGCACATTATACCCCCGAGCGTGAAGGATCGGATCGAAATGAGACCAGCACTAGCGGGAGCTTAATTTCAGTCAGAACATAGGTCTTAGAAGGAACAAACAAGCAGTTAGCAGTCAGCCCTTCTTCAGCCTGCGCTGCTGTCGCTATCGACAGTTTGGCGAACCGACAATCAAAGGCTTAGGCATCGATTAATGGCGGCTGACAGGGATGGGGGTGGCAACCGAAAGGTAGTCAAAATGTGTGGCCGGTGTAAGGTTTCGTTTGTCGATCAAGCGACCGCCAAGGGTTGGGGTAATTAGTAGTGGGAAGTGAAATCGAGGGTCGCTAAATTGTGCGTTCGAGAACATCCGTGCTTGGGAAGATGCCACACCGACACAGAATACATTATTTGGAGTGCGTGTTTTTCGCCTCAAACTCCAATGCTTAACCTGCTACAAAAGAGATAGCCGGCAGCTTTTTTTTTCTTGTGAGCTCTGGTAGTAAGACTTTCGTCTGGAGCTTGTGAATAGGAAAGGATTTATTTTGAAAACGTACAGAATGTTGCTAGCACCGCCACCACCATGGCGAAGGTCGGGAAGCCATTTAAATGAGGTTCTAAGAACGCCTTCTCGCAGAGTGCTGCAGGAAAACTCTCCAAACGCACCGTTTGTGCGCGTACGTCAAAATGTTAAGATGAATTACCTTTTAATTCGCCGTGTAACATGCCATGATGATGCCGCGTGTGGAGCACACGGTCAGCCCTTCCCGCAGGTGTAGGTTGGGGGAGTGCAGTGGAACCCCCGAAGCTGCTGATTATTCCATTGGCTTATGTCTTGCGGTAGACCACATTCTGCCCGGTCATTATGGGTACCCGGGGTTGATGCTTTTGATGATGGTGCGTCGGTTGTTGCTTGCTGCTGTTGCTGCTGCTGCCGCCTGCTCATCATTAATCTGTGCCAGTGTTGGAGGACTAGTGGCTGGCAGTGGGGATTTTATATACAGAGCAGAGGAGCTCTTTTTTATTTTGCCCCGAGGATGAGACTGGAATGGCAGGATGATGTGCAGCAAACTTTAATCGGGTGAGAGATTACCCTATCGTAATCGAATCATGCTTAAAGCAGTTCGAGGTGAACAAAAGCTCTCTCGGTGATGCTGTGCAGATGGTCTAATGCAAAGTCTATCTAATATGCTAGGATGTCCCTGGATAGCTTAGTGGTGACTAGCTTTTATGTATTTTTACATTAGATGTATTAGTTACTAAATAGTTAACAGAATAACTTGAGCTTTATGCACTGAAAACATTGAAGCTTTTGAAATAAATTGGATTTTTTTTTGTGAATGTACAATCAATGGGGCCTTAACAACCTTCCATCCGAAGCTAGGGTTAGTTTGTGTTTGTATAGAAGGTTTAAATGTGGTTATTAAATAGCCTCTTAATCGTCTTAATCGTCGAAATAGCCTCTTCTTTTTCTTTGATCTAGTGCAGCACAGGTCCTTGTGAACGGGAAGTCTTATTGTCATTTAATTTTGTTCTTAGTAGAATAGGCAATTGTGCACTTGGGAAGACGCTTGATTAGGCATATACAATGTTTGATATCATTTTGATTAAATCTATACAATATAACATGCATTACAATTGATAACTGTGAAAAAAACCCTGCAAAAATAGGTTGCAAATTAATGTTATTTTGTCGAAGGTACACCATCATTACAAACATTTTTCGCTGTCGCCAACCCTCCCCAAACTGTATCATCTGGCAAGATTCGAACATCCACCAATTGACATCATTCTACCACCGCATGATAGTGGCAGCTGTTCAACGAGAATAATTATGTACAACTCTTCCTTATCGGAATTTGAGAGAAAGCGTTCCGCACTGTACACAACACTGCCCCAACGCTTGGATGTCACCTGCAACATGCCCTTCAATCATACCATCATCATTATAGTGGTCACGAATGCTTTCAGCACGGGGGAACGAACCATCAATTTGTGCATTTTTGTTTTGTTTTATACAACTTCCTGAAAAGCATTACACGAACGGTGTGCCAAACCGCCGAACCGGTTCGGTGCGGAAAATAAATTAAGCATAATTAATATTTTTACAAACCCTTCCAGAATGGCCGTTTTAAGGGCGCGTGAGCATTTGGTGGCCTGGTTTGCCGCTCCCTTTTGCAGATACAGTTCATGCTCGCGAACACATCACTGGGAACAACCAACGCGGCGCGTTCGAAAACAGCTTTTCTGGAGCGCATCGTATCAGCTCTTCTCGCGCGAACGCATGCACGGATGATAATCATACGCGCGCATTCCAACACTCGAGGCTTTCCTGCAGCCATGAACGCTTTCGAAAGCGTCCGACAGCACAATGGTACCACGGCATTGTGCACCGTGCCCTCTGATGCACCGAACGCACCGAACTTACCAGAAAAGCCGCCGAAAAATCATTCAACGGTGGCTGAATCGTTTGCTGCGCCCTTCGTCTTCCTTAGTATGTGTGCGCCCAGTAATTACCAGACGCTTGTACGGCTCCCGAGGGCAAACACTTCATAGCGGGTTGGAGTGCTTGGAAGCGTTCTGCAGCATGTGATAGCCGCTTCGCATCCACTTTGTTCTCAGTTTAGCGAGTTCTGGTCATTTAACGTGGCAACGATAATGACCTCCACACATATACACATCCCATGGACGCACCCCGGGCGTGCAAGAAAGGTTCATATCGTTGGTGCATCGAAAGTGGCTCGAGGGCGCTTCCGCAAATCGGCTGGGCAATTTGAATGTGATCTGGATGGGACTGCTGCGTGACGATTGGCTTGTGCCTTTTGGGGTGTTCAATCGGATGCGAGTGCAACGATGGGTCCCGGTGTGCCGGTGTAACCGATGGTAAATGGAATGCTTTTAGGCGATATTGATGCTTTCAGGACGATGCAAATCATTTGCACCAGCAAGCGTGATGGTTTGCTTTTCGCAATCTCATAGCGTTCGTTCGACGTAATGTGACGCATTACAATCGTCCATTATGGCAAACGTATCATTAGCGAGGTATCACTGTTATGCCATGATTTCGAGGAATTGGCCTCAATGCGCAAACGTTGCTTTCGGGACCTTTAGGGTCTGATTTAAAGAGCAGTTTTGAGTGGAATTACAAACAAGGTACACGGTCATAACAGGACGATAGCTTATTTATTACAATATAAAAATATTTAAACTAATGCAACCAAGCTGTTTTTCTTTTTAAACATTAAATAATTGAATAAAATTTCATTCGATAGTGCATTTTCTTTTTGTCACCACGATGATCATGCCGGTCTTATGGAAGGTTTAAAAAGCGCGTATTTGGATAATCAAGTAGCAAAATTGAGGTATGTTCCATGTAGTTTCGAGCACATGTAGTTTTTAATTTTAATCTTATGGGTAAACTTATGGGTAAAATTAGCGTAAAAATAACATTCCAAATTGGGAGAACTGCGAAGCGTTAGACTTACAACTTCAGCAATGCAATATAATCTTTTTTATTTTATTTTAGAGATATTCAATACAGTCCTAGATTCGTAGTAGTTTAGACGGCACAAGTGACCTCGTTACGATGAAAACCTGTATTGAAATATTGTTGTTATTACTTAGAATTCTGTCCAAGTATCGGCTGAGATAGCACGTTTGTTAAGAATAAAACACTTGTCGAGATAAATTCAGTATTATTTTGGCGTTGAGCTATTCTCAAAGTTTCCCAGAAAAGGAAAGCTTAAAACTTGAAGTTGAACTTCTTCGTACGACTTCGAGCGATAAAATCGCACCTGACCAAACGATTGAACGGGAAACCCTCCGTCTCCATTTTGCTTTAAGCACATTCCAATGGTTTCAAGTGTTTGTTAGCCATTGGCCATCTCGACGTTTCGAACGAAAAGGTCAGCCTGTTGCGCCAGCAATCCATCCCATCCCTTACCTGTTCAGCATCCGCCAGCGAATCCACCGGTGGAGCTAACTTCGGACCAAACTATTCGTACGCTGGACGGATTCCTTTCAGCCTGGTGCCGTTTGATTCTGGAACCTCGATCGAGGGATGCCCCATCCACCGAGCACAGTTGTAGCAACAAATTTCGGTTCGAAAGGTATTTGGCAATCGGTTTTTGTGCTTCAATGCGAGATGCCACCCAATCCACCAGTTGCGTCCGTAGCCAAGAACGGTGGTGGACAGTTGGGCAAAGTTAATGTGCATGTGGGAGTGTGTGTGTGTGTGTAGCTGTACCGAATTCCTGCACCGACCGCAGAATTCGTTCAAATGATAAAAGTTCGGCAAGAATAAACAGAACGGTTTTGGGTTGGCTCCGAAGAATTTCTCCTCATGTCTGAATAACTGCTGCTCCCAGCTGGATGGCTTTTGGTGGCGGAAGCTTTGAGAACGAGGCACTGTTTGGGGCTCTTATGAAAAAAGCACATTCTTGCAGGGAGGGGAGCGAGAGTGGGTGAGTGAGTAGATTGGACATTGGCGGTTTTCTTTAGCATCAATCACGCCCCGCACCGGTTCCGCTGACCGAGGGAAATGTGCGCAAGGATCACGACGACGGTTCATGACTGCTCGCAGGGTCGAAGGTGTAGGATGAAAAGTTAATTTCCATTCATCATAAACACATCATCGTTGTTAGCGTCCTGAAGGAAAACATGCGAGAGGTGAGGGTCTGCTGACTCGCTAATCCCGAGTTGGAGGAGAATGGAACAACATGGCTGAGGATTCTTCTCTGCTGAGGCTGAGGCCGGCCCGTCGTCGCTGTGGTGTGTGGTCATCATTCATCAAATCGGAGATATTTCTAACAGTGACTTGCGGTTGTACCGTGCGGCAGTCTGAGCTTCGCTTTGCTTCGGCGTGTAACAGTCCGTCGAAATAATAATTAATATGTCTATCGTGTGCTGTCGTGCCAAGACAGTTCTGTCGGTGTGCACGAAAGCCATTCCGTTCCCGCTGTTTGGGCTGATAAACTTCCTTCTCCAAGGTTCATGACCTCCCCGGTCCTTGAATCGGATGAGGTTTTAAAACCAAACTAAAACCGGGTTTGGTTCATCGTATTTATTTTCGAATTTCTTTTCAATCGAATTTCTTTCCAATCGTAAAAGAACAAGTGTGCACACCGTCGATGTCGAGCCTCCAACAGCACTTCGTGAGGCGTAAGAGTAAGAGCGAACGAGGGAACAGATTACTTGTCCTGAGTGTGTCGTGTGTGCGTGTGTTGTGCCGTGCGCGCAGGACCATTCTGCACCCGAACGTCATTCAACAAGCTTTTCCAGTTTTTCAGATTGTTTTCCACCCTCCACCAACTTGCCTGATGTGATGGTTGGAAATGGTCACCCGCTTCGTTCGGTTCCCCGTCGACATTGATTTCCTCCACTACTGCTGGTACGGCTGGTGTGTTCGATTGTGTTAAAGTGCCGTAAATAAACACCGTTGACAACCTGACGACGCTGTAATTCGAATCTCGAACCCGATTGTCCCTTCCTGCTCGCCTTCCTTCCCGCTTTGCACACTTTGGAACCGTCATCTAGTTCGAACCGTCGTTAACTGTGCCTCTCCTGCGCTAGGAAGATGGATGGATTCGATTTCACTAAAAGCAGTAAGGCCAGCAATCGGGGCAGAGCTTTCTTCTCTTTCTGCTGCTGCTGCTGCTGCTGCCGCGTTGCGGCTAAACATCTCAAATGGTTGGAGCGTTAAGAAACCTAGCAAACACCCCAAAGAAAGCTCGAGGTTTACGGTGGTGCGCCGTGGTTTTGTGTGGCTCGTAAAACAGGAGTAAAAAAAGGGACGGGATAGAAATCAGGGTACCCTATCGTGGGTGCATCACCATTCATCGGCTTCGGGTACTTCGATAAACGTCAGGCCTTTGCCTTACCGGGACCGTAAGACAGCTCCTTTGACTCCGATGGCGTAATACACGGTCCGTGCGTCCTTGCGGTAAAGTATCATGTTCCGGGACGCTTATTAGGCCATCCCGGGTTAGGTTGCTTTCGGGTGAGCGCAGTTTTCGGGTTGGGTTTTACGGTGAGGTGCTCCACAGGGCACATACATTATCCTGGTGTCGTTTACCCGGGATCCTCTATATTGACGACACGCTGTAAAGTCAAACACCAAGCCGATATGCTGAGCGTGATGTATTTAATGGACCGCTTGGTAGTATTTTAAGTGTAGCGTGGTAGAATGGTCCCGGCGATACTACCAGGCAAGATTGGAAAGATAAAATATTTATGAACATAAGTGTGTACACAAATTCGAGATGGGAAAAAGTGTTTGAATTTGGCTGCCGGGGTTACTAAAACCGATTTTCAGATTTGTGAAGGTGGGTTTTACTCACCTCAAATATTGAATCTTTGCGCCCCAATTTCGTTCTATCATCGAACCGCAACGAAGGTTCCAAAAGTATCGTGCCTCTCTTGCTCCCGGTATGGTGTAATTGCCGAATACTGTCAGTTCTATGGTGCGGCAAAATGGATTGAAAGCCTTCATTAATCGCCCACAATGCGCTGTTGGAAAGTAAGCTCCACAATCCACGCTCTTTCTCTCGACTTAATTGACCATCCAAATTTGCGATTGAATGGGATGACGCTTCTATGGTAAATGCGTGGAAGGCGAAGACGCATCACGCGTAACATATAATAACAATGGGCCCCAGGTGAAAAATTTGGATATTTTGTAAACCCTCTACCTCTGCGGTCCATAACCGGAACGGCAGACTCTTTGTCGACGGCCATGAGAAGCTGTGGTGATCTTCGGCAAAGCGTCTTTTTCGTAAGCAGTCAGTACAACGGAATGAGGGGCCAGTGGTGCGAGCTAAAGCGAAAAAAAGGGTCAAACGGGTACAAAATTGGCAAGAACTTGAAGGTGGCTAAAGACTCCGCGCTAAATGGAACCTGAAGTCAGCTGCTTTCGAACCGGTAGCAGCTAAAGCACGTTTGGGGTGTGCGCGTGTTTTTGTTTGCGCGCGTGAACCGGTTATGCGTTGCCAAGCGTGTAACGGCCTAGCAAGAGTGACTTTTTGATGTTCGCGGAAATGGTCATGCAAGCGATGGAAGAAGAAATCATTCAATGCAGTAGGGGTATGAAATAGAAAGAGTTGTGGAACACGAAGCCACATCCACTTGAGATGATAAAGTGTCGAAAAGTGTTCGTATGTCTCGTTTCCGTTACTTCATGGCCACTTGTTCCGAAACAAGTTTATTGAAATCTATGGAAAATTGATCACGGGGAGGTCCATGGAACAAGTTTCAATGTGGCGTCTTACGAATTTTGTGCATACAGAACGTGAAACCCGTGTTTTTTTTCTTTCTTTCACAACATTTAAATTTTATATTTGTAGGTTATACCAGTTCCAAAATAAACACATTACAATGCATTAATCTTTTGACAGCTTTTTGTTTTAAATTCAGATGTACTTTCAGCTCTTTCTTATCAAAAAACGAACATCCTCTTTGTTTATTCATCTTTTTTTGTTTTGTTTTTCGTACAAGAATTTGAAACAACTATAATAATCATCAATACAAATGTAAGCCTTTAGGTACTCCAAAATTAAGTAATTAAAATGATTGTTAACGTTCCACCTTGCTTTATAACTTCAACTCTTCATTCCTACACAAACACCTAATTACTAACTAGCTTTACAGAAAAAAAATAATTCAAAATATAGAGTTAAATGCAACAATAGCACCCACCAGGTAATACGTGAATTATACAAAATCTAACAAGATTTTAGGTTAGTTATATTAGGTTAGATTGTAAGTTAGGATAGAATTAAATTAGAAAAAAAATTTGCAGGGTTTTTTTTATAAATTTTTCCCTCTAGAAAATTTAAAGGTAAATAATTATCAAAAATACAAATCGGCAAAGCCAATAGTAAAATTAGGAAAACCATTGAGGAGAGTATGCATACGGACCCATTGTAAAATTTCACAATGTAATAACATTTCATGTACGAACAAAACAATAAAGGTACTACTACTATTAATACTACTCAATACAAATGAAGCACAACAAATAATTTAAAATACAACAATGCAACTGCTAATCATTACACAATTAGTAGAGCAATACTACCCTCAAATTTATATTTTGTATAGCCTCATTTTCACAGTAATAAAATAGTGAAAGTCTATTTAAAAATTAATTTGATTGATTTACTTTCTGGGAAATGTGAACTACAGCTCGTTAAAAATAGTTGTTCATTGGAATCATATGCAATTGTCACTCGTATAAACTTAATCACACCGATCACCGAATCTAGGTACGAAATGTCATCTTGTCAGAACTCTGTCACGATCGTCCGTGTAATACGCAGGCGCGCAAAAACTGGCGCCAGTTTGTGTACAAACAAAATGCTGCGCATAGTTTAAAAATAATTGTCAGATACACGCACGCAAGTATTCGCGATGTCAGTACGGCTGGGCTGCTCGCACTCAGTTGTATATTTTGCGTTCTAAATAAACCAAGGGGTTTATCAATACACAAATCACGTATTTAAAGCAACGAGGTGACGGTGAATCCTAGGCATACATTGTGTGAGATTTTGTAGTACTACCTTGTGCTAATGTTTTTCTACAGGTAGATGATCAACGTGATCGTTCTAAAGCCAAATCCGACACGGCCTTATATAAGCAATAACCAAATCGACAAGCCGAGAAAGTGCTAAGGGTGTTGCGCGCATGCCTGAGGACTGACAAATATTTTTGTTGTGAAACATCATTGAATCGCGAAAAGAGGAAACGAATTTGCAAAGTTATTAAGACGCAAAGCAAAGAAATGAAGAAAGTATAAGTTTTGGTTTTGATTTGACTCTTAATAGTTGTTTTGAGATTGATACAAAAGTTGTTCAGCTCCAAGAAGTGAAGTAAAATGTCCAAAAAGTTACCCGTTCGCACACTGAGCGAACTGACGCTGGCAGAGTTGGCCGGTACGATCGTTGGCTCGATCGGAACCATGGTGCAGACGAGCCTTGCGTTTGGTATTCCACCCGACTACACGCTGTTGATGGTTGAGATCAACTCCTATATGGACAACATGGGAGCTACAAGCAACATCTACGAGGATCTGCTGCGCGTTATCCTTTGTTCCGACTCGCTTGACGCTTCGATGCGCTTCTGCTGCCTGCAGATGCTACTGAACGAAGGCGTACAGTGTCTGGTAACGGATATCTTCCCCCTAGCCTACTACGAGCGCATACTGCAGGTGATTGCTGCGCAGGGTCGTGGTCTGCGCCAGCTAAACATGAAAGGAGTGTGGGTGAAGGAGGAGTGCATGTGTTTCATGTTTGAGATTGTGAAGCGTTTACCGCACCTTACCAGACTGACCATCCCGCACATCGCGAACGATAATCTGCTGAAGCATATCGCCGACTACAGCCGCTGTATGAGACAGTTGGACATTAGCGGCGAAACGGACATAACGGAGATTGGCATCGAGTATCTGTGTTACGGCGAGTGCCGAAACCATCTCACCGTTGTGGATATTGGTTCGCTCGGGGAAGAAAATATATGCCACACGGATGTGGCCTTGCTACTCCAGAACCTGCCAAACCTGGCTACGCTGAAGTCATACTCGTTCGTTGGTCGTAGCCTGCAGTACATCGTCGAGAAGAAGGATGCCAACTTCAAGTGTCGGTTGGTGTACGTACACGACATGGAAACGGACGCCGCAACACTGGATGCAATCGTACGTACCTGTCCACGGCTGGAGGACATCTATCTCGATTCGCCCGAGGCAGGCATACTGGAGAAGCTGAGTTCGGTGAAACTACGCCGCTTGAAGCTGTACAAGTTCAGTGCCTACGAATTGCTGGGGCTGGCGGAGCACAATGGCAAATCGCTGTACCATCTGACCGTAATCAAGGGGTATGGTCCACTCGAGATCGACCGGCTTGTGCGCTCCTGTCCGAATCTGATCGATCTCGACTTCTACATGATGGATTCGCTGACGTTTGCGGGCGACAGCAGTTTCACCAATCTGCAAGGGTTGGAAATTTTGAGCAGTCCGATACAGAAGCCAAGCCTGCGTCGTTTCATTTGTCATACGACGACGCTACGTCGGCTGGCGGTGGATGCAGTCACCTTTTCCGATGAGGACATCAGCTCGATGGTGATTGAGCACGATTTCTATCAGCTGGAGGATGTTTGGTTCACATCGGCCCCATATCTATCGATTGCTTCTGTAGAGGTAAGCTTGTTTGTTGAGCCCAGTTAGCAAAATACAAATTTACGATCCATATTGTCCGGCAGATTCTGATGGATCGCTGCCCAGAGCTGCAGAGCGTTGGTCAACTGAGCGGATGGGCATTGACGCCCGATGACGTGACGTTACTTCGCGGGATACTGAAAAGCTGCAACTCCTCTCTGGTACTGTCACCAGCAAGTATATTCCCGTGACCAAATTTTCTCTCAAAAATATCATGAAACGATAACTGGCTCACTCCTAGCTAGAGCACGTTCGTCCCTCTGGTTGTTCGTTGTTCCGACTTTGTTTACTCACCGTTCACCAACGCTAACACCTTGTTCCCATCTGATTTTCTTTGTGTTTCCCGTGACCATTTCATTTTCCTATCCCTGTTTCCATCCGATTGGACAACCCTCCCCCCGTATTCCGTCCCTGACAGGTGCTGAACACGTACCAGCCCCGAAGGAAAGCTAGACACCCCGTATCGTGGATCGTAATGCGACGCGACTGATCGTTGTACCGGTTAAGCAAATAAAGTTCCATCTGTACTGTGTACTCGAATGCAAAACGCGCTCTCTGGGGTCGGTTTCCCCGCTTGCTCACATTTCTCATGGGGATGTTCTTTTTTCTCACTTTCCAATTTTTTCAGATAATACAATCACTTTGACGGCGTACCAAGGGCGTTATTTGCTTTGCAGAACGGCACATTGGGAGTTTACGAGCGTTGTGATTTCAATGCGAGTGATCGGAACTTGGTTGAGTTATTTTTCGTTTTGTTGTTTTGGATACATCTCAGTGAAGCACAACTCACTCGCCCAAAAAAGAAGACATGAATTGGTGAACAGAAACATAAAAAAAAACAATAAACATCCTACCACACGTGTCCTTTTGTTTAAATTTATCCATTTACTGCGCTTCATTTCGCCTCAGGTGGTGTTCCTGCTTCTACTGTAGCTGCTGCTGTTTGCGAATTATCGTTCATTATGTACTTCCCGATCGTGTGTACGACGATCGTGGGCACAATTCTGCAATGATCTTTAGCTTTTTCTTGCTTAGTTTGAGGTGTCTTTGGCTTCTCTTCCCTTTAACGGCAGGTGATTGATGCTTTGCTGAGACTTTGCGTTTCGCTAAATCGAGCGAACATAATCTGACCGTCTCTTTGGCCATTCGTGCTATTCGGTGGGTAAGAAATGCATCGTAGCAACATGAAGGACAGAGGTTTATGTGCCTCGAAGAAACAGAACGAAGAATCACTGAGCGAAGGAAACAAAAGGGCCTCATGGCGAGTCGAATGGGTCTGCGCGTGTGTGTGTGTATTCTTCTCGACCAGTGATGATGAAGTAAACACATGATGCGATGCGATGTGAACTTGATTCTTGTTCTTGGAGAAGGGATTTTAACGGAAAGCTGAACACCTGCCGTCGTCATCTCGGAACGACGCACAACATGCTGTTGTAAAAAAACTGGACAGTGGAGTAAAGAAGCGAGCAGAAAATGGATGACAAACAACAACGCAAAACGCCGTTTCTTTTATTTTATCGGTTTCTGAAGGGTAGACGGCGTGTGTGTTGACGGCTGGCAACACATTCAAGATAAATACGTAAAGCAGAACTGATCAAACGTTTCTTAAAAATTGATTATTTTGTGTATTTGATATGGAATTGGAAGAAATTTGCTTTGTTTAGGTCAAACATGAGCATATAATACAAATATCATTATAAGTATGCAGATTTCGTAACATATCATATCAGTTAAAATATACGTAATTGCAAAAAAACAAATGCTGCCCCAACTTATTCATCCCTGTGGCAAAACAAACCATACCAACCAGTTCAATATGGACGACGCGCATCTCCGTTGGTCGAGCTATTAAGTGAACGTTAGTAAACACGAACGGGCAACTGATTGCAAACAGTAATAAAACCCTGGCTGCACCCAGCTGCATTCTAAGTTTGCCACACTGGCTTGGGAGTTGACTTCCACCGTTCTCTACAGCTTCAGCAACGACCGCGCAAGCTTGCGGATATTTGTGCCATGTTCTTGCTTTGTTCCTCACTTTGCTAACGTTCTCCGCACTCTGACATCGTACGAACGGGATACTTTCACCGCTTTTCGCGTGATGGAAAACTTAAGCTCACCATCTTACACCAACTCATTGCTGATGAACAGGGAGCAGAAAAACGTTTCTTGCGTAGAAAACACTCATAATAAATTTTGCCTAAAGTTTCCCTTTGTCAGCTAGGATTACCGTCACCGGCGAGCAGTCTTTGGGGATGGTTAAAGAGAATTGACCTTGAACTAGTTTTAGTGAGAAAATTGAACCGTTATGCTTTAACGCAATCTTACTCAAATGAGTTTATATGATATATGCTCGCTCGTCGCAGTGTGTGCGGATGTAGGTTTTGATGCAATTAAGAGGTAGACGCGCGGTATCTGTGCAGAACTTCGTAGTATGAATTACAAGATTTATCAAAAGTGAACCTGCTTCCCGGGCAATCTATACGCCCAGAATGTAGAAACGGCTGAAGAGAGCGCTGCATAAATTATGGCGTCGTGAAGGCAAAGTGCATTTCGACCAATGGACCGTGTCGTGCACTTGAACGTTAGGATAATTCATTATGCTTTGCCAAGCCTTTCATCTGCCGACGACTTCACTGTGACCCAGTAACCGTGGTGTCCCGCATTGTTCAAGCGTCCTCAAAATGCGCTCTATAATTTACGGCGTACGCACATGATTGACAATCATCCTTTGCTTGTTTCTGAGGCGTTCTCCAAAAATGCCACCTGTACACTGGCAGCCGTGGCCCGGGAAGTTACCGTTCATGGTCTGCACCCGGTCGATCGCAGGTGGCGCAACGGAAAGGTCATCTAGAGCACCAGTTGGAGTGCGAGATGCGAGAGACCTTCGCCGCTTAGATGTCCAAATATTTGGGCAACGGTCTGCGGTCTTTAATATGGCTGCCGCGGCCACGATCGTGAAGATGCCGATGAAGGTGGTAATCTTTCGCCCTAACCACAGCAAACCACCGTGGATCCGCTTGGCTCCGATGGATCCACTGACACTGGCACCCTCTGTGTTTTTTACGATCACGCCGCAGCTTAGCACCGCAGATCACTTTGGTGTTCTACGGAGCCGGTGGAAACCGAGAGTGGTAAAATATAATTTTGTAAATTGCCGCTCTCGCAGTAAGACTACCACTGCCCCGAGGCTAAGATTACTTTATTGTTGTTGTTGTATCGTGCAATGCAATCGCCGACGCTGCGGTCAAAACGCGCTCGGACTTTGTTTGATGCCGTTATACAACGATCGCTTGATGAATCATAAAAAAAAACACGAGACTCCAAGCAGTAAAAGCAGGCGAGCAGCAAAATGAGAAAATCAACCACGCTTGATGCACTTGGCTGCAGAGATATAAGGGAAGCTGTAACGATGAGGCAATATGTTTGGGGCCACCACTCCACGTGACGTGCTGGCGGGGTTTGTTCGATGGAAGCAATGTAGCACGTCAAAGTTACTCAAAGGCCTGCTCTTGCTGTGAGTTGGAGTTCTGTTTATGGCCGGCACGATCCGAGATCAATGTTCAGAATGGAGAAGTTGCGTAAGGACTTTAGTATGGTAACTGGAGGAGGAGGAGGAGGAGTTTTCAATTGGAAAGCTAATCTTAACATTATAGCGGGCTTCACACGACCGAGTGCGCGATCAGCAGATGATGGGTTCGTCTCGGGAGAGAGAGAAAGAGGTTACCCCAAAACGGAATGATCGACTTGCCGACCGTGGACAGAGCAACAGTTTTCAAGCGATATCGATTCTGAGTTCCTACATTCGGGTCTGCATATCAAGTAGGTGTGCCCTGACAATGTCCATTTAGTCGATCAACGGTATCGAAAAGAGTTCAACACACACTGCAAACAAAAAAAAAGTATAGAGAGAAAACACCTCAGAAACTGGTCTTCTCAATTGCTGCCAATGGCCCCTTTCGGGCACTGGCAGGGGTTCTTTTGTGTCCAGGTTTTCTTCGTTTGCCATCCATTCTCTATCTGCCCCAAGATCACTATCTCCACCTTCTCATGACTCACCAATTATCGCGTTCGATTCGGTTCCACTCAGCTGCAGTGTGCCACCACCGGCAGTAATGGCCTCCAGCATAAGATGATCGACCAAGAACAAAGCATTAGAATGCACGAGCGGTCCGGGGTATGGTTTCTTTTTTGCTCCCCTCGCAGGGTGGTGGCATCGATCGAGTCTTTTTAAGTGGAAAAAGTTCCGCAAACACGCACCAAAGAAAGTTCAACGTGCCTGGGCGATGGTGATGGTGCATCCCAACTGGATTGTGGTGGGTATGGACTAGAGGTTGGATGTCGATCACCTTAGGCCCCCATGGTGGTCCACCGGTAATTGTGGTGCGCGGTAATAATCGATGTTGGTTCCTTTGTTATTGGAGGAAATGGCAGCACAGAACTGACTACTATTGTGGTTGGAAAGGTTTCGGAATTCTTTCGGTTAGTTGAATAGATGTTATGTTCAACTTTTCTGGACCATGTTGATCGATTAACATGGCAATAAAAGGCAGCTCTTGAAAAGAGAAATGCATGGTATCATGTTATCGATTATAGCGATAACATCTAAGGCCTATTGAAGCAAAATTTTAAACACCTTTTACAAGAGAACAATTCCTTCCGCATGAATTTTTATGCTGCTCCTTGCCGAATGTGCTCGTTGTATGCTTAAAATGCCGGAAGCATTTGTTCCTCAAACCCGTTTCGGCACGCCAGAGAACCTTTATACTTCCAAACGCCGAATGTCGGACGTCAAAACATCACCAGCACCGAAACTAGCCACATTACGATGCCCTAAGCGTGCCCGTGCCAGGTACGCAAGAAGGTTCAATATTCTTAAGCAAGGTTGTAAACAATTTAGAGCGAACAAGATTAAATAACCGACCGAGAACCTTCGCACTGTCGATCCGTTGAATTTGAAGAAAGAACACGCCGTTTGTCGGGTTTCGTCGGCCGTTTCCCGCCCGCTACTTTATCTGCGCTTTGTGAAACCATTCGCAAATCGGCAGCTTCCTAACGCAGCGTCTACCTGCGGAGATTAGACAGCGTTAGGCAGGAAAACCTTGAATCACAGCACACCATCACAGTGGGAATCGGTATAGCTGGGAGCGTAGCAGAGAGAGAGAAAGAGAGGGTCTGCGAGGATCGTTGAGGTGGTATGATTCAGTTCGCACGGTTAGCCTCACGTTTTCTGTTCAATGGGGACAGGGTTTTTAGGGTTTTATTTTGGATTGATCATTAGAATAAATTTATATAGAAACTAATGAACTGTTTTTAAGAATATTGGTAGTATTCATGACACCAAAATATAAAAAAATTGAAAGAACACTAAAAAAATAATAATGAAACAGACATAGTTTCATAATCACCATCGGTGTAAAGTTGATTTATGTGTATTGTGTAATATTTAACGAGCTTCAAATATAAAAATATTCTGATGTCAAATATAACGATTTTAAGAACACACTGATCTTCTTCCTGAAAGATTACTGTTCATTTGATAACTATCTTCATTTGGTATTAAACATATACACTTCTTGAAGTAAGAATCTTTACCAAATGTTAAGCTATCTTCAAAGTTTCCAGAAGATTTTTTGAAATTCGAACAAAAATTTACAAACTTCATTAGCTAATCGAATTTATCCGAGCTCAACACCAACATAACATCAGACGGAACGACGGGATGCATACTGATTTGTTTTTAACAACCCACATTGTCAGTAGTTTGAGAACTAAGACTAGGGGGTTCCGGGGTACAGTCGTCAGCTCGTACGACTAAACAACATGCCTGTCGTGGGTTCAAGCCTCATATAGATCCCCCCCCCCCCCCGCCTTAGGAAGGACTGATTATCGGCTGTGTGGTACTGAATAACTCTCGAAAGCCTGTAAAAGCTGGCATGACCAACTAAATAGAAGAAAAGACTTGTTTTTATTATGTGAGGTTTGTTTTTTCATGTAATTTCTATTGTCTTTTGTAAATGGTAGGTTTATTTTGAAATAATTTTTATAAGGTCCGAAGAGTTTGAGATTCATGTTATAAATTTCAACATGCTTCATTTATTTTATCTTTAGATAACATTTCGTCAAAAAAAAATCTTTTTTTGGATTTCATATTTAAATATGTCTGAATAAGAGGATTAGATTAAATGGTGTTCAAGCTTTAATCTGTGTTGAATTTTTCTAATAAACATTATTTGGTTTCCAAGATACGATTAAAAGCTTCTTGCGATGAGCACCAAACGTAGAGAAACCCTTTATGCCCCACGAATGTACACACATACAGCCGTAAGAGCGGGCATCTCGCTCGTATCTAGCCCCTTTTGAGAAGGCCCGTGCGACAGAAGGGTAAGCAAACCTTTCTCGCAAAGTAGGCAATGACCGTAGTACATGCGGCCGCGAGAGCTGTGTTGTCAATGGATTCGTGTGTTGGAAGCTGGTCCCTAAGGGATGCCAGGAAGGTCGGTGTGGTAGTGGCTCGGGGAGGGATTTCAGATCGCTCAGCTCGCACAGTCCGTGCGCACCACACCGGTGAGTGTGCATTCGTGTGCGTGTGTCGTAATGTCGGCCCAACAGGTCACCTCGGAGAAGAGTGTGAGCAAGCAAACGAGCGAGCGAGCGAACGGGCGAGCGTGTTGAGCTGGTAGCGCAGGTTTTTTTCTTAGTTTCTCCCCATCACTCAACGGCGCAAGTCCGGCGCACTGTTGGTTCGTTGCGTTACTGTGCGTGCGTACGGGTTTCTCCTTCACGGCATCGAAAGGTGTTCGCTGCACAGTGTTTTCGCGGTTTCTCGAAGCTTAAATTGCATAGCAGAAGGGGATTACTTTATTGTTGTCCTCTTTTCAAAACGCGTGTGCTGGTGTGCTTTCGTGGATTTGTGACAAAATTTCATCAAAAAACTGCCGAAAAGCTTTTTTTGTGTAAGTGTCGATCGTCATCAGTGCCATTGGTGCAAATGAATTGCATCGTGAGCTGACCGCTTTTTTCTGTGTGTATTTTTTTTTAGTGCAGTGCAAGTGGTGATGGTGGTGGTACTTTGTACCGCTGGTTTGTGCTTACTCAACCTCCCTCAACGGTGGTTGTTGTTGTGCTGGGGCTTCACAGAGGGGGCACACAGGGGGGGGGGGGGGGGGGGGAATGGGGCCGCTTAAAAACCACCCCATTCCATACGAATGGTTCGGTCACCGGCGCAGGAAAGCTCCGTCACTCCGTCAGCAGTGTGTGTTTGTTCCATTTTATCGGGCTTTTTGCGTTCGTTTCGTTCCATTCCGTTCGCTCCGTTCGGACTCGAAGCGGCCTGGCGGAACGTGTGTGATCTTGTTACCTTCATTTTTCTCATTTCTTTGCTCATCTTGCTACTGCTGCTGATGAAGAAGAAGACGATGATGATGATGATGATGATGCTGCTGTTTATGTTTTAGCTTTTCTTCTTCCATTTGTACCTTCCCTACCGGGGTGCGTTCTTCTTATCAACCGGTTGTTTCGGGCTCTTGCGTTTCTCTGCTTGCCTTTTGCTAAAGGTTTGTTTTAGTCTTGGCTGCCCGTTGCCATTCTTTTGTTTCTATCGCACTTTTCCTTCGGTCGGTGTTGTGTATTTGTGTGGTTCCTTTTTCTTGCATTTTCTTCGATGTTTTCCATCGGTGTGCCGTGTTTGCTACCTCGCCCGATGCTCATTTTCTAACGTGTTCTTGTTATTTCTCTCTCCTCCTCTCGGCCGCACCGAAGCCAAAGAAAGGCTAACAAGATACCTTCTTGCTTTGCTTTCGATTCTTTGCTGTCCTGTGTTATTTTTTTTTTTGCTTCCTCTTTGGATTCCCTTTTTTCACCATTTATTTTTTTCGAGATCATTTTCCTGCCTGATGTTGCCTGCTGCACTCGGTTTACTGCTATTTGGGCCAGATTTTCTGTTTTCCGTTTTCGCCTCTCGATTCATACGCTTTGGTGCTTTGATTTCACCTTTTCTTTATTCTTTTTCGTTCCTCTTACCCATTGGTTCATTGTTATGTTTTCGAATCTCTCTCTCTCTCTTTCTTTCTCTCTCTCGAGCATGGTGCATTTAAAATTTATCTTCTTTTCATTTGTTTTGTCATGTTTCTCGATCCGTCGTTGTGTATTTCTAAGCTTTGCGGGGCTTTGTTTTCTCGAAGCTTCGCTTAAGGTGCAAATAGCGATGGTGTAGACGGGCAAAATTTTCTTGGAAATGCATCAAAATGTGCATCTGCTGTCGGTAGAGACTGTAAAGCGTAGAATTTGCAAAAAAGACATACCAAGTTTGAAAGGAAGGTGATTGATTACGAGCGTGAAATTAATTCAGATTCATTCATCAATCGTACCAGCACCGAAAAAAACAACATTTAAACTAGTGTGGAAGAACGATAAGACAGGAAGTGACATTCCACCCTCGTGAATCTTCAGCCGAAAGCGCAATCCCGAGGGTTTGCGACCGAAGCGGTCCCCTTTCTCTGTACGTGAAGGAATATTAATTTTGTCTCACGGTTCTGCTGCCATCGAGATCCATCCGTTGGCTTCAGATGCACCGTCGGCTCGAGCCCGTCAGCTGTGTGTTGCAGCAGCGGCTGAAAGGGTCTTTTTTCGGTTGCTGTTCCGCATCGGTGGGAAAAAAGCGAGGCCCAAACCACCCGTGGCAGCCGTGTTTTATCTTTCCCAACCCTACCGCACGCACACACACACACTCACTGGGAGTGGGAACTTAGTGCGAAGAAACGGGGGACGTCATGGGAACACGCCCGTGATGATGGAATTTTATTCGCTAGGGTGCGTTTTGCGGCACCATAGTCCGCTCATTGAATGCATCGGCACACACTCACACACGCACACAACACAAAGGGAAGGGGAGCTTTTATTTTGGTTTTGGAAAGGGGTATGGCGCACACCACCGAAAATGGGCGTCATTATTGCATACACGGCGTACGGGGCAGCGTAGTAGCAGCAAAGCGGTGGATGCGATAAGGGCGAGTGCCGTCCCTTCCTGTTTTACCTGTTATCAGCTGGCCGCAAAACCCAGCGTACCGGCAAAGGCCTGGTAGACAAGCGGCAACACGCAGCAAAACATGACTTGTGATTGCTTCCAACAAGCTTCAACTTAAACAGTTGTCGACTGAAAAGCGATCCTTTTCGCGCTTTGTTTATGCTCTGACAAGATCACGGGTTGATGCTTGCGTCCCGGTGAAAATAGTTCGTGGAATAATGTGCTGCAAGTGCGTCTACTAAGCGTTGTCCAAGCATCAATCACGTCCAAACAAATTAAACCCCTTTTAACTCTCCCAAATGTTTAATACTGTTCTTTTGTTTCTTTTTTCCCCCGTGTAGGTGGTTCCATCCATAAATCCCTCCAGTAAATTAGAATCATCACCTTTGCTGATTGTGCTCTCAGTTCTAAAAAATAACTCCAGCGATAAAATAGAGCGAATCTTCGCGAATGCAAGTGCAAAAATTAGGGTTGTTCCGGCTTCAATTCTCACCTGTGTTGATGTGTGTTTCTATGTATTATAAGTGAACGTGTTGCACCACCTGGTGTACGTGTTGGTGAGTGAATTTTTCCAGCAATCAATTACTCCGCTCACACAGGGAGGCAAAATTGTATCGCGATAACGAGCCGCGAGTGCAGTAAAAGTAGCAAAAAAAGGAAAAGAGCATCGACACCAATCACTCAATCTTTCCCAGTGCAAAGGCGGAAGCAAGTGAAGCAAGAAGCTTTTCCCCGTTCATTACCGCGCTGGTGCCTGTGCGTGTGTACGTTTGTATGTGTGCGTGGTGGTGTAAAGGTGTTTGATGGAAATTAAACCTTTCGCTCGGCAGTGATCAAAGTGAGCAAAAAAGAAGAAGAGGAAAAAAAGCTAAAAAAACGGGAAGCGGAAAATTCAGTGACCGGAACGGGATCGGAAGTACCGGAATTGCAATATCGCTGTTGGTGAAGGTGGGCAATACACGTGAACGGTTCTTCCGTTTTGGAGTGAATTGATTTTTGCTGTCTATTATTTCTGCGTGTGTATGTGTGAATCTGTAGGCAGTGTAAAATGCATCGACCCTGTGCGTGTTACATTCACCGTATCGAGGTGATTGATTTCTATTCAAATTAGTGAGAGAGGTTGCAAAACAAAAAAGCCTAACCAAAAGCCGTTGAATTGTTGAAAGTGTTAAATAGGAAATTGAATTAAACAAAACAAAACGCGTCTCCCATGCTTGGTGCAGCACCCTTGCTCTACGTGAGCACCATTTAAATGCCACCACAGATACTGCCACAGATACTGGGCAGCAGCGGCAGCACCAGCTCGAAGATGCAGTCCCGCGACCATCCGTTTAACCGATCAACCCGGCCGCTGCTCGAGCGGCGGGCCCAGCCGCAGGTGGTCAGCACCAAGAAGCAGTACCAGTACGGGGCCGGCTCGACCCAGCAGCCGACGGTACCGACGCGCGGCTACAACGACTTTAACCTGATCAGCCGCCAGTACGAGACGTGGAACTCGAACCACTCGCACAAGGGCTACCCGTACGGCAGCCCACCGTCGCCGACGCACGATTTTCAGTTTTCCGACATCGAGGGGCCGCAGCGGACGCAGCACCACCAGCGCACCGTGCACCAGTACACGGTGAACAGCAACAACAGCGATGACGACGACGATGACGACTACGACGAGCTGGTGTACCATCACAATCAGCTTAACGTCGCGTCGAGCGGAACACCGGCCGGGCTGAAGGTGGCCAATCAGCAGCTGCGCCGGCGGCTGCTCGATGCAGCGTCGCCGACACCGCCCGTACCGCCGCAGCGGACGGGCGTGCACAAGACGCCGCCGCCACCACCGTCACGCGGCCGCACCGCGGACCCCGCAGCTCCACCGATCGCCCCGGCCGACCTGGACGGGCCGTTCGTGTTCGGTGTGCATCATCCCAACACGTTCACGCCGGCGTACGGTGCCAAGGCGACACTGTACGGGACCGGGGCGACGACACTCGGCGGCAAGGATGCAAAGGATGCGCTGCACTCCAGTCCCGACACGAGCCAGGTAGGTCTGGCAGCCGTCTGGCAGCGGGTGGGTGGTTTACCTGCGGGTTGGGTTTGAGTTGTTTGATTCGTTTACGTCTCGAAGGCGGGTCCGGTGGGTTGGACGGTATGATTTCCAAAGTTTGGTAAACTGCTACGGTCGCCCAATCCTGAATCAGACTCGGCTCGGCGTGTCCTGCAATCGAACACACGTAAGCTCTTGGCGGGTAGCGTACTCGGACCGTCTTTATACGGGTTCGCTTGTTATGGGGGATGTGGCAAACGACAACTTCTGCAAACAAAGTAATCACTCTTAAGACTTGCGGGTACCCGCACAGATCCGTACCTGCTAGTTAGCGCAGGTAAGAGCGGCAAAACTTTGGCAAAAACACGCGACAAGACGTTCTGTGAGAATGTCAGAAAGCTGATGCCTTCGATATTATCAAGTTTGCATAAAACGTAGTCGTGCGATGTTTTTGGCGATGGAAATCGCTATCGACAGCGGAGTGGAAAGCCACCAATTCAAGAAATGCTTCTTCACTCGCGCGTTGGCTTGCCTAAGAGGACAAGCAAACGTACCTTTGCGCTTGTACCGTGTGTACAATAATTTATGAGGGTTGACTGGTTGGATACTCACCCAACCCAATCGTGGAATGTGAAGAAGAGCTCGGTCGTGAATACACCCTTTCCAGTGTGTGCTGTTGGTTTTCTATTCTTTCTGCACAGCTTTGGGAACGTTTCGGTTGCGGCTGACTGCACGGCAAAATTGTCCTTGTCCCTCGTTTGTGTCCAAACATCGAAGGTACGCATTTCTACCATCGGAATTGTGTTTGTTCTTCCCAGTTTCGGGAGTTTCTTTTTTTATGGCGGGGGAAATCTCTCACAATTTTACTTCCACCTCTGCAGCGTCACTGCGTTAGGGTTCGCCCTCGTTTAATAATCCATGCCGTAAGTGTATGTGTGTGTTGTTTCCCTAGTGAAACAATTCTACCATGGGAATGCAGCAGCAAAGCAATTCCAGGTAGGTAAAAGGTGCGCTAATGTGCTGTAATTGAATTTAATGGCGAATATCTAATGCACCAATCGTGAAATGCAATAACTCGCAGGACTAGGGGGGAGGGAGAATGATGCAGGAGACATACAATGCAACCGGTGCTGCACGATGCTGATGTTCCACACACTATCCTCTGCTTCCGGTGCGGCTTATTTTTAGCTATTCTTATCGTGTTGAGTCACGAGCCATCGATGTCGGCAGGCAACGCCGGGTTTGGCGGCCAACCATTGCGACACTGTGTGCAAAATGTAAAGATATCACGTCCGACGCTCTTATCTGGTCGAGGCCGCAACTGCACGCTGCTTGATTATGACGTTTTATGATACTGGGTCTGTGTGTGTGTTATCGGTGCAGTTGGCCAGAATCGTTAGAAGAGAGTTGTTGTTGTTTTGTTCACTCCTGCTTGGCTCGTGGTGTGTTTTGTGTCCCATCTACGTATCAACTCTTTGCATTGTCCACTTCACAGCCCGGGATATTGCTAGAAAGGTGCAATTTACCGATTAGCTTCTGTGCGTTGATTGTCAAATTAGCGCTGAAAGTGTTGATTGGTGGATATGACGAGCCTGGTCGTACCATTCCCATGGCCGTATCGTCAAGCGCTACCAATAAAGTGATACGAATCATCATCATTTTCTTTTTGGTTCCATAAAAATGTGGCAATATGTGGACAGGAGTAGTCCTCCGTCAATCGAAAGATTGAAAATTGTTGTAGAAATTGAGTATGGAGTGCAATTTTACATAGAAAGTACTTACACGGAAAGACGAGAGGAACCGACCAAAAGATAGACCAAGATAGGGTAAAGTACAAAGTGGTCTTCCGTGCAAAAACGATTCTTCTTTTACTGCTTTTATAAGAAACTCAAATGTCTAGACGGGCTCCAACCCTCCCGGAGGCATATGTTTACATGAGCAAAATAATGCTACAGGCTTATTCATGCAGCCCCGGGCACATAGTTCCAATTGGCAACTGCGAACGAGAAACACGCGGTGTTTGCCAAGCCGGCATATCGAGTCAGGTGCAGCTGGGCGTTCTGCGTTAACGTTTAACATTTAGTGAATGAAATCGCTGTTTTTGCTTCCCTTCCTCCCTTCCGAACAGGGAAACGATCGGGGTGTGTTTGCTCCGACGAATATTTTATCACCTTTATCTTGAACGCAACGGTTTGCTTTCGGTAGCTGCCAATTGCGCTAGGCAAACATGCGTGCGTGAATGGCAAGGTGTTACCCAGTCGCCTTTCGAAGAGCTTGCAACAGTGTCTGATTGCGAAAAAGGTAAACGATGGTCGTGGTTTCTGCGATATTGCTTGTTTGTTCAAGCAAAATGGATGTGTTTGTGCTGTTTTCAAGAAGGTGAGAAGTTGCAAGTTCCAGGATGGTTTGCAGCATCTACCCGTTTGATGGTGGTTTGAGAATGAAAAGTTCCATCGACTTTCATCGCTGGAAGAGGTGAGATATTCTGATGCAAAATTAATAAGTGAAAAAGTTGAAATATTATAATTTCAATTCCGAATCACATCACATGTTCCAACGAAACGTTGTAAATGGCCACGAAACGATCGCATTATTTATTTATGCTCTTTATGTGTAACGTGACTGTCTCGGATGACAATCAAATATTATCATAAGCTCTTGTGTTTTCTGCGACCATGAAATGGCACCCTTTCTCTGCCCCTCCTGTGCGACTGTTCAACTTCACCGACTGTAATGAGCTGAAGAAGTTTGCTCTCACTTGAGAAATTTAATTCATTTGAGCATCGCCTCAAAGTGGCACCAGCAGCATCATGTGGTTCTGCCGAGGGTGGTACACGGGAGGCGCACCAAAAAGCACCTTGTTTGTTATGCTAATTCGTCGCTTAACCGAACTTTAGCACCATGTATCGAGGCACAGCGGATGCAGACGGATCTTTATCTTGACGGGTTTTGGTGTTTACGTTACACAACATCATTTGTCACGCGGCGCTTGTGTGTTGATGTCAAGTAATCGGTAAACCACAGATCCTCCAAAAACTCCCAGATTTTGTAGCAACGCAGGCAGGAAACGCAAGGCAACCCCACACATGCTGTTGCCCCACATAGCGCACGGTACGGTCGTTTAAGGGGAGGGTAATGTATGCTGTGCCGAGCCACTTTACCGGCGTGCCACACGCCACGGGCAGGCAAGCCGCTTCCTGGCGCTGTGTAGAACAATTTAATTAAAATCATTGAAAATTCAATACAACGTGTGCTTTTCTTGTGCAGGCTGCAGGACGCGTGTTTTCGCGGTCGACACTCAACCATTCCGGGCCCAGGCCCCGTTAATTATGCTTTATTCGCTCCCTCGTTGCTACCTCCTTGAAGGGAAAGCGGAAAACTTTTGCACACACACACATACACACTTACACTTGCTTCACCCACCACATACACAATTTGTGCGTAATGAAGGCAACAATGAGCGTCCCATTAGTTAGGCCGTAGGATAGGGTGTTGTGCATGATTTGCGTGTGTGTGTGTGTGTGCGCTTCCGCCGACACGCTTAATGGGGTGGTTTTGTGTTGGCTGTTTCGAATTGCTCAAGGACGAGTTGTACCGGTTGCATACCTTTCAGGCGCCGTGCATTACTTTCAGGGCAAGCCGCAAGCCGAGCAGCAAACCGCACAAACGGAAACACGAAGCAATCCTTAAGAGTGGCCGCCCGCGTTGGACGTTGTTGAGCACGATTCGCCGCGTGTGCAGAAGGGTTTGGCAATAAAGCACACCGTACAGCAGCAAAGCTCAAGAAGCAGTAGGAACGCTTCCGTACGAGAAGTACGGCACGTACGAAACGGCGGTTCTGCGGCCGTTCCTGGGGATCGTACTGCTTACGGGAGCGTGAGAAAGCTGCTGACAGGCTGTTTGCATCCTGCCATGGCTTGCCATTGTTCTATAGCTTCCTATTCATCTGTTGGTCACGGAGTGTGGTGCTGTTTTTAATTTTTCCTTCTTTTTTTTTCTTTGAGGCGAATGAAAGGCTGATGAGCAGCCGCACGGAACCACTTTTGATTTGCATAAGAAATTAAGCGACTGACGTTGACGGCAGTCAATCACATTTAGGCACATCCATCTACAGCAATGCGCCAGAAACGTAGTTAAACAGAGTTTGTGCTCGTCTGGAACATGATCTTTCCAGCGAGTCAAAAAAGTGGCATGACAAAAAAAGCGCTGAGAAAAAGCTTCAACGTATTTGGGAACCAAAGAGACATATGACTCGCCCCCTATGGATGGTACGAATTTCCATACGGACATGTTGCTGCCTTCGTTGAGCACTTTAATAGTGATAGTGGGGGTGTGGATGGGGTGCAAATAATTTCCGATAGCGGAATCGAGGTTACCGTACTGACAACCTGTGCGGTAATTAGACGGTTGCTGCCGATCGTCCGAAACGATGCTGCGAGATGGATGATTGACGCTGCGAAAACCAACGCGGTTTGAGGTCGACGATTGGAAGCATTTCAATTGAAAGTGTGAGTGTGTGTGCGTGTGGTAAGTGTGCCACCGAGCTGGGGTAGGGAGCTTTCGCCACACATACGCCCCGACACGTGTGCCTGACACGGTCCAATTCGTGGTTTCGATGCGTTTTTGACACCGCACAACCGCAACCGTCCGTACACGGAGGCATAGTTTTGCAACATTGGATGAAATGGTTGTTTTGTTTATTTTTTTCTTCTTTTTTCTGTTAAACCCCTTCAGGGACGACAAATTCAATTTCAGCCAAATGCATCAGGTTATTGAATGTTGTGATGGGTTTACTGCAGCAGGTGAATGAGGGTATTAATTAGCTTATTGTCGGAAAACATTAAGCTGATTGTGGTTTTGGTTGCTGTATATGGGTAGTCAGCATCGCATATTCAGTAAATGCTGCAGATGATTAAAGTCGTTTGTACTTATTCCCAACCCTAATGTACAGTATTTGTGTTTTACTTTAGAGAGCAATTAGATATGTGTGCAATTAGGGTATCGTTTTTTATAATTGTTTTTATTCAAAATTATAAAAGAGTTCATGATTAGAATGAATCATGTAATACAAATCATTTAATGACTGTTGTTATCAATTATTTCATACCTACTAGCTATTATTTTTACATCTCATAGAGTAAAACACTATCTCAATTGAACGGAGTATGTTTAGCGATATTTGAATTTTCAGCTCTGTTCAATCATAACAGAATCTATCAAAGTTTCTGCTTGTATATTAACGCCATAAAATGTGATACGTTGTTCTGTGAATAAACAGGAAACAAACGCGCAACAATCAGCGCGTACTTTCGCTTTTTTAGAATGGCGCAGGAAAAAGCAACAATCATTACGAAATAATGAGCAGAAAAATGCGTTCTACAAAAAAGCAAAGAAAAGGGAACAATACCTTAACGATTGCTGACTTTCGCAAACGAGATCAATTCAATTGTGGCGTTAATGATGATAATCTCATTTGCTTAGAATTTAATTCCCCCATAATGAGAAGGTTCGTTGGAGGCTGGCGGAAAGCAACCCATCGAGAGAACCAGAACTCCAGACCAGACACTTACAAACATGAAGCCAGAAAAAATGAAAGAGATGAAAGAGGGAGAGACAGGGAGAGAAAGAGAGCGAAAGTGACAGAGAGAAAGATGTTTGAATCGTTTTTTACGGTTTCCTGACTTGGCCTGGCTACAACCTGGCTTGGTGGTTGTTGTCTTTTTGGAACTCTGATGTTAGATCTCTGCTATAGAAGCCACTTTAGAATAAAGGATATCCCTTGCCGTGTACACGTAACACGGCGAATGCTGAAAACCTATGCCCGGAGGGTGCTCTTTCCCACCAGAACATTGGGCCTGGCCAAACTTCCATCTCTCATGACCGTTATTGCGTGCCGACTAGCACCAAACCGCAACACACTTCCTGAGGCGATTGGTACACTTTGCTACTTTTCGTTTTTCAATTTTTCGACCAACACCAACGCCAAGCTTGCCCGGCATCCGGTTCGAAGGACCAAAGCGCTCTTTGCCGCGACGCGAATACCCCAGGGGTAAAATACCTCACAGTGCTTTTTGACCCGATCAGTGTGCGCGTGTGTGTGTGTGAGAGTGTGTATGTACGGTAGCTTTAACTAGTTAAACCACCGAGCTTTTATTATTTCATCGTACCTCGAAAAATTTGCTACGGATGATCACCAACCATCATCCCGGAGATTGCCCGGAGGGTAGTTTACGGTGGCGCAAGCTCAGCGCTTGGCAAATGAGTTCATATTTATGGGCGAGAGCGTTCCGTGCTCGTGAGGTCTGTGTCAGCAGAAAGCGACTCGTAGCGATGAGGTTGGAAGATTGAAGATTGGAACTTGGTGCTGGATGGAAGGGAGCGGCAGGGAGGAAGAATGAACTGTCTGTGATATGGAAAGGTGCGTCCGGAAGCAGCAGCAGCAGCAGCAAGGCAAGAAAAATGGTTGTACCACTGGTAGTGGTGGTGGTGGTGGTAGTGATGGTGCTGGTGAAACTCGTTGTTGCGAAAGTAATTTTTATAATCTGATTAAAGTCTCTTCTGCCACACTGCGCTGCTTACACCACCCTACCCGTACCCAGAGTTTGGTGAGTCTGCTAAGCTGCTGGCGGGACTCGAAAGAAGCTCGACGTGAACAGTGCTAAAGAAACTTCTTTCTTATCCCGATGATAAAACGGCCACCCCGTCGCACTTTACCAGCGCGAGACTTCCATCTTGTGGGGGAGGGCGGAGGGTTTTGGTCGTGCACATCGGCACAACCTCTTCGTTTGTTGCTTTATCTCTACCCCCCTCCCGTGGGGAATCTTATTCTTGGGTGTACGCTTACATACCCTTCCAGCGCTGGTCTGTGTTACATATTACAGTCTATTGCATACTGTGCGTTTTATTTTCTCCTTTTGGCTTCCAAACGACGGTGCGCAGCGGTGTTTATGAAGCAGCAATGTTCCAATTTCTATTTCACATTCACCCTCCCCTAAACGCTCCTTTCATACCGCAAATGCGCGAGTAATCGTAAAATGCGCCAACCGAGTGATAATAGTTATCACAGTTTAAGATGTTTAGACACTAAGTGGATTAGGGTACAAGTGTTTTGGGCCCCGTTCGTCGCCTATCCTCACGACCCTGTAATAAAGCCGTCGGCGAACGAGAACCGTGATTGAAGTTGTGGTTTAACGTATTTTCCACCATGTTTTTTGGCGATGTTCTACCAATGTGTGCTGTAAAATCGAATACAGCTATAGTAGGCTGCTGGTGTGTGCGGTCAACCTTTTATCATTTAGCGGTGTGCGGGGCAACATCAACATCTTTGGCTGCTTCCGGCCGGGCTGGGATGCTCCGAGCTTTTAAGCAGATTATTTTCCAACCAGAACAAAACGTAAGCTTCCAGCCACCGCTATCCACATTCGGTTCCATTATTTAGGCCGCGTACCGTGACGGTCGGCAACCGGGAAACCAAAGGTCAAATGTTAATCGCAACCAGGGAATGGTGGCTTTTGCGAGATTGTTTCTCCGTCTCCCAGTGCCACAACCTCGACCCTGTATATGATGGGGGGAAAAGCACTGCATGAAATCTCATTCATGCCTCACCACTGCCTGTCCCTCTGCGTCCAATGTGCTGGCAGCCGTGGTTCGCGCGTTACCGTACGCCACCATTTCTCCAGCTGGATGGAGGGTGGTTGGAAACCGGTTTTTTGAATATCAAAACCTCGTGAACGGCCATCTTGCAGGTGGTTGGCAGGTTTTCGTTGTTCCGTGCGAATAGCGGTAGTCGCGACGACGCCATCTCAAGGCAAACGCAAAACGGTCGATGGGCTACAAACTTATCTTGCTTTTGGTTTTTTTTGCATTAACACTATGGAAGGAAGTGTTTCGTAGTGTGTGGGCACATTTTTGAGAGTGTAAAAAAAGTCTAGGTTCATCTCGTTCAATACTCGATCAGTAATCGTGCGTGATCAATCTACCTTACAAACCGTTTTAACCCAACATTCTGCTTAGTTTTTTTTGCGAACGGTGCGCAAAATACATTCAAACAGATAGATGTTGTCATACTTTTCTAGTATTATTCAGAAATTCTACCCTAGAAACGCGCTTGCTTCTTCCCCGCTGCTGGGAGATCTTTTGTGTATCAAGTAGTAACTGCTCCAGTCATCCCTGGTATTTTCTTTGAAATGGCAAAGATAGAAGCAAACCATCTCCCTATCACTGCAGCATCTCGTTTTTGATGACAGTGTCTATCGTGCGAGTTGTTTCTCTCGTCAATTTTGCGAACAAAATGTGGGAGGACGGTAAAACATAAATAACCAAAGGCAGAAAGAGTTTCTGCATTCAACTGGTGCTGAAAAGATCTGAGAGCTGTTGGGCCGTTGCTAAACACGTGTCAATTCGTACGCCTATACATGAATCATTTTGGATGGAGTGTATGCTCATGCACTACAAGAGCGAATATTCGATTTCATGTGAAATACTTTGCGTTCGCGATGAACGCGTTTTTATGGTTGCTTGAGTGAAGCATTCTGAGAATTATATGTGTATATGTGTGCGCTTGTATAATTACTGTAGCATGCTGCATGAAGTGTGATTTTGTTGATAACTTCCATTGAACGTCACTGCATGCTACACGAAGTAGATAACTTCCACGATACACGATGCTTGGCAATAAAATCGCTTTATTCAATGTCATCTGCAATCTCAAATAAAACTCATCTGCAAAAGATTCTTTGAAAGATATCGGGAACACCAGTGTACCACTTTTTGCCACTGAGCGTTCATAAGGTGTCAATGTTGATTGATGCGAAGCAAAATCCTTGGAGCAAATAAATTCCTGGAATGCAAAAGTTTAACCTTTTCAAGTCTATTTGCAGCGACCTAACAAATCTGGGAGCAAATTCTTGAGAAACGTTGTGCTATTCTTTTCCATTCCTGGTAACGGGTTTTAATATCGTCTTTAGTCGGGCTTTTGAATTTTACCTTTTCCACACAAGAAGGAGCAAATTCACAAGAGTTAGTTTTTTTCAGCTTCGGGCGCAGTTGCTGCACTAGGCTCTCTGTATTTGCCTTCCGAATGAAGATTTTCAGCAAACTCCACCAAGACATTCACACCGAAGGATTTGAGTAGCAAAGCTACATTTTCTTGTTTTATTCATGTTTGTGTTCCGTACTAAATTCGCATGCAGTGCTCTTTGCGAGCATAAACTCTCGACTCGGAGGCAATTTGTGTTATGCACATGCAGGCACATGAAAGGCGGCAACGAATGCAGCTTCAGCTGGGAGAGTGCGTTTTTCATATACGAATTATCATTGTCAGCTTGACAAAATCTGAAAAAAACGGGGAGCACGTAGCGAAGTGGTTTAGTTTAAGGCAACCGGATCCTTTCTAAATAATTGCCACCATTTTCGAACGACAGCCTGTCTGTGGTTTCTGGCCTGTATAGAGGTTGCTCCCGCAGCGTATGCTACGACGCTTTTGAGTTTCATGCTTCACACTCGGATGAAACCGTTTGAATGGGGAAGCAAATGTTCAACGAAGCAAAAGATGAGGGTGCAGGAATAGTAAAAAAATGCATCTCACTGAATAAATGTCTACCAATGATGGTGTTAGTGGGACTGTGGAGTTTGCTTTTTACGATGCAAAATTATGGTTTTCATAATTATCGTCAGATCTTGTTATTCGTCTATGTGGTCTCGGGTAATATGAACTCAGTTTGTTTTATTTAACAGTCACTACGAGCTGTTATTAATATCACTACGATGAAAAGTAAAAATCTAGAAAAAAACGTATACATTTTTTTCCTCGTAGTTTATAAAACTAATCCTCAATATGCTATTTAAAACTTTGCTTACTTTTAATAAACTTCCTTCTCAATACGATGTGAGGTAAACACATATTTGGTACTTACATCAACACCCCGTTCCCCGGTTAGGAAATGTACTGCCCTACAGCACTCAGTGTACTCATATGAACGCAAGAACGGTGATGGTGATACCCTTTACATGGTCAGAGCTTTCTTTCCACAACCATTCCAAAAGCTCAAAGGTAACAGCGAGCGGCTAAGCTGAGCGTGGGGTGTGTTTTGTGTTGCTGCACCGATTCCTCTGGAATGTACATGGAATCATGCTGAGCTGCAGTAGCTTATGAGCTTCTGTTCTTAATTATTACACTGCAGCCGTAGTTATGGGTGTGCTTTTGCTCTTGCATGATCAAGTGTGTGACCGCCACACCGCACCGCCAGGCACTGATGCGTGGTACGATACTTAACATAAATGAAAAGGTGGAAAAGCACAAGAGTAGCTCGAGACTTTGTAGTTCTCATCAGATGACTGTTGAGTAGGAATGTTGTTTGTGCTTCGTTAGCGGTTACACAGTGCTGCAAACCTGTAGAAAATGATTGGAAAGATGGATTTGTTTGGTGAATACTACCTATTTGCTGGGAACTGGTTCTGGTTACGGTCGCTTATTTATAAGAAAAAAGGGAAGAAAGGAAAAACAGAGAGATACGGAGATAAGTTTTAAGACAGAGTCCCAATTAAGCTTGATATTATACAACTTATTGTTATTATTTTATTGTTCTAAGAATATGTGCTCCAACCCATCAAGAAAACATCTTGCACAGAGTTTGATTTAGTACGACTCTATACAAACCGCTGGAACTAATTAGACCTAAGACTAATTTCGAAATGTTCTATTCGGTCTGTGCAAGGATCTCGCACTGCTTGCCTCATAGAAACGTTCCCTACCTGTTCATAATACAACAAGACGTCATTGAGTCAACAGCACGATGATTTCCACAGAAGCGAAGAACAGCGCCGTGGGGTAGATCTACTTGACAAACAAACTCGTTAACTGGATTACGGTGCACTTGTTACTGGTAGCGGGGATTAGTTATGGATCGTGCAAGGACTAGCATCATATGCGTTACTGCAACCTCTTTCCCTGTATCCAAAGGAAGCGCCGTCGGCACTGAGGGTGAACTTACTAGGTCGTTTCGAACACATCCGGGACCGGGTGTAGGTCGTGTAGGTTAGTAGGTTGAGAAGCACGAGCCTTTTGAAAGGACTTTTCAAGGAAGTGGACGTGTGCCAGTGAGAGATGTGTGGACAAAGAGGTATTGCAAAACTTTATTTCGTTCGTTTCGTTTCATTCAAGGAATTGAGTTATGTACCAGTTGTGATTAGGAATGAAAATGTGTGTAATGTCTTATTTAAACAGTTATAAACGATTTTTCTCGAACAAATACAATTCACACGACATGTGTGCTGCTTTTCAATTCAACAAGACGTGTTGTTTTGTTTGTCGTTGTTTTAAGTTAAGCATACAATCTTTTGTTGTAACGCAAATCCCGTCACGTTCCACACTGTCGCAAACGGTGGCATTTATCAGTTCTTAGTTGACTAGAGCAAAACAAAAACAAATTAAGACGTCCGAAAATCGAAAGCGCGTTCAGTTATCATTTAATCCCGTCTGTCGCCAACGGGCATGGGTTAAACGTTTCAGATTCCGTAACTCATTTCGATGGGGTGCCCGCTTGTACAGGCCACTGACTTTGGGTACGCTTTAGTTGGTGCGAGCCGAATGGACATTTCCCGCAGTGAGGGTTGCATGGAGGTGGCTGTAACTTTGCGACACCGAAAACTAATGATGAATTTGTTCTTTTCTCTTGCAGCACAGCAGCGATACTAGCTCGTGCGAAAAATCACGGCGCGCACTGGTGAAGGAGAAGAAAAACTCCAAACGATCGAAGATTGGTAAGTAGCAAGAATGGGAGAGGGAAATGTTGGTTGTTAGGTTCTGCGATTGTCATGCGGCGAACGCTTTTGCGCTGAGTTTCGCAGTGGTGGAATGAGTTTTGTAGCAACTTTCTACTGGTTTGAAATGTTGTGGTTGACGCTGATAACGATTGCGTGGGACAAATTAAAATTTGAGGTGAGGTTTTTTTTTGTTTTCTAACTTTGGTACGCTCGTTGGATGTTCCGATTGCATTGGAATCATGAATGAGAGAAACATGTAATTACTTTACTGATGACTATCTTAACCTTTTTTGAGTATCAGCATAAATATGAAGTCTATCAAGTATGCTCGATGACTTAAACAAATAGTAAAATTACAAGCACTCATTTTTCAGTAACCTTTTATTTACTCTGGCCTGGTGACTGGTGCTAATGGAGCGCGAGTAACGTAGCAGTTGGTTATTCGCAAACCATTTCTGCCCATTTCTGCGACAGAGAAAGTAAATAGATTTGTTGTACTTCATGCTTGCATATCCCCAAAAGGTGAGAGGGATTTGCCGCTTGCATATCGGTACGATCGATGTCCGCTCACCGGTAAAAGTGGGTTGCACCGTTGCAATTTATCTACCTTTTTGCCACACAAACTCTCGTTTGCGTCACCCAAATGAACGGCCGGCAACCGGCCGGGTGGAAGAAAATTGGACCGTTTTGCTGGCAATGTTTTTTTGTTACTGTTGTTGTTGTTTTACTTTAACGCGGCATGCTTCAAACGAAAGGCATAAATCAACCAGACATGGACATCGGTTGCACCCGGAAGCGGTACGGTACGCCGAACGCCGAGTCCCTGTTTATCTTTCGCACGAAGTGAAGAACACAAAACTGTTGCATGCCATTTTGTCTGCAGCCCTGTCCATCCTGCAGCGTTCATTCCGGCAGTCCGACTAGATGATTGAGCTCTTTCGAGAAGCCGAATCGAATAATTCGTCTCTTTTCGAGCGCGTTGCACCGGGGCACCGGGGCACAGCTGGACAGCGTACAGCCTAATCCCGTTCGTGGGACGGGAACGGTTCTCACCATGGTGTTAGATTGCGGGAAATCTTTGTCCGCGGGCATTTCGACCAAGCAGAAATGATCTGTGTGAAGGCGTAACGGGTAAGAATTAGTCCTCCACCGGAAACGAATGCTACAGGAAAGCGGAAAGGTGAAGCAGGCTGGCAAAAAAAGGAAGGTCGAAATCAGAGATGGCAAAAATTAATCCAACAAAACAGCCGGGAACCCGTGTCGATTGTAATACCCATCGCCGGAAGTACGAAGGACGAGACTCATTATTAATTAAATAGCCGGTTTTGTGATAAACAGCAAGCTACACGATGGTTGTGATTTTTTACTCGTTTATGCTTTGCTCTCTCCGTGGCCGTCTGGTGAGGAAATGTAGGAAGTTTCATCCTGGCCGGAAGTATCGGACTAATGAGGATGATTATTAGACGCGCCTTTGGCGAAAAAAAATGGATTGCTTTTTCCACATTTTCCTTCACATTTTGTTGTGTGTATACAGAATCGTCGTTATGCAAAAAAAACTCAAAAAAGGAGTTACGCACCGAAAAGGGATCAGAAAATCAAAACGCACACCCGAAGGCTATGAGAATGGTTCGTGGAAAGAATGGAACAAAATACAACTTTTAATAACCCAAGCAAAGGTCACCGTGGCAGGGTTTTCTTGATTCGGTATGGCAGTAAACGATTTTCGTACGTTCGTTGCTGCATTACAAGCGCTGGTGGGTATTTTGATACCCCGTGGATGTGTGACTTGGTTTCACACGCTTTCTCCCAAAACTTACCCAAGAAAATTATGAAATAAGTATAAAAAAAAAATATCCCCAGCACAATTGTTTCGCCCACAGCAGCAGCCGAGGTAGCTTTTCCTTCCCGCTGGGATTGGATTGGCCTTTGATTTTATGGTTTACTTTATCCGGCGGCCAGTATCCGGGCAACCTTTTCCCGATCGGTCTAGGGTCCAGTTTTCTTTCTTCTACTCATTCAGATTATGCTCGCCATGTGGAAAACTCGTCGAAAGAATGATCCCGCACACGCCAGGGGCCAGTCGTTGATTGAAGTTGAGTATAGAGGTTAAATGTATAGGTGTGTGTGTGTGCATGAGAGTAAATGTTCTTCCTTTTTTATCATATTCCTCGAACTTCTCCGAAGGAAAGTAGTAGCCGGTTGGAAAATCTGTCCCCCAGTAACTCCCACCCTCCGGGCATAACCCGGACACGGTCACAAATTACAGAATAATATTTATTGTCCCTTGTGCCGAAAGGATGAACTATATACTTTTGCAATCAACTCGCTGGGTGGCGGGAACGACAGCACGGGTTGCACATGAAATGGACCGTAGAATAAGTTGACCCTGAACGGACAGGTGGTGGAAGCAGCACGAAACTGCTACCCAGGGACAGCGAAAAGGAAGCTCCTTTCTTCGCAAGTACTGGATAAAAAAAAGCGGGGTTTCTATTAAGAAAAGGGGAAACACATAAAATCAACTGGCGTAATGATTCGCCCCAGAAGGTTGGTTGGCAACACGAGAGCGAAAGCGAAAAAAAAACAAGCAAGGGGCAAAGAAAAACGATCCGGGGGCAAATACATTATTATGCAAATTTAGTCCATTCGTTTGGGCAATCGATCATCTGGTCTGGCGTGCCGGGAGCAACGGCAGTAGCAGCAGCAGCAGCAGCAAGTGCGCCCAGCAAGTCCTTGTACGATTGTTTCAATTTTCCGTCTCACTGGTCCAGCTTTTCGCCGTACTTGCTCCAAAAAGTACAACGAACGCAGAAACAACCTGAGGGATAGAAAGAGTTGCAGCCGACTGTTTTGTTGATTTGTTTTTTTTTATGCCGTTGTTGTTGCGTGGAATGTTTCCACGTCGCCAGAACCGGTGGTAGCGGATAGCGAGTGATTGGCAGTTGGACGGATACTTGTTTCCCTTGCCCGCTTTTCCCGCACCACTGGCAGTGTTGTCCCGCAACCCATTTGGATCGCTTTTGCTCGATTGATTGAGTCCTCTTTGTGAGTTTTTGGGTGGGACGCCGGTGTGTGTGCAGCTGTAGCTCCCGGTAAGCACAGACAGTTTATCGTAGCTAGAGACTCCGTCATCGATCCAGCCGCACGTTCGGGCCGTTTGGGCAAACAGTTTCCACTGCCAGCGAACTTGCTGCTTGGAAGACGGCCAGCAAACTAATGGCACAACCGCTGGTTGGGTTGATTGCTTCGCTGAATTGAAAATCTGAAAAATCTAACGTTCGCTTTCACTCGGAAACCGCAAGCGGGACGGAGAAGTCGGCGAGACGAAAAAACTGTTCCATTTTGGTGACAATGTGCCAAATGCCAGGACCGATTTGGTGAGCTTATTGCATTATGTTTCCGGACAAAGATCGGTAGAAGTATCGGTGGGCAAGGAAGCGGCATACACTGTTTGACTAATTAGCCAAACCGGGTAAAAAAGAACCTCATCCCATGTTCGTTGTGAAATCTGCTAAACTCTCTGGTGCCATTGGTTGGAAGCAAACACTCCGAATGTCCCGGAAAGCCAGAAAGGGTCAGGTTGAAAAATTCAATTCCCAGAGCCGCAGCGCAAGAGGCAAAGGCAAGAGGATGGTTTTGTGCTAAATGACTGCCGTACTACTACTCTAAGAAGGAAAGTACCATTTCCCACTCGTGTTGTCGAAGCCGGTTAGGGGTTCAAGGGGAATGGAGGAAGGAAGGAGGGGGTAGTGGAAGGTTCCGCGTCTGGAACAAATTAAAAAGAGTTTAAAAATTAATTTGTTTCCTCTTTCCGCACCCACACACATACATTACAAAGCCGCACAAAGTTTGACCTTCTTTGTCGCAAATGCTACTGCCATCCTGCTGGACGCTGCCTGCTGCTGCTGCTGCTGCTGCTGGTACAGTGCCTGAATGCAACGAATCCTGTGGGCGAAAGTCCTTTTAGCACCACACACACACACACACACCCGTATGCACTGAACAGCCACTGGCCGCGGCCACGGGCTGGAAAGTTTTCCAATTGCCCAATGAGAGCAATATTTCGCGTCCACTTTCTTTGCTGGGAATTGTTTTCTTTTCACAGAATAGGTCAGCGAAGAAATGCCACCGGGTGGCGGACTGGCAGCTTCTGGTAACTGTCATTCCAGGTTCCCTTTGGGAATGCTCCCGGTGACAATGCAGGGGGAAGCAACCGTTGTGGCGTTCTTGGGTCCGTCGTGATGGATTGTAACAATGTTGCAGGCAGCAGGCGAAGCTGATATGCGGGGATATGCAAATTCATTTCACAGCGCTTGTAACATGCAACCGCAACGGAACGAAATGCGCTGTAGCATGTTGCATTGTGTCGTTTGACGTTTGAGCTAAATTGTTTTTGGACCGTCGCTTCGCTAGCTAGCTAGCCTCAATAACGGAAACAATGCGTTAAAAGTGGGAAATATGACAAGGACTCGAGTAGTTCGTCTAGCAAATAAAGAGACGCTTTAGTTTGTAGTATGCTAAGTTCTGTTGCCAATCGGTTCGTAGTACAATGTCGTTCTAAAAATAATTAAGTGGGAAAGGGGGGGGGGGCTTGCAAATTATTGCAATGAATAAATTCCATGCTGTGCTGAAGGACCTTATTTTGAAAGAGAAAAAAGGTAAACAAGCTGTCTTGTAGTGACTAAAGTAACATATTTATAGTTGGTAGACCATCATTGCAAGTCAAAACGTAAGGCGAAACTGATGTTATTCCTTTTCTTGAGAATAGTTCACAATAATTCACATAGAACAATCAAAATATGCAAAATAAAGTTATTCTTTTATCGGTTTTACTAAAAAAAAATCGAATTGATAACATACATAGTTAATATCTTCTAATCAACTTTTTACCTATTAATGTTTTCATTTGTTTTCAGATAAAAAAGACAAATCGAAACAGAAGCCTGAAAAACGAACGTCCGATGTACCCGCACAGCCGAACGTGAAATGTGTCCTTGTCGGAGACGGTGCCGTCGGAAAAACCAACCTCATACTCTCCTACATTCAGGACCGGTTCACACACGAATACGTGCCAACGGCATTCGACAAATACAACGGTAAGCAATGCAAACGACGATATCAATTATTTAGTTAACAACCCATTTATCATTTTTAAATTTTCCATTTTCCTTCATGACATTGTATAATATTGTCTGTTTATGCTCATATTGCAAACGGTACGATTTATTGAAGAACGTAAATCATCATACGCTAAGAAACATCCCGAGCGCCTAATTACTGACTAAAAGTTAACGTAACGCGTCATATTCCAAATATTATGCAAATGGCATCTTATTGTTTGCTAATCAGCTTTGGTGTTGTCCGCATTTACGAACGTTAGAGAACGATTTTCTCATTCAAGTTCTTCTCGCAAGAACGGTGACATGATATGCGGGTTGCATACTTACTTGGCGCTCGTTAAATATAATTTATAAATCCTCGATACACCGAGCCTCCCTATCACCCTCACTCTCGCAGGCTTGACTCGACTGAGTCCGATTTGTTCGAATCAGTCGGGTGTAAATCGTACTTACTGCAATCCCTGCCGACTGTGATATTGCGAACATCCAGAGAGAGAGAGAGAGAGAGAGAGAGGGAAGTCAGGAATCCGGAAACTATTTACACGGCTTATGGTAGGCAATGGGGGACCGAGCTAAGCGCAGCAGTACTCAGAAAGCTACATGCTACGGTCGGTTTTACGCCGGAAGTGGACAACAGAACTATGAATGGAAATTACTCATCCCGGGCGAATGCCTAAGGGCAAGGCAGGCCGTGAGTCGGAGTGTGCGGAATAACAAAAGCCGACGGTCCTTAAATCACAAACTCTCGCCTACCAGAGGTCAGCAGGACTGGTTGGCCCACGGGTGTGAGGCTCAACTTTTCTGACTCTTCATTCCGTGTCGCCCGAGTCCCGGCGGTTGTGCTGTTGTGCAGTGTGCAACAGACCATCTTGTTCTGCTGCGCCCGGGCTGATGCTCTGGAACTTCCGACACCGCCCAGCTGGAGCAAGCTGTGATGGTGCAGATAGTGTGGATGAGCGGACGGAAGAGGGGGTACGGTGGATACGGGTGAAAGGAAATTCATTGCATTTTATCATAGCACGGAAGCGAAACGGGGCGGTCAAAATCTGCTCAACTAACTCTGGGATTGGAGTGTACGAAAGCTTGTCTGGCAAAAATCTAGTAGAAGTACTTCGGAAGCAAAAACCATCAGCTCTCGGAATGAAATCTTTACCAAGATGGACAGCCGAAAACGAAGCCAAGGACAAGTTAGTATGAGTGATAAGGGAAATAAAATTGTACTCTACTATCAAAAGTGTCAAAGGGGAGTCCAGTTGTGCCCGAGCTATCGCTAGTTTTTCACACTTTCCGTTCATATTTTAACGAGTTCCTTAACGGGATATATTTTATTCACCTATTTGCATTGCTTATCCTCGCACAGGAAGTGTCACAGTGCACCGAAATGTAAAAAGGGAGTACGTAAAAGAAACACTGTAATGTATAACCTTTTTTGACATCTGTCACTTTCTATTGAGCCTGTTGGTTGTAATGGAATTGATTTTCATATCTCTTCGCCTTTGAAAGCTGTCCCTGGCTTTTGTAAGCGCTTCAGGCTTGCAAGCATAATGCCCGTCGATCGATTTGCACCACACACACTGTACTGTGTGACATGGAACAAGCTTAAAACGGGGATTTTAATGAAACGCAAATATCAACAAAAAAGAAGCACACAGATTAAAAAGTGCAATTTATTGAACGCTGCTCGGAAAGATCAATCGAGGGTGCGGACGAAAGGAGGGCGCGTAAATTTTAATTTCAAAAATGAGTTTTCTCAATTTCCCTTTTTGTGTGTGTCGCCAGCCTGCTGCACAGTTATTGCCCATGTTTTATTGGTTGCCCTTTCGGGGACATTGGCCCATACACTGTCCCTGCCCATGTTTCCGTCCTGCTGGTTGGCGCCCAGGTCCCAGTGGATCCGGTTTTTGTCCGTGTTGCATTCCGTTGCATGTGCTTTTACTTCGACACATTGACACACACACACACATACACACGAGCGAGCCGCCACAATGTCTCCGCTGCGTTGCCCAAACCCCACGACACGCATGTTGACGTTTCATTATGCAGTCGATGCGTGCAATGTGGTGGACAGGTGTGCATATCCGTGTTTGTGTGTGTTTGTGTGTGTGTGTGTGTTACTCGCGCCTCAATGCCATAAATATTCATGGATGCGTCCGTTGCACATTTTTACCGTAGGTGTGCCGCGTGTTGAACATGAAACACTCTCCCACCCCCCCACCCAGACAGTTCCCCGGGCTTTAGGCAAATGAGCAGGTACATGTGGTGGAGCAGTGCGTGCTGGTGTGTGTGTTTGTGTTAGAGTAGATGTGTTTATGAATACTTTTTAACACATTCAACACTCCGTGGCCGTTGTGTGTGTGTGTGTGTTTTGCTTCACGGGTTGTGAGCCGTTTACTTTATTACATTCTCACATGCTCCGGGCAAGCCTACCCCGTAGGTATTTTGCGCCTTTCGCCATCCATCGCCAATGATTACAGCCATGTTCATCGCCACCATTTGGAGGGGTTGGGTGTTTCAATAATCTTTACCATCCAACAACCCAACACCAGCACAGCCAGCACCACCGCAAAGAGTGGTATCGCGTTCTTGCATTGTGTAACGAGTGACGACGTTCCAGCAATGGAAAATCCGTGTTGCTGCTGGGCGCATTCGGTCTTTTTTTCTCTATCGTTCACGCTGATGTTAGTTTAATTAACGCATCCTTGCTTAGTATTATCCGTTGTGGTAACGCTGGTCTGTGGGTTATCGTTTGCTATGCGTTTGCTGCGTTTTTATGATGGTTGTAGAAATATGGGCATTATTTTTTTAAAGCGAAAATCTGGTTATTCAACATTGTTTTTTTACCATTTGTCTCGATTCGAGCTGATTTCGCTTAAAATTTGATAAAAAAATAACGGAACCCATGCCAGTCTGTTTTAATGAAATAGAGTAAATTGAATCATAATATTTACGGAGGCAATTTTTATATTGAATGATTTTTATATTGATTTTTTTCTATTGATCGATTTAAACACTGAACTTTAGCATTAACCAATAATGAATAATGAGTTATTTTACCTTTTGTTATTGAATATTGAAGTTTTTTAACAAAGTGATATTTTAAAGATATTTTTCCGGTTAATTTTAATTGATTTAGTAACATTCTACACATTATCAGAATATGACATAACTACCTCAAACTGATGACAGCAATATCGATAGGGAACACACTCAAAATCGAGCACCAATCTGCAAAGAATTAATAAAGCACATTTCTACGATGGCCTTCTCCCAGATTCTTTGGCTTCTTTAATGCCTGCGGGTGGTTTTGATCCGATAAATCCGGAAGCGGACGTTGTGGTTCCTTCCGTTCATTTAATGAACGTTGTCAAGAATTTCTAGATGAAAGGCACAAATAGTTGCCAAACAGCAACGAATCTGCCTCGCTCCTTGTGCCTGTACCGTGTGTGTGTTGGAGCATCGGCATCGGTACGGTCAGAGTAAGCAACCAGGATCGCGGACCGGATTGTGTTCGGCATGTTGGGAATGTTTGCTCGCAAATCCGGAACCAATAACGGTGGTACGGCAGCATTGGATATGATTTGGTAATACAGCACAGAATGAAGGATAATTGTGCACACCCGTTCGAAGAAGCTATTTGGAGATATTAAACCAATGCGAAGTAAAGGTACAAGCTCATTTTATTACCAAAGAGATGAAGCAACGAAAGCCTTCCCAATTCCAAAATGCCTTTAAAAGGGATGTCATATAAATGTGTACAAAATGTAGTATGACACAACTATGACGATAATGTTCCCTATGGTGTGATGTAAAAGCCGTGGTTCCTTCAACCGAGTGGATAACCTATTGCCCGTATGATTTAAAGTCAGTACACTCGTACAGCCAAACTGCACTGAGCAAAGTGGTGTACACCAGCTGAACATGTCGCCGGTTCCTGCTGCCTACAGCGGTTGATAAGGCTACCGAAACGTGATATATGCTAGTGGAAAATTCTTCACCAAAAACCAATTCTTGATACCGCAGCGAAACGTGATTCCAGACCGATGCAACGTTCCGTACAGCTGCGGTGAACGGATTGAAATTTACAGCTGCCTAGCGAGCATTATAGCCACCAGCAACTGTTGGTTCAGGAGTTAACCCTTGAAGATGCAGCTCGTACCAGAAAAAGGTGACATTTTATTGCTTCTTTAATCGTAAACTGATACAACAAAAAAGAGCCTCGCGGTCCAATCAACACATATTCAATACATCGATTAGATACACCAGTTTACGTGTTCCTCATAAAGCTGCCCAAGACACGCACCGCTCGTAAAGAGTAACTAATTTACCACACACGCGGTTGGTATCACGGGAAAGGTAAAACATCGCCATCCGAATGAGCTTCCCGTATGATAGATTCACACTCGCAACCACATTATAACGCCATCAGAACGAAATACTATGAGGAGCCTCGAGCAAGAGAGAAAGGGAACCTGGAAACACAACCGAAACACAAACACTCCCACGTAAAATGTAAATTTAATTCACCATCACGCCCCGGCGAACATACCCTGCCACCTGCACCTGAGTGTGAAATATGGCGCAACCGTGATGGCGAATGAAATGCAAACAGTGTGGAAAAATACATGAATTGAAAACAAAAATCATCAAAATCGGCCAAATAGGTAAATAAATCAGGTCGGCGTACGCGTGATCTTGCGTGCGATGACGTCGTTTCGACCTCCATTTTCGACATTTATTGAGACGGGTTTACTGATCGGTTAGCCACATTTTATTTTTTTTTGACTTCTAATCGGTTTCTTATGCGTCGAAACCAATCACCGGTTTGTTTTGGGAAGGCGTAGTAGTTTCGTTGCCTTCGTTGCAGCGCTATACATGTGGAAGCGGCATTTTAAATTATCAAGATTTATCGACCGTACCGCACCGAGCCTGCTCCACCAGGCAGCGTGATTGCGTCAGCGGGAAGAATCTGGGCAATCACAGGGGCGGCAAGATGTGGATGGATCTAAATGGCAAAATAAAATGAAGCCACCGTTGGAACGAAATGATCGAACCGGAAACATCAAACAGATCCACTGCCTAAAAAATATGAGCAAAGAGGAGGGAGGAGGAAAGGGTCTTAACAACATTCCCACCAAAACAAACACTTGCGTTCGTGATGTGACGGATCTGCGTACACGACACTGTTGGCACGGTTGTGGTTGTTGTGCATTAGCTTCTCTTTAGACCACGCGCTTATCGTCGATATTATCTGCGCTTCTGGAAAAGCGTGCTCATTTTCAACCCACGTCACGTCGCCGATATCGATAAGACACAGCCCTACTCAGCCCTGCCAACCGGTTGGAAAAATGACGGTGGGTGCAAACAACTGGCAGCAGCAGCAGCAGCAGCCAAAAAATACAAACCCTAAACACCGAACCAGGACGAACGAAACATCCTGCCATCAAAACCAAACACACACCGCCTGCGATAAATATCGATAAGCAACGGTGAAGATTAAGACAGATGGATCGCCGGACGGGCTGGGAGGCATTGGACTCCTTCCCAGAACGGCCGGCGTATCAACAGGACCGCGGTGGGTGCAGATCGGGGGTGCTAGATCCCTCACCCGCTGTGTTTGTTTGTCGCGTCGCGTGCTGCGTTATGGTGCCAGGACGGTCCAGCCAGGCACGGTCAGTAATTGAAACGTTCCTTTATGTTTGTGCCGGCTGCTGCTGCTGCTGCGTTGCGTCCAGGCAGCCAAAGCCATTTGGTTTGCCAGGTCGGACCATTCCATCGTCTTTGCACCACTTTGCCCTGGTTGTTGTTTGTGCCCGGTGCGCTCGATTATTTACTGGTGATACCGGGAAGAGCTCGCCCGAGTGGTGTGGTTATGTTTTGAAGATTAAAAAGAATTGCCTTGACCATTTGCCGACTTCCGACAACGGCCTGGTCCGGTTTTTTTTACGGAAGGGAAGGTTGAACATGTTTGCCTACCTTCTGCGTAAAGGTGCGTACTTGCGGGTGCGGGAGGGACGGTTTGCTGTGGGCTCGGTGGCATAATGTTCATTCTATGTGAATGAAACCAGCTGTTTGGTTACGGGAGTAGGCGGCGGAAAACAAACACTTTCCCCACTGTCAGGATCGCTCCATCTCGATGGGATACTGGGTAACTGTCAACTCTTGGGTCGGTTGGCATCATGGACATTAAAGAATACTCTCTCTGTGTCTCTCTCTCTGGTACACTAGATAACTGATTCTCTGGAGGGGAATTGTGTACACAAAATATATTTTTACTCTTCGTCTTTTTTTCCGCTATCTGTTTGAGGAAAATATGTTATGAGATTCCTGCATGTTAATGAAGTACCACCAACACAGCCTCATATTGACAGTTTACATTTTTATTGAAAACAATTCCTGCTCGATATTTCAATACAGTTTTATCTGCATTTAAACCTTTTCAAAAAATTGTATCAAAGTCTCGCTTGAAGGTTCCTAGAAAGCTCTTCCAGCCCGCTTACCATCACATCATACCAAGTGCTGAAACAACAAACGCATTCATTGCAACAACGCTCGAAATGGTTTAAAACTATCGTTTGACGTTAGGGTGCTTCAAAATGATTTGCTTACATAAACCGAAGCACCAGCGCACCCTCACCTGGGCCAGGCCCACTTGGCTGGAGGCTCGAGGAGGTACTTCCGTGCCCGCGTGCCATCTCACACCATCGGGCCTCGATAATATGCTTCTGTCAATCAGCCTGCCTCGTTGCACCCGTTTATGCAAATGCGTGTCGATCGAAGGTTGGTCTCTCCGGTGTGGTTCGTGGCCCGATGTCGATACCGCTGGCGGAAGGGGAGTTTTTCCTGCTGTTCTTTCCAACCAATGGGGAAAGGTTTAAATTTTCATTCGTTTGCCTCCATTTTCAACGCCGGTGCATCTCTGACCCCCCCAGTACAACCACAGCCATAACCGTGGATGGGTAACGACACTGATGCTCGAGCGAAATAATTCAATATCCATTGCAATGCAATCGCATCGCATCGCAGCAGCAGCTGACCCCGAACGGAAAATGCGAAATGCGGAGACCACTCGAAACGTCACTCGAGAGCACTCGAGAAAGACGACCTGGCTGTGGCAGTGTGCCCGAACAGCCCGAACGGCAGCAACCCGCCAGCACTGCGTGCAGGAGGGCGGTCGAGTGCGGTAATTGCATTGCACTATCATGCTGCAGCTCGGGTCGGATCGGGTCGGGGTGATGCAACCTGAACGATACAAAATAGATCCCGCACTGCATCATCTAGCCGGTCCCGATGCTCGTGCTGGCTGATGCTGCTCGTCAGTGCACGGAGGAATTCAAATTACGTCTCTGTCTTTGCGTTGGTACAGTGTGCCCGACCGGGCTACCTCCTTCTGAGCTGGGGTTCATTCGGGTTCAAACGCAACCTCAAGCCCCAAACTCTGTCGACCGCAATCGAAGGTGAAGAAGTTGATCACGGTGTTCAGGCCGGCCCCTGATAACCTAGAAAATGTTCATAATTAAGACATTCGCGACGCCGCAAGGATCGCATGGTGGCGATGGGATCGTTTTTTTGTATTTATCCGCCGTGGTATTAAAATATCATCAGGGTGGTGGTTGCACGTTGTACGAACCGGTTGTGCCTTGCGTTGCATGTTATCGCGAATGCAACTTGGTTGCAGGGGGCTTTCACGAGCTGTCCTGAGTCACCGCCGGGCCCTGCAAGTATAGCAAATGCAAGTAAAGCAAAGCAGTGTTTGTACGACCACCACCTACGCGCTGTCGGCCGGTGCAAGCGGTTGTGGTTTATACCGCACGGCCGTGACACAGTCGAGAAGGTTAGCTTATCTTTATGTTTGCTCTTTGCTCTTTTCACTCTTCGTGTTCGTTGATTGCATCTGCACTTTTATGGATGGGTGAGGTGTGATTGAGTCATAAAAAAGGTGAAAATTGGGGTGTTGCACTATGACAAAACGGGCATAAATACGTTATATTGTAAATATGCAATCGATGATCAATATGAACCGAATAACATTTTAAAATTTAAGTTATGCGGCACATGGATAGCTTACTTTACAGACTTCGAAAACTTACTTTACTTGCTTACTTCTTTACTATCACAGCTAATATGTATGGAATAATTTGAATATGTTTAAAGCTTTATTAACGTTTTATTCACTGGACCATCTCTATTATCTTATGCTGTACCAAGAAAGTGTCACTTCAAATATTCAAATATTTTTATAAAACTATATAAAATTATTTAAATAATGCTCTAAATAACAGAAAAAAACAAACTCCATAAAGAGCAGAATCAATTTCAAACCCTTATTTTTCTCTTTTTCTTACCGCTTTGTTCGACAAAACTTTTCTTTATCATTCCAAACTTTGATTCACATGCACTGTTCGCTCGAAGAGCCCCATTTCTTTCGATCGGTATAACTTATCTGTAGCAGGGGAAGAAAGTAACAAAAAAAAATCAAGATTCCATCTTCATTGTCACAGCTTCATTTTAGCTTTAATAGAGAAAAAGTCACCCGCCCCCACTGTAATCGATTTCCATCTGACAGCGGGTTCATTAAAAAGAGCCAGCAAGCAGGCAGAGCCCAGCTAGACCGGATAGACGGGGTCGAGAAGAACGAGATAAAGAGTAGATGAGAAAAAAAACACACACACACACAATCGAACATCCGATAGCCCGAAATATCCCAATCGCTGCATGCCACCTGTGTCAAACCTAGGGACCTTTGCTCCTTCCGGGAACTCATCATTGCGGCAAAGGCCAACGGCCATCCTCCACACGCTTTCGATCGAATAATGGAGAATATTAAAGGGAAGACCCTCAAACCCAAAACCACGCTCTTTGCTTTGCGTTCGATTGTGGGTCGTTATTTAGATTAAAATATGGATTTTTAGGTTTTTTTCTCTCCTTCTCTTAAATCTAAATGCAAACACCCGTCCTTGTGGGAGGAAATGGCCGGGTGTTAGAAGATGTTCGTGAAGGGTAAAGGGTGTGAAGGTAACAAAAAGAGGTTGATGATACAAAGTTTTGCTAACGATTGTCCCGAGAGAGAGTGAGAGAGTAATAGAGAGAGAAATAGAGAGAGAAAGTGAAAGAGAGAGAACGACGAAGCGACGGTGTTGCGGCGCAATGTGTCGATCATTTTACGACCATTTTGGTAATTGGAAATAAAGTTTAAAACTTTATAGGACAGCGAGACAACTATCAACACCGACTACGAAGGTGAAAAGATGCACGGTTGAATTTGGAATGAATGAAAAAAACGGATTTTTTGTCAACTTCCTTCTTCATACGTGAGGAGCTCTCTGTGTACTGGGGACTGCCTGATTTTGTTTCACAAGTTCAACGCCATAATGTTCGGTTTGGTGGTAACTTCCAGTAGTCTCCTAGACCAAACTTTTTTCACCACTTGAGTAGAGCCGAGTACTCGACACGTTATTTTTTTCCTTCCCCTGTGGTGTTAAACTTTGGCCCGAAAAATATGCCTAGCCTGCACGTAACGACATTCTCAACTTTCATGCCTACCGGGCCGGGTATGTTCTGGTTGCAGCTTGCACGGCACACCGCGTACTTGAATTGATGAGCTTGTGTGGTTGAAAGTCAAAAGCACCGTGTGGTGCAGAAGCCAAAAGGCCGCTTTTTCATCTTTATTTTTCTTTCCCTTTTTCTTTTCCGTTTCCCGTTTCCAGTGGACGTCAGCGTGGATGGGCGACCGATCGGGGTGACGCTCTGCGATACAGCCGGACAGGATGCGCTGGACACGCTGCGCCAGCTCTGCTACCCCGGTTCCGACGTGATCCTGCTCTGCTTCTCGGTCGTGCAGCCGGATAGTTTCCGCTCCCTGGCCACCAAGTGGCAGCCGGAAATCAGCAAGCTGAAGGGCGTGTCGGTGGTGCTGGTCGGGACGCAGTCCGATCTACGGAACGATCAGAGTACGATCGGCAAGCTGCAGGTAAGCGGCACGGCACGGTGTACAGTGCTTATCAGCGGCTCACCAGCACCGACAGCTGGCCGGGTCAGTTGAGCTCTATTATTTTCTAATATTTTCCTGTTTGTTATTCGCTTTTTCTCAATTCCTCTTTAGGCTCAAGGAGAAAAACCAATTCTGTTCTCATCTGCCTGGGACTTTGCTCGGAAGATTGGTGCTAAATACATTGAAACATCGTCGCACAAGAAGGTAATTGGAGGAAAATGTTTCCCAATGATGAACTTCATTTCAGAGCTCAGTTATTATCAACTTTAGGGGCAGTTTAGTGAATAAATTCAAACCCTTCAGCAGATTGGACCTCATCAAATGCAATTGGTTGAAAGATCTTTCACTACCTACCAATTAGAATGGAAAAGCAGTTTCGAAGCAAATTAGATGCTAAAGCACGACTAAAACAACACAACAGCCATTCTAGCTTCGCAAACAATTTGCACTAATAGCAACCGTATAAATCACTCTCAATGCTGGACACTGTCCTTTGCTGTCGGTACTGTCAGCATACTTGCCGATATGTTTCCGACACATGTTACAACTTTTACCGTCCCGCTATTAGACGTATTAGCTCATCCAACTGGTTGGAGTTTGTTTTTTTTTTTATTTCTCTCCTCTCTTGTACATTCACCCTAGCACGTGGTTTACTTCCGTGTCCGCATTGACACTGCTCCCAAGCGGTGGGGCGTAATGAACTCGAACCGGGTGGATTTTGTTTTTTTTTCGCGTTGGTAAGGTCTCTTTTGGTAAGGTCATCCTTCACGGACGAATGAAACGCGACCGTTTTGTTTGGTACCATGCCATGCTTGCTTGTTCCTTCTCCACTGCCTCGCCTGTTCTTCGCCACACCTGGTCAAGGTTTCACAGTGCCAGCCATCTTCGGCCAGATTGACCCGAGTGTGCTACGGCCAAGCGGCAATAAAACAAGTTGTCAACGAGAACAAACCCGCAGGTTCCACCAGCGTCCGTCGCACGGGATTTACTCACAGTTACACAAAACGTGCTCTACGTACAAGTTCAGTCGCCGTAGCCATTCTTGGTGGGGCCGGTGGATGGCAAGCGGAATGCAAGCAAACGACCTGCTGACATTCGAAAACAGTTAAACCAGCCCAGCGGTCGGTGGTGGGACAGGATGTTTGGGGATTATACGCCGGCACGGTGTTTGTGCTGGGCGGCATAGCACAACAGGAAGAGAGACCTGTGTGAAATGATGCAGCTGTAGGTATCTTTGTGTATAACATGGTCCACTAACAGTTATTGTTGTTTAGCTGCTCAGGATACTGTATTTATTTGCTAAACACAAGTAAAGCGTTCATAATATTTTATGTCTCATTTATTGCTAGAGAGAACTCAATTAAGTGCAAAAATTTAGAACCAAACGTGCCGTTTTTTTTTTGTTTCGCCATTAAGGCTAACCTAAGACTCTCAACTCTCTCTCTTGTTTCAGGAACACATCAAGGAGGTATTCGATACAGCCATCTGGGACGCGCTGCAATCACAGGAGCACGCCAGACGGAAGCGACCACTGTGGAAGCGGCTGTGCTGCCTTACCTGCTGACTGACCCGTGTCGTGACGTGAGCAGCACCATCGAAGAAAATCATACAAATCAAGACTGTCCAATCCCGCTAGGTTGAATGAGTGGTGTTGTGAGCCGTGCTCCTCCAAACACGACTAAAAAAAAAACAAACAAACCTAGTAGCACTAGTAGTAGATATTGTAGATAAAGCAACAAAAAAAACCCTCAGAAAAGACATGCAAATGGCAGACGAATAGCTTCTTAACCTGTTAGCTATGCCGCTGTGAATTTGACGTTGTATAATATAAACCGCACGGTGAATGAAAAGACATGGATAGTGAGATACTAGTTGTAGAAAAAAAAGAGAGATAAAAATCAAACCACGGTACAGCAACGATCGTGAAAGTGTGTATTAGGATTAAACTCATGGAAGCAAAGGGGAACGAATGAACGAAGTATTATTGTAAATCACTGTTCTGTAGTATGCAAAAAGAGCAGCTATTTAATCCAACACCGATATCAGACCGGTACATTGAAATGGTGATTAGGGACCAGCGTCGGAATCGATTGAATAGGTTGGTAGTAATACTGGTTAGCACGATAGTTGATAGTACGAGTAGGTACTCAAGAGGTTCTATGGAGTAGCGATATGTTCGCAAGACAAAAACAATACGCAGCTGCTTGTTCAATCGATCGAGCCGCTACAAGAGCGACAATTATAAAGAAGAAAAAACAAACAAACAACGCCAACCACACACTTGACTGTATAATACTGTCATCACCGAACGGTACGCCGGTTAATGAACATGAACATTAATATGACTTTGCGCGTATGCGTTTGCCTCGTTCCGAAACCGATGCTCAACATTCCGAAACATGATTCCCTGACGCTTTATCTCCCCACGGCCTACTCAGTCGGTGTATGCGGTTGCTCGTTTCTCGTTGCATTGCATACCCTGCAGGCGCATTCGGGTGTGTCTGTGTGCGGTTCTGCAAGAATCCCTTTGCACGCAAATACAGTCGCGGAAAGTGTTTCGCATCTATCGACTGCCACCGGAAATGATGGAACAGAGAGTGCCCATTAAATGCAATGATCCTTTCAACTGCACAGGCACTTGCAGCGTTGCGCACAGACCAAAATGCTTCCGTCGCACCGTCAAACAATGTGGCGTAAACAGCGTGGCGATGGGATACTATTGTATGCATAGCGCTGGAAAACACCCTCTCCCCGGGAGCGGCAGGACAAACACACAGTGCCCTTATGCTTTCAGGATGGCGGTTTAAAAGCTGCTGCCGGGTCCTAGGCAACCTTCTGAACCCACAATCCGAGCACACACACAAACACACACGCATGCAGGTCACAATCGTCTAAGGCAAATGGAGCGTGCAATGCAAAGTTGTCATTCCCATGGGATGGGAACTCACCGGCCAAGCAGGAGAGGGTGGAATAACACCTCCCAAATCTCCTTGTGGGTTCGGTGCATTCGATCTCATTTGAATTTGCATTTCAGCAGCAGCGCTCCTTGGAAGGTTGGGGAAGCTTTCCCACGAACACAAGCACACACTGGAGACATGGCGAAGGACACGATTAAACAAGCGAACAGTCGCGGTGAAGCAAAAACAATACGGAACTGGGGAACCATTCACCGCTACGACAGCTGTCACTTTCTCGTGGATACTCGGGGACTATTTCTGCCAACTTCTCCCCACCCAGCTCCCGCTTAACCGATCGCCGTTTATGGTGTATCCGTCACGTTCTTGCCATCGCATCGTGGTCCGATTCCGATGCTCTTCTTCCGCCTGTGTGCAAGAGTTGGAGTGGATTCGACGAAAAGTCAATAAACTAGAAAGCTGAAAATTGAGTTTGAACACGCTTAAAGCGTGTGGAGCGAGCTGCCCGAATGCTTCGGTTAGGTTGTATGCAAGCAAACCCGGATCCGGAAACACCGGAAACCTTAAATAAGACACGCTCTAACACGGGCAGCAGAGTGACGTGCAGAACTAAAAAAGAACCCGAAATGAAAAATAGTACACGGATGACATCTCGCAACAGGGACGCGTTCGGTAAGCACACGTTAGCACTGGGAAAGGACACGACTGCCTAGCTTCACACACAGAAGAAAAAAACGAACTGAATACGAACGAAGCGAAGAAAGTGATCCAAAGTCTATACTTTTTCGCTGCTGTACTTCGAGCCCAGATGAATCTCGAGTTGCAGCGGGGAAAATAAAGTACTCAAAATGGTGTCAGAGATTGTGAGCAAAAAAAAAGCCTTGAATAGGAGGATACTTGGAGAATGGGAAACGTGCACATTCACAAAACTCATACACATGTATGGATTAAGCTTTGATTTCGTGAAACGATTCGATGCGTCCTTGAAGTGTTCCGTTTTCCCTATCACATCCGAACCGCTTGCGTTGCACTGTGTCCCGTACAGTGGCCAAAAGCAAGATAAGCCATAACGGAAGCACACATACATACACATACACATATCTCTAGCCAAGCTCACAGCCGTACCAATTCTCGTGGGTGTAGAGGTGTCAATCGTCATGCGAACGAAACGGTAAGGATAATTGTACCCATGTCGGCTAACAAAGAACGGCGTACGAGAAAACGGTGGCTCAAGTGAAAGCGATTGCGAGTGTAACAATACCATTGTCAGTATAGGAGTATAGGATGCTTTTCCCATTTTCTTTTTGCGTGGTTAAATCAGGGAATGGCAATCAATTTAGAAGTGCTACTTCCATGCAACTAAACAGATTTCTGCTGAAACAATTTGCTCAAAAGGTATATTGTTATATGTATTTATTGTGTATTGTCGAATCACTTAATTATTTGTTGTGTCATATCCTTTCTATCATTTTATGTGCTGTTTGGACGAAAATAGAAAATTATTTGATTTTAATAATACAACATGCATATAGACACATATAAATTCTCAAAAAAATTGTTCAGGGATATTTTATTAACTACAAAAAGATACCTAATCATCTCAGTCTAGGCATTTTGTTTCCAAGCGGTTTCGGAAACGCTCTTCGTGTATTAACGACCTGCGAGAAATTAGGATGCTAAATGGCAGCTTAGAGAATGTTCACCTTAAGTAGATCTTGAAGAGACATAAATGTTTGGAATATGACGAGACCTATCAAAATATTCATCTTAAAGAAACAATAGATCTTGAAGAGACTACATCTTAGAAAGATTTCACTGTATTTCGTCCCGTTTACATTGTTAGCAAGGGATTAACGAACACGGTAGGAGAAAACAAAAATTAACAAGCGATAAACTTAACCGACTAACTTCACGATGTGTTCATCCCTGGATTAGAAGTTGTTGGTCCATCAAAGCGCTCTCGCACTGCTTAGCAATTGTCCTCTATTGCCGAGCTAAATTTATCACATCAAAGGGTATTACTTCGTTAGACCACTTTGCAGTACTTTTGTGAAATTTTGTAAACGGCGAAGAGGTATCATTTTCCTTCATTAAGGAAATGAATAAAATCAATGCAAACCAATAGCTCACATTGAAAGCGCCAATGAAACGAACGGAACCATTCCGTACAAATCGTTACACAACCAACGACACCGAGTGCTTGGCACATTTTTCCCGGCACCAATTGAGTGATTTCCCCTTGCAATCTATCTACAATGCTTCTCTCATCTGCGATCAAGCGTCAAATCCACCCAAAACTGTCCTTTTTCCTCGATCAATGGATTGCCACCAAAGGTCTCACTGCGGCTGCGGATTTTAACCGACCGAGATTTTACGTTCATTTGTTCCTATCTGCTTGAGCGTAACCTCCGTTTTTTTTTGTTATTTCAGTTTGGTGGTTCATTTTGTCTCTCCTTTCTTCTCCGCCCACCACATTGAAGTGTTTTCGAAGTGATTGTATTATCCTTTCAACACCACAGCTTGGAAAGTTTGACTGATGGAACCCTTGGTTGGGAAAACTTTCACCCCACCCTCCCCGTTTGTCGTTCTTTCTTTTGCCCAGTGCAGGTCGAGCTTTATTCACTTTCGCGTCATTTTCTTTTACCTTTTTTTCCATGCAAATAAAACCTGATAGCCTGCGGTTAGTTTGCGTGAGTTTTTCAACGCAGACATGATAACAAAGACACCACCAAAGCTGCCTGGCATAAAGAGTGGCTGCGGCGATGAAAACAATGGGAAACTTGATGCGATCAAAAAAGAAAATCCGTCGGAAAATGTGACGAGACAATACACTCACGGATAAGAATAACGGGTTCAGGTTCAGCAGCAGTTGATTCCCGTACCTTGCCATCCAAGTGTTACGGGGCGGGTTTAATCCAAAGTCACAGCGATCCTTTTTTGCACGAGACTCGTTTTCGTCGGTTTGGATTGGGTTGCTATTCTTCGCGTTTGGTTGCTTGCGTTTGTGGTTTTTGTCGTTTTGTGTTAAAGAACTAGGTTTTGTGTGTTCATTGTGTGCGACTTGCAATTTTATTGTATCAATGACACTGCACGATAATGCCTTCCATTGTGTTGCTTTCAGAAGCAATGTGGCAGCAATGTGTGCAGCAATGAATACTCTTCGAAGTTACTTTTCAGAATAGAACAAGATATTCAATGAGCTCGCTTACTTACTGAGTAACATATCAGGTGCCACATACGATGGGTAAGAATCATTAAATGCAATTAATAAAACATGTACTGTTCCAGCAACGTATTAATAACATATTATACAGATACATAATTTTATGCAAAGTTACAGGTTTGTCATAAAACTGTATTTGTAAACTCATTCTTGATATAAAAAAAAAAATTCGATTTCACAAATTGTATGCTGGTCCCGCTGTAAAGTTGTCAACTCGCACGAATCAACAATAAACCTGTCATGAATTCAAGCCCCATATGGACCGTGCCTCCGATGCTTAGGACTGACTATGGATAATTAATTATGTCACTCGTTTATCACTTATCGAAAATATATATGGGTAATATGGGTAATATACACCCCTGGGACAAAACGTTGAGGTGAGATTTCCTCGTTTCTTTGATTTGTTTGGAAAATGACAGGGTAACTGTACCAGTATTCGGCAGTGTACCTGTTTTCGGCAGGGTAACTAAAAACGTGTAATTACGTAAAAACGCGTTGAAAATTGTATCAACACATATTTTTTTACATAGAGATATGCTCATTTGTTATTCATATACGAAGTTTCACATCATTTCCATGCATATTTTTCAAAATATCAAACAAAATGTGCAGAGTTCAACATGTTTCGGCAGATTTGCAGTTAGCCAAAAGTTCGACAGGTTTCATTATTAACAGAATCAGAGCACCAAAACAATAAAAGTATGGTTTTTATAAAAGATTTGATGGTTGCAGATTTTATACTAGCCCGCTTGGAATTTTAAAATCACTAAAAACAAGTAATTATTAACAAGTACACGGTAAATGTTGATTTTTGACAGATCAATGCTGTTGGCTCCTGCCGAAACTTGAAACAAAAACACACTTTTAATTTCGTTGAAGATTCATTTAAAATTTCATAATAAAACTGTAATGCGTATGTCGACACATAAAACCACATTTTTTGTATCAAATATCACCAATTTCACTATAAATTATCCAATAACTTGAGAGAAAAATAATATTTTGTGAGCCAGTAGGAGCCGTACTCTACAGCCGTCAAGCAGTCTCATTTCTCCAGTGCCTACTTTGTTTGTAACTCAAATCAAAATGACTGTAAAAATTGCCAGCAAAATGCCCAAAATGGGCGACATGAAATTAGTAATTTAAGTACTTTTTAACACCATTCTTAGGAAAGTGAGAATGTCAAATTGTTTTAAACAGTTTTGTCTACCTATTGGTATTAATTAAAACATTTACCGACCCGTATTCGCGTTGCCGAAAATTGGAGCACAGCCTGCCGAAAATAGGTCCAAACTGCCGAAAATAGGAACAAAAACAGTGTTTGCATTTTCACAAGTATCTCTAAAAAATACATTTAAATCGGCAAATAAAAAATAGCACAACATAATTCGATAGTTTATCGTTCAAAATAACGTCACTTTCATGAAAAGTAATAAAAAATGTAAGTGTACAAGCAGTTTTTGTGAAACTGCTACACTAACCTGCCCAATACTGGTACATTTACTCTATATTAATGGGTTTTTTAAGCAAAAATAGGAAAAGTTCCTTAACAGATTCCAGGCATCTTTATCTTATATGACAATATTTTTTTGTAATCCAAGAGTGCTGTTGTAAATGTCTCACAACTGTTTGATTGATTTTATTGTGTTAAAGCTAAAACACAGTTGGTGTATAAATTTTTTGAAATTACTAATAATCTGTCTGAATGAGAGCTACTAAGTATATTAAACAGTAATCTCATGAAAATGGCATGCATCGAAACACAGTTTTTTGTACACCTGAGCACTAATTGTATTAATATTACTTCTTATTGGTGTGAAAATTATTTTCTATTTTCAATTTCATTAAACCTTCCATCACAAAGGAGTTTTAATAAATTAAAGAGCAAAATCTCTGCCACTACTCTGCTACACGTAAAGTGCAACTAAATCTATATTTCCAACACCATCGAAGCTTTGTCGCACACCACCGAACATTTGTAAAGCCCTGCAAATCCTACATGAAGGAGCACATGTATCACCTTCGCCTCCGTACACACAGCAGTGATTTAAATCCCTTTACAAAAGGATTAAACGGCACCATCGACCATTAAGATTAAGGTACACCGCACGAAAAAGCCGATGACTGCTGACGCTTACAGGCTACTGGTGCGGGCACCTTTCCTAACATTTTACCAAACCCATCTCAAAGCACGATAGTCGCACCTTTGTACATTCCGCGTCCGGCTCGTGTTTTAAACCTCCGTGGCAAACTCGTTCATCAAATCGCAGCTTCATCGGTGCATACCGGTGTTTGCTTAGTGGAAAGCATTGGATGTGCATTGTCTTTTTTGCTAGTTGTTTTTTTTGCTACCAGTCCAACTCCCGGAAACCCGGAAACCAAACAGCGAATTGCAGTGTGGCGCGATTCGTGCGTAACCGGATTTTACATACATCACCCAAACAAACTCCGAACTGATCCGGTTGGGTGGCCCTAGTCCTAGCACAGATCTCCGGTACTTCCGGAATTCCGATGCGCTGTAAGCCGTCGTCCTACGTGAGCTTCCGGGATAAAATTTGCTGTACCTACGGTACCCTGCCCATCACCTATCACACGAAGGCTTCGTTTCAAACGGGGAGGAAACCCCCGTACACGTTGGTTTGCTGATAATTTTCTCGTTTTCTTTGAGCTGGCAAACAATCAAATCCACTAAATTGAATTCCGGTACCGTCGCAACGTTCGCTTGAAGTTCCGGTACATTCTATTTTTTCTGCTACTGCTGTTCTTTATGTCTTTGCAGTTGCAAACAGGCGTGATTCTTCGAAACAATGATCCAGCCGACAATGGAACCCTTACGACAATGGGACCCTCAGCTCGATTCGTCCAGCTGTGATTGTGTGCTGGCTTGGTGTTCACTGCGCGTGTCTGTGTGAGATTGTCGAAGCAAATAGAGAAAGAGGGCAGCATTTCGATTTCAGTGGAAATCGAATAATCGAACATAAATGCAATTTTCCAAATCTTTGCTCACCTGTTTCCTTTTGTGTTCGCGCTTGTTCCGGGATTGATTCCGTACAGACCTGATGTGAAATGTTTTTTATTGCGTATTTTTTTTACATATTATTGCAAAGAATTATATGGCTGCAAAGTGTAATATAATAAATAAACAACACAATGTTGCTGCTACTGGATTGCTATCAGTACTATTCAATAATAATATTGATTTCATATTCGTTCATACACTAGTTTGTTGAAAAATGTTTGCTTCTAAGTTGTGTTCACTACAAGGACTAATAATGTACAGTAATATTTATCTGTTTCAAGCTTCGGTTTGAATATCCTAAATCAATTATGCATTTGTTAACCAAAAACGATCATAAATAGATAAAAAAATTATTTTGGATTGATTTATCCATAGCAGGACAGTAAGTCCTACGTATGAGGGCACGGTCCAACTGCGGCTTGAACCCATGACGGGCATGTTGTTAAGTATAGCGTTTTTCCAGGAAGTCAAACCACCAGGTTTCTATTTCTAGCCACAAACTGAAAGCTCAGCCTGTCACTAGAACAATATTCATCCTCCGGGTTGTATTCATTTTTTCATTTTTTAACCTTTTCTGATAACATATTTATGTATTAGCCAAAAAATATGTTCTCATAATTTCAGCTGCCAACTATCAAACACTATATGAAAAGGCACGCTAGTATCGTAAAACCCCCCTATGCAAATCTTTACGGTAGGGGAAGGTAGGTAAAGACGGACACTGCGGGTAAGATGGACACTTCTCATAAATGCATCAAAATGATAATTTTCGAAAAAATCAACAATGCAGCATCCTAACTTAATGTTAAATAACACATTTGAGAACTTTTTTGGCATTATATATGCAAAATTGGTTAAATCCACGAACAAAATAAATTTTCAATCATGTGCACCTTTGTGGATCTAATTTGACTACTGCCGATCTTAAGCTCTACAACTTGTATTGTTTATATTTCCGGAAGTTTTATTTCATGAATGGGTTGTCGCGATCATTAATGAAAAAACTGGAGAAAAAACGAGAATGAAAGCAATACAAAATATTGTTTTCTGGTGGTTTAAACATCCTGACACCAAAGCGGGAAAGACGGACACTTTGTTGTAGGGAAAGATGGACACCAAATTTATTGATTTATTTTACTTCTTCTATCAATTGGTGATGAATAGATTTCTTCAAATACCTTAGATAATGGTATTCCAAAGCTAAAAACCAATCAGCAACTAAAGAATGTATTGAAATAAACGAGGAATGAAACACCGGTCAAAATCGTAGCCATCCGTTATGTTATTACTCGCTCGACGCAGATTATGCGCTTCACGAAATCCAATATCTTGTCACGACTTGGACAACTTTAAGCAATAAAAATATGAGGCATTGATACGACATTATTCAGGAATAGATGAGAAATTCTATGGGATTAGAAATATCAAATGATGAATTTTGACATGGTGGTAAATGGATTAAACTATTAACAAATCACTCAAACAATACTGGGGTCTTGGTCTTTTCGCGGAGTAATTTCCATAAAGGAAGTTCTAGACTGTTGTTCTGTAATCTGGAGAAACGCCAGCTGTAAGTACGCGATATTTTAATAATGAAGCGGTGCTTACAATTCCTAAGACCACGGCTGAATGAATCGTCATTGCAATAGGCCCAGAATTGGTTTATAAATGTACCAGGACGTGGAAATCAATAGATATTGTTAAAATACTGTAAAACTCCTCACTTTCCAACGTTTTCTACAGGTGTCCATCTTACCCTTCATGGTGTCCATCTTTCCCATATCGGGTGTCCGTCTTACCCGTACATTTCAAAATCGCACGAAAAAAATCATGTTTTTCATTCTAGAAAAAAAACGTAAAAATCGATGGCAACTTAAAAGTTTCAACATATTTTCTGATAAAACATGAGTGTAAGATAATGTGTGCACATTTTCATAGTCTTTGCACTTATATGTCCCTAGATTTTTACCATTTCCCTTAACGTGTCCGTCTTTACCTACCTTCCCCTAGATGTTTTTAATAGCAAACCCTAGATTCAATAAGGTTAGAAGCTCAACATTGAGTATGTTCCTTTGTCCGCATAATTGCATCCTATGCTGTTTTGCAGCCTAATAACAGTGATAACAAGGATTTGGGTAAACATATACTTTTAACAATTCTTATTTTTTAAAAACCGTTTTAGTTTTGCGACATTGCAAATAATGGCAGCACCATGGAATTATTCATAGGACGGTTAAAAAAATGTATAAAGAAAGCGTTGACGTGGAAATAACAAACAAATTAGTAGATTGATAAACATTTTTCATTTTTGTAACACACACAAATTACACAAGCTCAAAAAAATGCGAAATCTTGTAATAAGTTCGGCTTTGGTTTCACACTTTCACTGTTAATGAACTATTTCTCTCTCTCCATCCATCGAGTACGAGGTGTCGCCATCAACTCCCTCCTACGAATTAGACTCTATGTTCGGGCTGAACTACTGATAAACAAGTATTTCGTCTTCATCGCACTGATCCTCGATCCAGTTCTTGCTGCTTCGCGCAGTGAACTATCTTTACTTAACAAATAGAATAAGGTAATTTTTACAGTTAAGCAATGTTTCTAGCAAAATCTTAAGTTCAACAGTGTCTAGCATCGTACAGTGTGCAAATTGAAATATCGATGATACTACTAGCGACTTGCTATAAGAATGTTTCGTCCAATCTGATGCTTTCATTCGACCCTACCCACCAAAGGGTGCAAAGATCACTCCATAGCATCTGAAAAAACATCGCTGATAGGCACAGTGTTCTGTTGCTGTTGCCCGAAAACCGTTCCATCAATCCCGCCCATACGGATTTGTCGCTGTCAAAGAGTGATGTGGGATTATATATCACTATGCGTAGGTGTGGACACAGAAAGGGCGAAAAGTGGCAGTGGGCCACCAAAGTGATTCAATGGGCGATTAATTTTTCACCAGCCAAACGCACATTTCGCATGCGTATGACTTGTAGCGGGCGGATGACGAGGTGGCACAAGCGAGTATTGTTTTTCATTTTCGACGTTGAAGTTAATTAACAAAATAAGGTCATCGATCATTGTGGTACAGCTTCCTACGTGGAACACAGTGAGACGTACTTAAGCTTTGACAGAACGATTACTCCCATTCACTTGTTGCTAGCAATTTATGAGTCTGTTCAACAGAGGTCATTAATAGTTTTGATTGGTAAATAACGAAAAAATGAAACAAAAGCTTATGTAGAGTTGTTTAATTTAATTTTTTTTTCAAAAATACAAGAATTTCTGAACTCTTATTACAACACCGATGTTGACAATAAAAATAAAAGAATTGGGTTTTTATCATGATTGATCGACGATTGTACGTCCGATCGATTTTGTGATGATGATGATGATGATTATGATGATTCTATCGCTCTTTAAACTTTATTAAAACTCAAAAATTATGTTACTATGGTCTATAGATCTTTTTAATATAATCCAAAGAAAAATGTTGCCTTTATTTCTCCCTTTTTTATTATACAACAACATTTGCTACCGTATTGCAGATTATAGGTTCAGCATCATAAGATTTTTATCCCTTACATCTATTTACAATAATCAACCATGCAAACTTAATACTAAATAATGTGTAAATGTTGAAGCTCAACTTAGCAGTAATTGAACTATAACACCTCGTTGTGCTTTATGCATATCTCGCTATAAACTACTCTTACATTTGTGAGAATAAATATCCAAATCCGATGTGGGAATTAATGATGGAATGTTAGCTAGGGTTTCTTGCGAGTTTGCTTTGAATTGAATTCGATCGAAGTAATCCGGATTCAATCGGAGCCAATTGGATTCAATTTGAGAGATCCGGCGGATTCGAAGTCATTTTAAAGTTGGACCCAGATTAAGAATGTCGGAGTTGGAGTGGATTCACGAATCCAACCTGGAGCTCCCATCACTAGTGGGAACCTGTACGAGGTATGATATGTAAGTTAGTCAATAATATTTTGGTTAAAACAGTTTGCTTCCTGCAAAATTTTCTCGATTTCTAATTACGCTGTTTCCTCATAACTAGTTGGTTGGTAAGTTGGTAAAGATAATGAGCCTGTCTAATTGAAAGTGACTCAACTCGTTGTAGAATTTGTTAATTGTATGGCCGTAATGCACCAATGACACTACTCAACAACTCACTTCCTAAAAGTATCGGATCAGAGAAACAAAGCAACTAACAAATAGCACACGATTGAGCTTGATTTTTCACCTCACTTGCCTTAAGAAGCCAAACCGCCCGTCAAATGGGCAGCCCATTTCACAATCTATTTGCTGGATTCGTGATGAATGTTTGGATCCCGCACGAGGGTGTACGTCCCCGGCACGACGATTCATTCTGCCTTTCACTGGAAGCTAATCAATCGCTATCCGTCCTTCACGTTGCGCTATTTTTCCTCCTGACCAAGGGTAAACTGCTCTCTTCCGGTTTGCTACTACACCAACGCTGTTAGTACGGGTGGCTTACAAATAGCACCGCCGCACCGTGCAAGGACACCAAGAACATGAGCGCGTCCTTTTCGTTGTTTTTATTTGCACTCGCCTGGCCAGTGGGTAAGCTGGTGTAAAAGCACACGAGAGCCAACGCCGTCCATTGAATGTTGTCGCAGCCATGTTTCTGCGCTCTTGCTCGCTGTAAGCGGTGACTGTATTTTTTGCGTGTATTCTGCATCTTCTCAACGGCTAGGTGTTGGGTTTGGAAAACAAATGGCATTGCGAAGGCGAACTGCGAAGACTTACTTTGCTATGCGATGAGTTACCAAGGACCGGTACCATGATCGATTTCCTCTTGCAACGTGCAAAACTCCAACGTTTCACAGTCTGGCCGCATCGGAAATCGATGGTGCTAGAAATGGTACGGGAGATAGTGAAAGTGTGTTATAGGGAGAAGTATATACAGAGAATGAGAAAGAGAGAGAGAAATAGAGAGTGAGAAAAAGACAGAGCGGCTTGGTGGTCCTCCTGTTGATTTACGAGCAGTCGTTGCCAACGTGCCAGCATCGTGCCATTTTACCCTCTCCAAAGCGACTGCCACAAAGTGTCCCTTGCTAAAAGCCACGAGCCTGAAAATCTCTGCATTCCCGGCATTCCCAGGCACAGGCACAACAGACCGCAACGATAGCGCTGGAGGGAGGCCACCTCGGGAGGAAAAGTGAATAGATCACCCGGCTGTGTAGCCGTGTGCGTGAATGTGTAGGAAAACTGGCCCACCCCGTTAGTACCACGGTTCGCGCAGGAGGAAGGTCAATAACGTGGCAATAAATAATATTTGCTCTGGTGCGCCATCTGCCTCGACCCAGATAGCGGCAATTTCCGGTGTTCGCCAGAATTGAACCGTTTTCACACGCTTTCGTGGGTGCTTTCCGAGCACCGTCGAACACGCCGTGTACACCTTGCCGCGTCGAAAACCGGAAAACAGCCCAACACTCCCCGGAAAGGACGGAATGGCAAAATGGTGTTGTCCGCTCCAAAAAAGGTGTCAGCTGGAGAGAGAGAGAGAGCATCCCGGCTTCACCCTCCCGAAACTCGCCGTAACCAAGGACGGCGACTGGTTTTTTCAGCATTCGTTGAAATGTTTCATTTCATTCATTTTACCGATGATTGGTTTGATTATTGTGAATAATGTTTTGCACGATAGGGCGTGCGAGAAGTGCTTTTTTTAAGGGCACGACATCGTGCCTGTGTCTGGGCATACCTACAGAAAGGACGGCCGCTTTTCGGTGTTCGCTGGTTTTTTGTGGGTTTGCTACCGCCAGTCGAGCAATGCGATGAAACTGCGTCGTATTAGGGCGGTGTTGAGGACCGCGGCTTAGTGATAATAACGATTCATGCTCGATTTACTGATTAAAGGAAGTTAAACGCTGCATGGCATAAAAATGATTTGCTTCTTCGGTGGTATAGTAGGGTGCATCCTGGGTCACGCATTCGGCAAACATCGAAACAAATTAAAAAAAAATCAATTTTCAACATTCAGGTCACATTGGGCACTGTTTGTTCATTAAATTGATAATATGATCGTCTCCATAATAGTACATCTTATTGAGTTTTTTTTTTAATTTTAACTTTTAATTAAAACCATCCACCGATATTAGGAGCAACAGAACACGTTGCTAATATTTAATATATTATAGATATTATACTATAGATATTTAATTTGGGAAAAATAAAAATGCATTTGCTTTTCAAATTAATGTAAACTACTTACTAGCTTACTTACTTATCCGTCCCTACAACCGCATTGCGGTCTTGGCCTGTCTCAGGAGTGTCCGAAACCGCTCACGGTCTCGCGCCTTCGTCTGCCAGTCCGTTATCCCGGCCTTAATGGCGGACACCTCCATGCCATCTTGCTACCTCAATTTGGGCCTACCACGCTTCCTCTGTCTCAGATTTGGGCAGTGTCCATGTCTCAGAGACGTATGTGAGAACCGGTACTAAATAGGTGCTATATAATCTCAGCTCGTCCGTCGCGACGGGTTATTTGAGGTTAACTGATTTTTCAGGCTGTAGAATGACCGGTTGGCAGCCAGCATCCTTGCGCGCAACTCTGCTACCATGCTATTGTCGTTGCTGACCTTTGACCTAAGATAGGTGAACTCTGGGACTACTGCAAAAATGTGGTCACCTACATTTATACGTAAGTTTGGATTAGTTGTTGGTAGGGCAGCTGATGTTGCCACCATCAGTTTGGACTTTGTCTCGTTTATGTGCAATCCGAGGTTCTCGAGAGCCGCAGACCAATGATGTCTATACCATCAGCGTATGCCAGGATCTGGGTTGACTTATAGAAGATGGTTAACGAAGTGTCCACCCTCGAGTCGCGGATGGCCCTCTCTAACGCCAGGTTGAATAGACGACAGGCAAGCCCGTCCCCCTGGCGTAGACTTTTGGTGGTAGCAAAAGGACCTAAGAGGTTTTCATACAACTTCATCTGGCAAGTGACGTTGGTCATAGTCATTCTAACTAGCCTTATCGGTTTGGCCGGGATTCCAAATGAGCTCATAGCGTCGTACAGTTTTACCCTGGTCATGATAGTATGGCGGCTCTGAAATCAATGAAGAGATGATAAATGAAGTGTCTGTATTCAGCCATCTTCTCCAAGAACTCCCGCATGGTGAAGATCTGATCAGTGATTGATTTTCCGTTTCAAATCCTCTTTAATAGTTTCCGACTGTAAGTAATGTGGGTAATGTAATGTAAACTACGCTGGACCCTAAATCACTGAACACTTTGATATGGAAATGTTTATAGCCATTAGAAAATACCTGCTGTGTGCGGGAAGTATGATATTACTTGTCCACTAAACTTGCGCATACATGATCCTATGTGAATGTGTTGATTTTTTCACCTAACCTTTATTAACATTAGCAGCGAACGCTCTCGATATGAGGTTCGTTTGGTTAAATGATAATTAAAATGCATGCTTGAACGAAAAGACTGAAATATATCTGAAGAGACTGAAAACGCTTATTTAATCTGGTGGTGGTTCTCTTCTGGGCAACACAATATGAGTTGAGTTCCAGGGAATCAACGTGTCAACTACAGGTATTGGTGTTTACTTTTTGAATTGCCATTACTCCAGAAATCTGGTATACAACTGGACTCACCAATGCTTTCCATGGTGCATTTATAAGTGCCTGTCAGATATCTCGGAGCTTCGGAGTTCTTTGACTCTAGTACTACTACGATACTACTTTTCAGTACAATGTCTACAATGGATTTGACTCAGAAATTTCTGCGACGCAGCTAACCACTCATAGGAGTGTACTGCGTGTTTCTTCTTCTTTGACACAACAACCGTTGTCGGTCAAGGTCTGTCTATACCACAAATCGGCTTGGATTTCAGTAACTTGTTGATTAATAAAGCAGAATAGTCAGCCCTACGTATAGGGGCACGGTCCATTCGGGCCTTGAATCCATGACGGCCATGTTTTATTAAGTCGTACGAGTTGACGACTGGTACACAAGACCGGCAACTGCGATGAGATGGTGTACTGCGTGCATCCATCTGAAATCCAATTCCAACCAACTCAATTGACAGAGACTGGGGTTTTCTTTAACAACAAAATTTGAAGCATCCAAAGCACTGCAGCTAGAATATGATTCTATTTTCGTTTCTCGTGCGTCTATTACGTCCCCAATAAAAGTTTAATGTTGGCGATGGTTCTAGCGAGTAAAAACTTATCATACCCATGGTTTGATGTGTTCCAAAAGACTGTCTTAAACGATGGTCGTATTTGCCCGAATGACCTTTCGGTGCCATTCGCAAAGCACGGCAGTCAAGTTCATCCTTTCGGTTGTTTATTTTGCTGCGCTAAAGCTTAAGCTACGCAACAAAATCGTGGTCTACCGAAAGATTTATCGGTACGTTTATGTCCTGCCCTCTAACATTTACGCTTTATGTTGCCCTTTGCTACCTCTCCCGCTCTCGAGAAACCCCTACGGAATCCCTTCGCTTCTACTCACTCCAGTGGATAGGACAATCATTTTCTGCGTGGGAGAGCATACTTTGTGCCCCGTGCACAGTAAAAGAGCCGTTGTGCCACCGTATTGCTAATCCCGGTCACGTAGATCCGCTCTTCCGGATAATTTAATTTTAATCGGATGCCAAATGGCGGTGGGCTGCGGCTGGCACCATGCGCAGATCCGTGGCGAGTATCCGTTCCTCGTTTGCATCTTGTTGGGCTGGCGCGCGGCTACATGTTCAATACCGATGGTCAGTTCTGTTGAATGAAATTCCACCCACGGCTGGCGATAAATGCACGCATACTTTGACTGAGGTCGTGGCCTATCATATAGCTTTCCACACTGCGCGCTTCCAATTCCCGAGAGTTGGTTTCACGGCATTCGATGCTGTTTCTAGGCTGGAGAGTTTGTGGGCGTGATGTGTATTTTTTGTAGCACGACGAGAATACTTCGACCAAGGGGCCTTTTACCATCCAACGCGGCTCGGGAAAGGAATGTTTGTGATTTTTCCGTTGGCGTTTTGCGGCTTCCCAAGGATTTCGAGGAATTGGTTGGCGTGTGTGAGTATGTGTCCATGGAGGATTTCATCGCCGATCATGATGATTGGATCCCATTCGAAGGGACATCACCATCAGCAATGCTTTTCTGCTCTTTCGTTCAATCAGACTAAACGTTTACAGAGACTAGGTTCATAGTACCGTTTGCAGGAACACAATCTTTGAGGTGAAATCAACTACTTCAATTAGTACTTCAATTCAGTATCATACACAGGATCACAATTCAGTTGTTCACCAAGCGAGGGTAATAGTTCTCAGCTGGACCCAAGTTCAAAGTATCCCATTCAAGAAGGGTTTTATAATTTAAACAATTATTAGAGCACTCCTCGTGGTTTTCCGCCCATGGTACGATGATACGATCGATACCGTCCACGTGATACCTTCTACTGTCGGTCCTGCGGGAAATGGGGCAATGCCTTCAGCACAACAGCTCGGTCGAATTGGACAGCATCAAAATGTTCCCCGGTCAGCTCATCTTCTTACATTCGGTGAGCCATTGCTGAGAGCAGGATTACATGTTTATTCCGTTTATCCCGATAGGAGGTTTATTGCTTTTGCCCATCCACACTGCTCCGTTTTAGTTCAGTTCCTCTTTTACTGTTTCCCCCACTCTCGCACGGTATACGGGCCCTTCCACAGCTCCTTTCCCAGCGTTTCGAGCTGACCAAACTAATCGTATACACCGGAAGGACGGTACAACCGCAACAATATACATCCCGCCCCGTCTCGATTGATGCGTAGGCCGTTTGTCACCGATGGACTGCGCTAGTGCTACAGTCCAGTTTCCGTTACCCCACCGCCCATCGCACGTTCATCTTCTTCCCAACCGGAATGATGAACCGGAAGCACCGGATGCTGGGAACAGATGGCTGGCTAGCAGCCGGCCTGTCAGCACCTCGGCACCCGGCCCCTTGGACGATGGGCGATTTATTTATCCATCTTTCCGCTCGATGGGGTTGCCGATCGATAAAGCCGGATTTCAATCATCCGCCTCCAACCGGGTGGAAAAGTTTTCGCTTGCTGCTGGTAGGATAGTTTATCTGCCGAGTTGGGTAGTTGGGAAGGAGCGGACCAGGCTGTTGCACAGTGCTAGTGGCACGAATAACGAAAATGTTTCCCTCAGAGCGGCCAGCAAAGCATGGGAGTGTGAGGGGAAAGTAAGGCATTTTCTCGTACACAATGTATCATGCTGTATTCTGATATTAAAATTCTTTTGCAATGTTGGTCAACTAGCATCGCAGTTTCGTTTGGACGAGATGTACGCGTTTTGGTATTGAGTTGTGTATAAAAATCAGCTTTCAATCATTAAACCTGCAACATAAATCATTCGTTAGAGCTAACTAGAGCAGTCTTGAATTACTTTGGTTGCTTGTTCACTCCAAAAATAAACATAAAAAAAAAACAAATCTCCCCCATTGGTTTACACTTCATCCCACCAGTGCATCAGAAACCATACTTCGCCAGCAGTCGCGCTAGTGCCATCCACAACAACACTCGATTGATTCAAATTTCGCTCCTCCTTCAGCACGTTTCACTCACCACTCGCCTTCCCGATCCCCCCGCCCCTTCTCATCGCCCAGGTCCTCCCATCCAGTGCCGGATATCCGTTTTGCTTCGGCTCGCCATATTCAACCACCCACGATTCCCGTCATCTACCGACTGTCTGTAGGCGCAGCAGATGAATTCCACAATCACAGCATCTCCTCCCGTTCCTGCCTATGGGAGGGCAACCGCGTCATTGTTATTCTCTTTCCGCTATCCATCCGCGCACGTCCCATCCGCACCCACCGCAGCTGTCCGGAATGCTGGAAGCAAGCAAAGTGTCCGATTTCATTCAAGTTTTCCTCTTCCGGCATGCTTACTCACACGGCACGCGTATCGCGCCAGCTTCTGCCTATTGTTGAACTGGAGCTTTTTAGAATGTCCCTGCTCTGTTCTGTGCTCCATCTTGTTCTACTACTCTATTCTCCCATTCGCTCTATTTCGCAATTTATTGCCTTCTCGCTCTACTGTGTTTTTTAGTTTATATCTCTCTCTCACACATACACACACATGCACGATACAATGTAGCTGGCATAAATCTACGCCATCATGCCAGCGTCCGCGTAGACTCAGCACGAAAAAGCTGTCCGGCTGTTTTCCCCTCCTTTATTTTGCGTAATCGAACGCTGTTCAACTGTCCTGCACGAATACAGGCGCTTTTTATCTGCACAGCAGCACACACACAGATGGACGAAAAAGCGGTGGTGTTTGAAACCAAAACAAAACACGCTGCTAACATTTTCATCCATCGCGTTTCATCGTTAGAAGACACAACGCATAAGCAATATCGTGCGCGTTCACGCACACAAGTACGTGTACGCGAGCTTTAACCGAAAGCTGGCAAGGCTTCGTCAGTCGTCGGGGTGGTAGTTTCTCCTCCCCGGTCTGGCAAACGACCCGGTGCGCATGACGGGACAAACACACACACACACACATACCTTTACTGCCAACTAGCTGATACTGGTTTGGCTGGCTGGCTGGCTGGCTGGCTGGTGCCGAGATCCTGCCCAAACTGCCATTGATTCGCCTACGCACAAAGCTTCCCGTTGGCTTCCGCTGTCTGTCCTACCGCTTGCCTACCATTCAGGCGCTCACTGCAAGATGATGGGAGGGTGACGGCGGGAGATTTCATTCATTCAACTCTCGGGTCGCTCGGGAAGCTTTCTGATTGTGCCGTTCGGGTCGCTCGACATTCGGGTCCGGATCTGTGGAATTGTTGTTAGTACCAGTGTATCATCGCGTTGGCCGTACACTGGTTGGACGCAATCCTGCACAACAGTTACAGCAGTGCACGCGACCAGTCTGGATGCTATCTGCAAGTTAAGCTCGCTTCCATCGCAAAAGACGCATCGCGCAGCAAGCGATGAACAGTGCAAGGGCAGAAAATTAAACAGATTGTGCATCGAAGGTGAACAGTTTTTGCTAATGCACCTGACAAACGGAACACTTTTCCGAGCAAACTTCCCTGCATCGGTGTAAAACTTTGTTTCAACTCCCTTGCCACTACTTAAGTACGTACCCCTCGGAGAAGTATAGTGCATCTTTGCACGAGTGTCGGCCTATCGGTTCAGCGAATAAGTGTCTGTGGAGTGATTAAGCGTTTGATTGGATTGCTGTAACCGTCTGCTCGCGTGCTGCAATGTGTGATCAAACGATGCCACCAACAAGTGTGACAGAAGTGTGCTTTTAATCGGACTGTCCCTACGCCAGTCTCGATCGTTTCGATCGGCGTGTCGGCACGAGGGTGTCCTTTCTAGTATCATGAGCGACGTTTACAACCGCCAGCGTGAGTGGTTGAATTGTTGTGCGATAAGTGGCGATTACACGTAGTGGCACCACACTTGAAATCACAGCGCCCTCGCCCTTTTGTGTGTCCAAGTGTCCACACCAAAACTGGCCTAGGCCGAGCAACGTCCACGACCAGCGGCACTTAAGTGTCCATCGTCTGTGCTAGCTGCCTGTGAAGTGGCCGCGTTTGTGTGCGTGGTAGGTGTGCTGTCTCGAAGCTTTTGAGCAAGGCTCGCTGGAGTGAGCGTGTTGTCGAGTGTAGCGAAGTGTATGTACCTGTTCTCTGTCTAAGTGTGTGCGTGTACCTGTGTGTGTGTGTGTTTCTGTGTATGTGTGCGTCCAGACGTATGTGAGCGGGAAAATAAACATGAAACGTCTAAATCGTCCCCGGCCACTGGTCTGTCATCTGCTGCTGGCGATCAACATTCTAACTGTTTGCTGCAGCAGTAGCAGCTTAGGTAGCAGCAGCAGCAGCAGCAGTAGCACTGATGTCACCATCGCTGCAGGTAATTGTCGTGTAAATGGTATTGCCACTTCCACCCACCAGCTTGTATCGCTTGAATGGTTATATTTAGAGCAGCTGTCGATCGATACTCTATACCCACGGCCAATCTAGCACCGTCTGCATCTTCCTCGAATGGTTCGGATTTTCCGCTCGAAAAACCTCACCTCACTCCAACAGGACCGGGTAGTATTTGTATCGCACTGGTATGGTGGTATCGTAGCCAGTTTGTTTGGTAAGCGTATTTCTATCGTCTAACCCAGAACGATACCACTGAACAGCTAATTTGTGAACCAGAAGATAAAACAAATCGACCAGCGCGAATGCACGTCCATTGGACCGTTTGAAATGGAAACCTTATCCTTGGGAATCAAATGAGCCCTACAAAGGAACGATATCAAGGTGTTTTCTACAGAATATTCTAAATATAGTGTATTACAAAACCTAAATTAATCATTTCCCCGAACTATGTACTCACGAAATTCTGCAGAGTCTGCCAGAGAGCGCATAATTCTACCCATTACAATTTAATACAGCCTATTTTACCTTGAATTCAATTTGCCTCTGTTTTTAAAAGTTGCGTTCTTATCGTTTGCACGAGGAGTACCGAGCACCTGGAAAACTCCAACTAAGGGCAGCAACAAAATTAACACCACATAAGTAAGTTTGTGTTTCGCTCTTGAGCAATCAAGCCCCACTACAAGCATAGCTCGTCCCTTCTGCCTGTATTGGGGCTGCCGTGTCAGACCGTGCGCCTTGGCAGAATAAGAAGCACTAAATTTAATTTATGCTTCGTTTTACCCACCCCAAAAAAACCATCGCCAAGTCATAGGGCGACCAGGTGTTGGGGGTTCACGTGAAAGATCCTCAAAATAAGTAGCTCATAACATCGCATTCCAACAGTTGGATTTCCCAGACAGTCGGGCAAAAAAAAAAACGTCGAGGAACCAGGAATCGAGCAAGACAAAACGAGCAACATAAACCAGAAAAAGCCAGGCACAACTTTGTGCGTTTAATTTGGAAATTGTCTATCGTTCACTCTTTCGCTCTTTTTTTTGCCGTGTTTGGTGTTTCTTCGTCTTTTTACTGCTTCGAGGCTTTCCTAAATTTTAAAACAGGAATTTCCACTACGGAAACAAAAAAAAAAGAAATAAACAGTAACAGACTAGACGTGCGAAAAGCGCTGCAAACTGCTGCAACGAAGATAACGATATGGTGAGGAGTGGCAAATTGGAGCCAAAAACTTTACCGCTTCCCCAAAAATGTCTACACCATGGTGGAGTGATGTTTGCCGGTGAAGTTGTCATCCTGTCACCTTTAGCTCAAAGAAGCGGACAAATAGCTTTTCATGATTATGTTTTCCCTCACCTTAATGTGTTTCACTTAACAAAAAAAAAAACGTTTGGTTTGTTTCGTGGAAAATTAATTTCTATTCATTACGCTTCAGCTGGCGAGCTTTTCAATAAAACGGTTGTATTATCATAAAATACGCACACTGAAAAAAGCGCTGTAATCACACTTTAAGCGAGAGGAATACATATGTTGTTGGTAAAGCGCTGTACAGTGGTAGAAACGTGACAAAGCGCAAAAAATAACGTTTAAAAATTAAGCATGTTAATTAACATTCATTGCATCATTTCGGAAGCCAGCCTTTCGGTTCATCTGCCACCGAAACAGTTGCCTCTGGTGTTATTTTTTTTTTGAGTCGTGATGCAGATGATCAATGAACCGTTCGATTGGAAATGGAATCGTAGCAGATGTAGAATAAATTAATCGCTTTGTTTGTGCACCTTCCGGGTGACATTAATAACCGTGTTTACATACGCAACACGCTCCACACACCGCATAAAGCTTTGAATGTGCATATCACCCGTAGGTGCGGCATGATTGCATCGTTTGGGGCAAAAAAAAAACAATCATTAAATACCATTCTTCTTAAATTTTATTTTTCGACCTCAATCCAGCACAAACAAAATGCAATCGATCCGATTCAACGTTAAACTGCGAACCATAGACACACACACTCAGCAACCGTGAAATCCACTGACACACCGTCAAAGCATGGCGTGCAAAACTTGCATTGATTCGAGATGTGTTGCTGTAGTTGTAGTGACAACGGGAACAACAACACGATTGCTATAAAACACGCCGAATGAAATATGCTCACCGCACAGAAGTTAACTGCTTCGGGTGGATCGGGTGGCATAAATTATGTACCGAGCCATCATGAGCTTACCGTTCCGCTGGGCCACTCCAGGGAAAAAGAATACCGACGGAAGCTTCGCAGGTTTTATGCAATTAAACCCCTTCCACCCAACACCTAGCGCAGCTATTTTTCTGTACCGAGCTGGAGCTACAAATAAATGAGATTCGTTTCTAGAGATTCCTTTTTTGCGCGTGTGTGTGTGTGTCTGTCGTTTTCCACTGTGCTGCGCTGTGCCGTTGCTTTATTTTTATTTATTTTGTACCCTTAACCCGTGTGCGAAAGGGAACATTTTTCCCCAGTCCACACTGTCTGAGCTGCAGCAGGATGAAAATAAGTTGCTTTCGGTGAAATTTATCACCCATTCACGGGCATTTGTTGCAGCAATGTACGGAGTGGCTGGAGGAGGGGGTTAGGTACAGAGTGACCCAGGGGGAACGAGCAAAAAGGATATTTGGAAAGAGAGAGCGTGAGAGAGAGGGAGAGAGAGAGAAAGGCCCAACGCAAAAAAAGGTTAAGTGCTTTTCCACCTACGGTTTTGCGAAACCGAACCCGAGTTGCCGCCGGTCGGTCGTCATAAATAACTAATTAATCTCCGTGCCTATTTTTTATTCACGAGCAGGCATTACGGAGCAAACGAGATTTCCTCGCACCACCACAAGGTCACTTTTGGCGGTGGCTTCCAGCTTGCTGCTATTTTTCACGTCCCATTAGGTACGGAGCTGCTGAGCTTTCCAGGCCGGCGTAGTAGACGTTTTCCTACATGCTCATCTAACTGGTGAGCTGGAGATGTAACTCGCGGCCCCATTACCATCACCGACGCCCGCCCAAACCTGTGGCAAACCGGTGTGAACCGCGGTCTTTCAGTTGGTCCGTTTGTTTCCCCCGCGAGATGATTACCATCCCACCGGGAAGGGAAGGGAACTTATAATTTCCTCACCCAAGCAACACAACTCCGTGCGGTGGCAGTGTTGCCACGCGCATTTGGGCGCTGTGTTTGTTTTAATTTCCTGCACTCAGCCAGGGCCTTTTATTATACACACGCGCGCGCGCTTTTTCAAATGCTCGTCGCGCCTGGTAGTTATGCAATAACGAATGAGTAAGTAGTCGGTTTTTTTTTGCGACTGCGCCACTCACCCGAGCCAACGCAAAGAAATGCTTAATTGAGCTTAATTACACACCCGTTGCTGGATGGGCCGGGTTGCTCGGAGCCTGTTGTACTTGTTCAACCCATCCACCCGCAAGCTACACATTTGCACGCAAACGTAATAAAAGCAGGCAGAGGGTTGGGACGGTGAGCGCCGTCCCTTTTTTACCCTTTTGGATACACGCACACATGGCCCGCCGGCAGCCGGAATGCGTTCTGTTCTGTGTGTTTGATGAAAGCCCGTCGGCTCTCACGCATCATGGGCCGTGTAAAACGTTACGCTAAATTTCCTACCATCCATCCAATATTGGCTACAGCTCGGCGCGTTTCGGTATGGTGTGTTTCGGTACCACCTCCCCCGAAGGGTAGCTTGACGTGCCAACACGTGCGCTTCAGTAACACACTACGCCTAGGTCCGAAAACTCCGCATGATGGTTGTCGTGTGTCTCGACCCCCCTGACGTCTTTACACCACACCACACTTGGACGCTTGCAAACGTGTTCCATTGGTGTGATTGGAACGGTGAGACAGAATCGAACGATTGGGAGAAGGATGCTCTTCTTCGAGGCGAGCAATACGAAGTAAATTAGATGTGCTTCAAAATCCTTGCTAATGCGATAAGTAGCTTTTTCCCAACGGCCAAAGACAACGACCGATACCGAGGGCCGATGCCTGATCCTCGGTTGCTTGTGCCTCGTTGAGCTACCTGTTTGCTTTATTTTCCTGCCCCCAAAAGATGTATGTGTCTTGTGCGTGATGAAACATGCTTTCAGCCAGGGCGGATTGAGAGTGATGCGTGTGTAAGAGGAAAATCAGCTCGATTTCGTCGGTAGGTGGTTTTGTGGAAAGGTTTTCCGTGAACTCTTTGAAAGAGATTTGTGAGCAGCATACGAATCGTGATCTTGTATAGGTACGTAACAAGCCAAATAAAACACTGTATGTGAAGGAAAATTCTTCTTTTATCATTATGTAGCTTTTTATTATTTATTATTTTCACAATTTTATATCATGTGTCTTGATGAGACCCATTGGTCTACTACATAAAGACAGACCTTCTGTGTTTTTCATTCGAATCGTCCCCCCATACCAAGGACAGACTATCCGATGGTAGAGCAGGAAATATGAGAAAGAAAACCCAAGTCAAGGACTTTACTCTAAATCTCATTTTACACACTATTGTATTTTTGAACATTTATGGGATAAAAACGACATTGTGATCGAACTATTTGGAACTTATATTTATTTTATTCGTTTTCCCGCTATTCTCGATGTACACGAATTTGCGATTAGTCGCGATTCCTCTATATGACACTAATATATGACTCTAATATGATAGCTACATGTGATTACAAATTAGTATTTTGATAGATTTAATGCTCTTTTGTTAATTTTACTGGTAACTATACTAACAGTTTTCATGGACTGAATGCGATAAATTTTGCGCAAACATATCACTATACAAATTCTACTAATTTTCCTACGCTATATCCTACGCTGTTTTAATTTGCTAATTCTTACGCTAAATTCTGCCTATTCGCTAATTCCTGCACACTTACTGCCGGTTATGGTTTTGTCGACTGAATCGGTTCCTAGACTGGCATAGGTTCAGTAATCAGGTTAAAGACCGGAATTAAGTCATGTACAGTTCTTGAATCAGAAAAGGTGATATATTGGTGTAAGGATCAGTATAGGGTTTGTTTTGGTTTTAAGTCTCTTAAGGGGTCGTCATAAGTACCTCATTTTAATTGGTATTGGAGACTATTGTTTTAGACGTATTCTTTACGGTAAAGAGGATCTTTGAAATTTAGTTGCGTAGCCTGGTAAAATTATCTAGTTTAAATCAAAGTTCTGTTTCGATATTTGTTTTTCCCTTCGAACCGGCAGTATAAACTATTTATCTACAGAAATTCGCAATACGTGAAAACTTGATATACTTTATTGTGCTCGGTTCCGTATGATAGCGTATATCGGATAATGAATGAATGTATGTGAAGAAAAGCTGTAGTTTAACTGGAGCGGGTTTTTCTAAATTTACCTTAGACAATAAAAAAAATTAATGTCTTTTTATCTCATTTTATAACATTTACTAAAAATAAGAAATTAAAAAAATCCAGCAATTCAAATGAATAGCTTTTGAATAGTGTATAGCAAACTATCTTACAAAATCTTCCACACTTATATTCATAACTGAAAGTTTCATTATTTTTATTTAACACCATATCTACTAAACAATTTGTGTAAAAGTAGTCAGTTCTCATTTGCCACATGTCACGTATAACAAGAATACATTTATAGCACATCAGAAAAATTTTGTAATAACATATATTAATCGTTAGACAAAAATGTTTTTAATATTTGTGTCTGTTTGGGTGTTTGTAGTGATAAAGTATATGATATGGAGATTGTTTTGGGCATTTTTCTACAAAAACAACAATTTTTGCCAATTGCATATACATTTAGTGCAATAAGATTCTAATTGCATATCACAGATGGTGTTTTATTCCAAATGCTACGACAATATTGCATAAGCCTCCTATCAACACAAGCCTCACCATATGGCTGACCGTACGTTTTCCGGTCGGAAGTCAGTTGGGGCTACAATTATAAAATCGGTCGATTACATGCCCTTCTTTGGGCACACATTCTGCTCTACCACACACATTGCCCTAAATGTTTTCAGTCGTAAAACACATCGATTTAGAGGACACAGCGGAAGGGTGAACAATCAACAACAAATCATCTGGAAAACGTTCATGTTTCAAATCTCTTCACTGAGCTCAAACCCTTGTCATTGTTTTTAGTGTGGCCTGTTCTGCTCTTTTCCCTTTCTCGCAGGCAAATCGTACGATAGAAGGAACTCATATTTACCATTGCTTTGTAACAGTAACATGGCACTGCTGCCGGATCCGAGGTTGTTGCTCACTCCATCAAATTTGATAGTTCCCAATTCGCAGGACGCTGGTGTGTGAGGTAGCCATTCCCTAAGAAGCCACAGAGAGTAACATCACCTCTTACTACACGCAAGGGACGTCCGAACGGGTTGATGCAGGTTGGATCGTTTTCGTTGAAATTATTCAAACCATTCAAGTATCACAATCCGTACCATTTCGCACACCATACGAAGCTGACAGGTGTGCAAACGGTAGTTGACTCGATGTTGCTTTTCCCGGGAACCCCCAGTAAAGGTACAGCCGGTGCCACGAGATTGTGCTGCCAAGTGGTGGAACAAAATAAATAAAATGAAATCTCACCGTGCGCTGACGGAATGGCAACCAGCTTAACAGCGCAAACGGGTGCCAACGGGTGACACCGATGGTCTTACGCAAACGCCAGCCAGTGACAGTACCACAGTGTTTGGTGACACTTGATTGCAGGAGTATATCTCGTCACTCGGCTAAGAACGCCCCAGTGCGACGCCCACAGAACCCTTCAAACGCGAATGGCAATGTTCGACCTCGTACACTCTCGTTGCCAGCGCCGGTGACGAGCCGCCGTCATAAATAATTCAACGCAAAGAAGTGGCCATGTCGCATGTGCCATCGCCTTCGCCTTCCCGCGTATCGTGCCGGATTTGACGGGTGGCATTTTTTCCCCCCCATCAACCCGACCGTACTTTTCAACGCAGTTTGTGGTTTACTCCGGGCCCAGATGTAGTGGCAGTGGCTTTTCCCACCCCTTCAATTTCATCAAATCAAACGGTAATAGTGTTTTTCCTGTGCTGCTTTTATGGAAAAGTGATTGCTGTATGATTGCCCTCTTATTGGCTGGTCCTTCGCGGGTGGCGGGTTTACCTCCGACAGCAAACCGAGAGTCGAACCCGTGAAGCGTCCTTTAAAAAATGCAATAATGCAAGAAGACTACGGCACCTACACAGGCCCACTAGTAAAAAAAACAACGGTAGAGAAAAGGAACGAAAGCACGAACAGAAAACAAACACAACATTTATTGCTATATTATCGATTGAGCGGGCACCATCATCGCGCACCGCACCGAAACGGCTTCGAATGCCGCCGTCTAACCGACGCCTGAAAGTTAGGCAACCCGCCAGTCTTGTCACGTTCAGCCGGCATGATTCGTGCGGTGCGAGTCAAAAGAAATGACGATAAAATGGACGGCTCAAACGGACGGCCGTCCCTGAGAAAGTTCAATTATGCAAAGACCCCACCCCGTGTCGGGCAACGGCAAAGGGTGGGTAAGGGGTCAGCAGTCCCGCCCGGTGTTTTCAGGTCGGCGCGCGGCTCAGTTATGGTTTGACCGCGATTTAGGTCACATTCCCTTTTGGGAGGTGTTGGGTGTAGGACGAAACGTTCCCATATACTGCATCCCCATGCCGTTCAAGGGCTGGTTGTCTATTTCCCATAAAAAAACACACACACACAAGGAAACCTTCATAAATCGCAACCGGGTGGCCTTCACGCACGAGTAAATGTCAGAAATGGCTAATCTATAGTTATGGGGTGTACGGACCCAAGCGTTTCACATTATAGCTCCCGCTCCGCCAACCTCCGTTGCTCGCCATCAGTCCTCGATTGCTAATGGTGGGGTTTGATTTGCTTTGCGTCCATTTCACTTCGTTCCCTCCGCCCTCCCCACTACCCATATTGAAGTGGAAAGGCAACCGATGGCAGATGATGAGGAAAGCATGTTTCGCTTGTAGCGCTCCGTCCGCATAAATCAATGTCGAAACGAAAGGCAGACACTAAATTTCCCATAGCAAATTCATTGCCCTCTAAATGATGCGCCCGCACGCACCACCCTTCACCAAGTGACGCGCTGCATGCAGTTCCGACATCCCAAATGGGAAGGAGCGTGCCAGAGGGTGCCTCAACAGGATTTTGGGCTGGCGTGCAGGATTCTTCCGGAACCATCATCAAAATCCCTCCTTATGCAATCTGCTCCGGCACTGGGAGGTGAATAACTTTTCGTAAAACATGGAAATTATGATATTTTGAGCGTCGTTGACGTTGGTTGGAGGTGAACAAGCACAAGCTTCCGCCAACCTTCGGCAAGCCCACACAAAAACACACGCACACATACACACGTTTGTCGTAGCTTTTGGATGAGTTTTGCAAAAGGATAAGCTCATAAATTCATAAAGTTGTGCACTTCAACCGTTATGGATTACCACCATGAGGGAAAAGCTTGTACACCTTCTGTTTTTTTTTTGTTTCTCTCCACCGACAACGTCTCTTGAGCATGAGTTCTTTTTGGTTGCGCCACAGCATGGAACGGATTTCACGGATTGCTAAAGGAGTTTGAATTATCCCTCCAACAGCCACCCCGCCCACTACTCCCCACGACACGGTCCCTTTGCCACACGAGAAGATGGATGAGCTGCCGTTTGCTTGCCAGCGTTTACCACCGTCACACCTGGTCCACGCGGAAACCACACGGAGGAGCAGCGCGCAAAATGATAAAATATTGCTTCCCGTCCCGAAAAAGCAGCCACTGTCCCGGGTGCGCACAACTTCTGTGAATGGTTTCGGGACGGTCGTAAACATAAACACGCAGCCGTGCGGTGGGAAAGCAAATTAAAAATAAATTAATTTCAATCATCGCAATGCGAATATTGCTTGCCACCACAGCCACATGCACGTACACGATGGTGAATGATGAACGTCCGTAATTGTGATGTTTTGCAAAGAGAAGACAGGCAGAGAAAGAGAGAGAAAGAGTGAGTTAGAGGAAAAGTGAGGGAATTTTGAAAGATTGACGACCGGAAATTGTGGTGAATCACCGCAACACTAAAGCGCGTGAAGCGCTTCCCACGGGAGGGCAGCGCGTATCCTTTTTTGCGCCGTTCTTCTATGCGCATTCTTGCTTCCAATGTTCCGGATCTGTGTGTTTTTGCGAAACCGTGCCGAGAATGGTGGTAGCCTGCGTGTCAGCAATTAGGAAACAATTGGAGAAAAAGGATTAGAGTTGTTGTTTTTTTTCGTTGCTGCTGCTACTTATGTTTGCGTTGCTTTTCGCGCTAGTGTCTAAATAATGGAAATGCTGCTCGGCATGAATCTAATGGTTACGGAGATTCAATTAGCCGGGTACTTCCTGCTGGTCTGAATTGGGAACCTGTGGGAAAATGTGTATCGTACCTTCTGCCAAATGACACAGCAACTGCCAGCAAACACAGCATGATGCATCAATCATTCGTGATGCTTAGTATTGTTCCGTTTTGTCCGCTTAAAACAAGACTCGCTTAATTGTATCGTTCGTTACCCGTACCGTAGAGGGATATTATCAGCTAATTTTCATATCAATAAAAATGTGCATAGAAAATGGGTAACAATAAATCACCGAAACGGGCCGTTTCGCCAGCAAGTATTTCTGTTGTGTAAATCAAAAGCGAAATTGACGATAGGAAAGATGTTTATTTATTACTACCAATAAATCTTTCGCTCGTGTCATTAAACACACGACCGGGAAGGATCATGTTTTTGAAGTTTTGACGAAAAGCACCAGGCGTCTCCATTGGGGAAAATAGAAATTGTTTGCTAGAGCAATGGTCCATTGAGTTAAAACAACATGTTTTACAAATATTATTTACGCTAGCAGCACACATTTATATACAATGCTGTTTAATAAATATTTTCTCTCTGTGTAAAAAGAAACATGACAAAATCATTCAACAAAACGTAATTCTAGGAAATATTTTATCCAACTCCATCCTCCATCGCTCTTTGCATTCGAGTTCGATCCTCGACCGTCCCTCGACGAGTGGGACAAACACAATTTTGCTTTGGCTTAAGCTATGCTAATCCTAAGCAGATTTTCTCCACCATACGGTCACGAACACACGAACAAGTAAGTTGTGCCTCGTGGCAGCAGACAGCAACAATCGGTCTGACAAACGGATTATCGACACGCCACACAAAAAATCGGTTTCGTGTCGTAATGGCCACCGACGGATGGAGCCATTTCACTGGAAGTGGACCGTGGTAGGTTGTGGCGTTGTGGTAGGTATGACAATCGTACCGTTATCGCCGAACGCTAGAAATGAACGAATCGTGTAGAAGTAAAAGCAAACAAAACATAATTGCAATGCATAATCCTCTAATAGGATTCTGCTGGATTTGCCCGGCACTGAGAGAGTGCTTCCGTTCCGTGCCGCGAAAGAAAACCAGCTGCAAAAAGAAGTAAAACAAGCGGTTGAAAACTTTTTCGAATTTACCACATTCACTCACACTCCCAGCGGGTCGCCATACTGTGTAAGTGTGGCCCACAGCACGCCCTCTTCCTGGCCAATCAATAAAAACAATCGAACAAACATTTACCAAACACGGTGGGCGAGTGTGAAGTGGGACCAGATTTTCCGGCCATCCCAATTTGGTACTTTTCGTGATGCCGGCGACGGAACGATGCCGCAAACGTCTTTGATGTGTTGTTTTCCGTTTCACCTTCCGCAAGTACCGTTTTCCTCCACACCGCAACGAAAGCGAGCGAGTTTCTTTTGCTATGTGTGGGCGAATGTGTGTGTGTGTGTATGTGTGAGCAAACGAAAGATCCCATATTTTGCGCAGCCGAAAGCAACAAGACCAGGCACTTAGGCACTGCACTAGAAACTTGTCGACATTTGCTAAAGATTAATTATTTTTTCTTCTCTCCACCAATGTGGTCACGTGTTGGCATTTTTCCTATCCGACCCCTCTGAACGACAAGTAACTATTTGGAGACGGGCATCACAAGCAACGGCGGTGGGAGCAAAACAGAAACGTGATAAGATTCCATGATGACGTAGCACGCTATACGAGAGCGTGTTTTTTTTTATCTTTCATCTTATTGCTGCTCGTTGGCGGAAGTATGGACAAAAAGTTTTCACTTCGTACCACTCGCCGAGAGACGACCATTCATTAGACAAAATCAGAATGTCGGTATCAAAAAATGTGCTGTGCTAGTGTTCTGTTCTTGCTTTGCGTTGGTCTGAGACAGTGAAGCAGAAGCACAACACCTGCACCGCGAAGCTTTAGCTGTTGCTGTAAATTGTGTAATTTTCAAAGTAAATTGTGTTCTTACTTTTATAGTTTTGTTATTACATCTATGTTTGAGTGGAAATTTCGAGCGAAGGTAAGGTGAAAGCTAAAACTCTCTTCATTGCAACACTCAATTGCAAAATGAATGAAACTACGTTGACGCAAATGGTTTGTTTTTTTATTTTTTCTCAATTATAGTGTGACACTTTGACACATTTCATGCCTCGACAAAAGGACTCGTTAGAAAATTCCTTTTTATTGTGCAGTACACTGCCCTACCTTAAACTTAAACACACTTGTATATGTATGCCCTTGTACAATCTACAAAATACTACTTCAGATGAAATACTTATTCAGCAAAGTCAAGCAAGCGGCTGTCTCTTTATATCAATGTTTTCCCAGGAACTGTTCATATTTTACGTACCATTTACGTACCAAGAAGCGATGAAAATGGCTTCGTTTTTTTTATTAGGCTGCTCAAATCATACCGCGGGTGCGGAGCTGTGTTAATTAAATAAACAAACGTACTTATTAATAACAGTTCGCTGCGAAGGTTGGCTAGCAGCAGCGCCTGTGCTCTCTCTGTGTGTAGCATTCAGCGAATTTTATTGCAAAGGAATGTAATACTGCTCATTAATGACGTATTTTGTTGAGCAGGATTTTTTCTGGGAAGGTAAATACTGTTGTGAATAACAACGATGTAGAAAAAAAAACAAGGTAGAATTGGTTTTCCTACTAGCAACGAGCTGAGTGTTAGTATTTTTCATGGCCAAGATAATAAAGGTCGAAACCAAGGTTGAAAGAGAACAGGTCGATGCGTTTAGAGTAAATTGACAGAAAACTATGGGAAAATGTTGACAGTTAAATTGAACATTGTTTATGTTTAGCGATGAACGTTGCTAGGGAGTGAATGAGAGTTTTGTTCAGCATTTTGCACTCATTTCCTTTTAGAATATTATAAGAATTAGAATCCAAATAGGATATTAGTAAATAGGACTTCTTTTACCCAGTTGGACATGTACTGTGCTTTTTTAAGCCTGTTAAACTTTTCGTTCTTCCAGCAGGACCGTTGCTAATGGTAGTGATTTGTGGTCACAGAATGGCAAACAATGAAAAAGGTTATCAATGTTTCTGAATACAGTACACTGCAATTACTTTTCCTTTATTCTCCACAAGTGATTGAGTGCAAAAAATTTAACCAATATAATCTTTCTAACAGTAAATTCGTAAACATTTTCGCGTTAACCATTAGCCGTTTGTTTGTAAACAAATACATTGTTGAGCAAAGCATTCCATGTCCTAAATCATTTTTTGTTAATCTACACACTCATCAATCTTGCTCATGCAATCTTCCAATTAATGAGACAATCTCTCTCAAACAGATAACAAATTCACGAAGCTTCGTTATCCATCAATTGTTCTCTTTTGTTTCTAGCTTGCAGAATTTTTTTTTATCTTGTGTTTTTTATCTTTTCCAAATTTAGCTTTATTTTGAACCATTGTGCGTTAGCTGCCCCTTGGCGTTGGTCTTACAATGGTTGTAGCTACTTCCGAATGTGTGGAATGTCACTGTCGAACAGTTTTGATCTCACCGCTTATCCTTTTTTCACGTGCAGCCCCACGATCTGACACTTAACAAGGTTGAAAGTAACAAGAACGGTGAATGGAATCTTGAAAATGAATAATCTTTCTGTTCAGCTCGTAATTTTTTGTCGCATACCATTCTCCGCTCAACGTCGCCCGCCATCAAACTCGTAGTTGAAATACCAAAAGCGAAAATACAGCTAAAGAGAAGAAACCATTACCTCGCGAAAGGTATTTCCATCCATGCTGAGCCTTCCCCGATCATCGCCTAGCGATCTGCCACGGATGTTGTCGCTTGGTTGGAAGCCGCTTTTGGTATCGAAATCTGCCAGCTTAATTTCCGCAGGCCCCCGCTCGACATCACGTGACTTCATCGTCCTTGTTCTTTCTTTTTTTTTTTGGTGTTTTTGCCCACAAACAACTTCTTCCATCCTTTCGATGTGAACGGAGCGAAAGACGCAATTCGCGTAGGTAAGCGGTGGATGGAAGCCCGGAGCCTATTTCCGGACACTGTGCTTGGCTCAGGCATTTGCATAGGAATCTTGAGTGACATTTACGAGCGGCGTCGAAGGAAAGAAACGAACAAAAAGTCGAGAAAAAACAGGCACCGGCAAGCAAGAAATAGAGCCCGTGGTCACGCAATCTGTCGATTCGGTGCTGAAATACGCCGATTCCGGTCGAACCTTCACAGCCCGGTCGCTTTGATGTTAGCGAAATGTCAAAAGAGATCACCATAGTGACCGAAGGAATGAGGGAATGGAATGGGACTGTCAACAGCAGCGCGGTCGTTTCGATATCGAACGAGTCCGGGCTGTCCGGTTCGGGCTCGGTCGCTTCCGAACGGAGCTGTAACAGACGCTTTGATACATTTTTGATGAATCCTACGATTATCTGCCGGCAGGGAAAAGGGCCAGAGAAGCAATTTCCCTTCGCTTTAATTTTCCTGCCCAGAAGGCACATCCATGCCACGATTTTATGGCGGTTTCTCGTTTTGTCGAGCAATCCAATCGCAAAACTTTTCGCCCGCAGATAGAGTCATCTGTCAAAGCTCGTTCGTGTTATTGCGACATTTCATTTTCCCGTCCCATGCTACCCCTTAATATGCTTAAGAGCATCTACGTCTCTGCTTTGGGTGAGATAAAAAAGCAACTATTGCGTTTGTACGTCTTGTTTGGGCAGAATGTTTCCCGCACGCAACCGGTTTCACCACAAACAAGCGCTTGCGAGAGATATGTCCAAAAGTGGAAAATCAAAGCGTACACCATCAATCATACACCACACTGTCAAGATACGCATCATAACCGCTTAGTCCCCTGCCATGGCAACGATATCCGTTTGTCACATGGCGCAAGGTTAGGGCTGGTGGTTGGAAAAACATCCCACTGCTACAGCAAGCATGGTGGCATCGGTTTCCCAAAACAAACAGTCGGCAGCGATTATGTGGTGCTTACGTTAAAAGACCAGTCAACGAACAATAACAAGTGTCGTGCTTGCCGTAGACAAAGCAAAACACCGCACTCGTGCGACGGAAACGTAAACAAAACTAGGTTGGGCAGTGCAGTTAGACAACCTACGCCTAGTATAAACGTGTTTTTGGGGTAGAAGAGTAGTGTGCTAAGCATGTGATTGCCTGGAAGCAGAGGATATTCGTGACAATTTGATTAGCCAAACAAGTTAAGTTTGAATGCTCTCCAAAATGCAGGACCCCATTAGTAATTCTGCAAATACTATTTGAAGTACACCACTGTTGTTGAAGGGTTAGCAGAAGTTCTGAAAAAATTACAATTAATTTGAGTATTTAACTGATAGTTCTACTTTCACTAGGTAACTATCCTTTTTAGTGTATGTTCTACCTGATCCTGATACTGATACTGATACTGTTGTATATTTTAAAATGTAGAATATGTTACATTCATTTGCGAGGAAGATATTGCAGTTTCTAAGTTTTGATCAAAGTTCAAAGGTACATCTAAGCATCCTACCTTCGAATATTACTTAATCATTACTTAATTACTAAACTTCAAATCCAGTCATTAAGTGATGGATGTTGCAAAAAACCTGTCTTTGGCCAGCAAGAAAATTTTGATTGTGTGATGCTAAAAGCATTTCATTCAGAACGTTTAAATACCATAAACTTTCCCGAAATTTCAAATATCCGAGTTACTTATTTCCAATCTTTCAAATAGTGCAACTACATACTGTATCTAATGATACAGTAACTTAAATGTTAATAGTAGACCTATTGTGCTTTGAATAAAATCGTAAAATATAAAAAAATTCAAAAACAGAATACACAGAATTACAGAATTTTGAGCATAATGAATAAAACTATAAAGTTGATACTTATGAAATATACATTTTGAAGTATATATAAGTAGCAGAAGCTATATTGTTCTGGTTAATGCAGTGAGTTGGCTGTTTAAAAGCATTTGTAAAACGTATGGTTTACAATTTTGCTTACTTACTACCTCAATTTACATACCGTAGCAATTTATGTAGCGCAATATTTAGTACAAAGCAATACAATCCACATATTTGAAAAGCACCATACTCGCTACGCTATTCAGGGGTGACTAGCGTTTTTGTATCTCGGCTGGATAATCACCAAAGTGTATATGGGCTGCTCCAAAGCACTCCACACGTTTAATGATCCCATAAGCTTTTGATAGTTTATGCGAGCTGAGCGATATATTTGTCCCCGGAGAACAAAATGACTTCATTTGGTGGGTTTTCGTTCTTTTTTACACGTTTACCTTCACTGTCCCTTCATCTCCCTAACCCTCTCCCTCACACATTCTCTCTCTTTCGACACCATCATCGGAGACCACATCAAACAAAAGGAAGCGTATACTAAAGGTATCCGGTGCGATGCGGTGGTCGCGGTTGGGCAGTTAATTAAATTTAAAAAGAACTTAAATTGGATTATCTTTTAATTATTATCCTTTGTGTTTGTTCGCCAGCTCGATGCTGCCATGGCATCGGTGGCAGCCTCTTTTCTTCGTTGCAGTGTTCGCTTTCCGTGGCTTCATGCAAAGAAACAACTGCTACTGGCACGTCCCGAGCGGGCAGGAAGCGTACCCTAAATCATTTCCACAACCCCTGGTCAGCATGTCCTCTATGCTCGACAGCATAAACCGGCTTCTTGGGCTTCTTGGGTATCTATTCTTCGTCCCTTGCCCATCCATAGCACTTGAAGCGCTGAGCACGGAGCAGAGTGTCGCGAACGTGCCCATCTTGAACAATTGCGACTAAATGTGTCCCGGGTTAGTTGTTAGAGCGCTATTTCCTCAAGCGACCCCTTTTCTAGACGGATGATAGGAGGGCCCTTTAAGATTTCATTAATTTGCCATGGTTGTCACGTATGATTCATTAGATGTCACAGACGCCTAAGTATGACCGGAACGGCTAATCCTACAGTTGCTGTCTGTATGTGGATAATAAGGAACTGTCATTGCTGCTGTGGAATGAGCTGTCAGCAATTGTGGATGGCATTGTGTGGTGGAATGAATCATTCATTTCAAGGGTAGGTTTAATGATTATACGGGCCGTTGGTTGCAAAGATCATTCCTCTTCCGAAGTACATACACATGATAACCATATTTGGCATGAAATAAGCATATTTTCGGGTTCTCGGAGAAAAGACAACCAAGAACAAAACCATGTCCACCCGACGCCATAATAATACGTAATGGAGTTGCCAAGTACTTTTCACATCACATACCAGGCGCCTCCATCGTTGTGTAAGGACTGCGGATATTGCTACGAAATAAAAGAGTAAAAAAAACACGCGTCGCTGATGTGAGAAAAATCATCATTTTCGGCTAGAATTTCTTCTTAGCTCAATAGAATATGAAACTGTTTTACTATTTAGACATTTTACCAACTATACAAAACTGTTTTGAAACAAATAAGTGTTATAATGTAAAAGATCATAAACAACAAATGAAACTTTATAAGCATTACACTCCATCTCCACAGTCTTAGTTTGTCCTTTTCGAGGAAAATTGCTTGCATAAAACGTTTTCAAAGGTGTGTGAGTAAAATATAACAATTAACTCTGTGTACAACATTTCTATCATCTTTATCAAAAAAAAATTAGGTATCAAAAATATCAAAAATGATCAATGAGATATAAAAAACTATAATTTTTCTTTAATTTTTTACCAAATTAGCTTTAAAATTGCCCAGCGCGAAAACAACAACTTTATACAATCAGAATCATTTTTTTCTGAGATTCTATACAAATGATGATGCTGATGAATCCCTCCTCGTAAAAGAAGGCTAGACTTCTTGCCTCCTGCTACAAATAACAGCTCCAAAATAAACGCCAACCTTCATCATACCTTCATCATATCGAGCTGTAAGATTAGTTAAAAGCAAACCAACATTTAAAAAATGATACAAAAAACATACACACTCACACAACCACGTACGGTTGGTCCATCTCATCCCACTGAACTGTACCGTTGTTTAACCCTTGTTAACAAAAGCCTAAAGGGTTGTTGCTTGCCCATGCACCGGACAGTTACGGATTTGTCCGTGCCTTGTTTGAGTGTGCCCGGGAAAAAGTAACGCAAAAGTTAAAAAACAAAAATCATCAAAACATTGCGCATCCAGCGTGTCGGGTGGCGCCCCGAAGGCGTATCCCGCGCAAGTGTTGATGCGTGGGACGTGTAGACACCGATCGGCCTTAGGTTTTCCGTCTCCCTCCATTGCGTTCCTACCCTCCCAGAGCGGTCATCGGGGGGAGGAAAAGAAGGACGCACGAATGGGGCTGGCAGCTATTTGGATGACTTTTCTTTATGCAAATTTCCGCTCTACAACAACTTTCATCACGCGACGGTGATCCCGTCCGGTTCGGCTCCGCACAAGCATGATAGGTTGCGCTAGCGAACCCCACGTCAGAGCGAAAGAACGGAACGAAACGATACATAAAACGAGAGAAGCGATGAAAAAACGTAAAAACACACACACACACACAAACAAAACAAGGAAGATGCTTGGGTGGCGTGGTAGGGGAAGAAAAACAAATTTAATATAAATTCATTTGCCACGGCAAACGGCAGCGAATATGATGGCGGGATAATTTATGACCACTTCCCAGAAGGGCAAGGGCTTTGTCAATTTTGACGACCACGTTTGTCTGCACCACACACCACGGACTGTCGTCGGTGCTGCTTTGTCGGTGACGAAAACGTCACGGAGTAAAAGCTGTGGCAAAGAAAAACTTATAAACGCCTCGTGAAGAGCCGGAAAGTATGAAACGGCGGTTTTGCAGTGTGAATAAAAACGGCAGTAGCAGAATTGTTATCTCCAGCTGAGTGGTGGAAGGACGTAAAACATCGACGTCTCTCTTCACGTTAAACCGTTAAAAAAAAATCTTCAGTTAAGGTTTCTCTTTCAACATAAACCCTTCTACAACGAGGACGCTCTTTCTTAAGCACAGGCAATGTCTCCTTTCGCATGACCATGCCAGCACATTCATTGAGGCAGGAAAAAAGACTGAATTTAATATGCCTTCAAGCTGGCAGCTGCAACGAAAAAACTTGGCCCAATTTTCTTAACTACGCAACAATGAGGTGCACATTTATGACCCAATTGATGAAGTTGTTGTCGTACCACCGGTCGAACTCACTCATCTCCCTGGACCGGAAAGTAGCATCCCCTTTGCACCCCAAAAACTCCATTTAATAGCTTCCCTCCTTAAAGGGCAAATGAAATGATTACGACGATTTACGCGCTGGTTGGCTGGGAGGTACTTTTGTGTGTGCCGTGGTGTGCAGCGTGTACGGCCTTCAATATTATGTTTTGTTTTTGTTTAGCGTATCCTCTCCGCCCAATAAACAAAACCGAAAAAAGCGCACGTACCAAAATCAGACCACCTTCACGCTCGCCGGTGGCCTGGAGGTGATATTTCGTTAACAATAACCATGAACGGGACAGGACACACATGAAGCGTCCTGGTAGACGAGTGACGCATCGGAGCGTCGGAGTGGGCGGATAACTGGGAGTTAATGAAATTACTCATAACACTCCGAGCGAACGGCGGTTACCCCTCAGGAAAAAAGTACCCTCAACATGATGGTGACACAGGAAAAGGAGCGCAGTAATAGTGGTGGTGCCGTTGTGGACGAGGAAAGCAATAAAACAACTCAACCCCACTCGCTTTGGGACGGCGCACCGCTGAATGTCGTACGATTCGTTCCGGGCTGTAGGATCGTGCTGACTTTATGGTGCACTTGTGACGGCAATGCCGAATGTGGAGGGACTGGCTGCTGAGGGTTGTAAAATTGATTGCATAATGGGAGAGAAAGTTGTAACATTTTACGATTATTTTTATATTACTCCTTAAGCTGTGTACGCGTGCGTGTTGTGCGTTTTTTTAGGTTATGCGAACGGCGGGAGTTGGTTGGGAAGAGCAGCAAATCCCACGCAACAGTGTGATGGGGGTGGGAGAGCGTAAAGCACCGCCAGAGTAGCTTCAACTTTACAGGTCCTTTTGTATGCAGCTTGCGCACTCGTATGGTCGTACTTGTTTTATGTCATTGTAGCAAACTGATTTTATCCACGCTGGTGGGCGTTCAATCTGTGCAGCAATCCGATCGGGGTTGCTGAGCCGACTGGAATTGATTTTAATGGATCTGGAAAACCCAACAGCCCACAACCGCTCACAGCCAGCTCACAGCCAGCTTGTACGCCGTACTCCAGCAAGGGAAGCTTATTCAAATGAGATGATACACAGCCAGCCACACGTTCCGGAATGCGCATCGAATGTATACGGGGAGATGAAAGTGTGGTGCTGCGTTTGAATTTACACCGAACAAAAGCGACAGATAGGAGAGATTCCACCATTACCTTCACATACACTCACCTTCGCACATTGGAGCCGTTTCAGTTTGCCCAAAACTTGTGCAAATATTTAACCCTCAACACTACACTTGTGAGACATTTTCGAGCGGTTTGCTATACCCCGTCGACCATTGAACGAGTGTTCAACATAGAGTGTTCTTCAGTGCTTGTGGAACCGTTGGACAGCAATCCTTGCTACCATCGTTTCATGTGTGGAGGGAAACGCTCCGTTCAAACGAGGAAAGCTGTTTGCTACAAAACGTGACAAAGACAGACCGATGGGACACTTATCCTTAGCCATGGAACCAGAGAAAAGGAACGAAAGTACAAAAGTACAAAGCACCACACAACGGGGTTTCCCGCTAGCAGCTACCTTTACCATACACAGACAGGGATTGTTTTTTGCTGCGGGCCAACCAGCCAGCCGGTAACCAAAGTCAAACAATAATCTGCTGGAATGGAAACGAAATCAACCACAAATCTCGCACAGATGCGCTTCCCGGTACCGGTGGGTTGGAAAGGTGTTTGCGATCACCTCTCGGCAGATGTAACCCGAGTGATACGTAGCTGTTTACCACCATCAAGCTTGGCACTATCCCGAAGCGTGGCGTGAAAATTATTGTATGCATGAAAAATATTCACTCAACCACAGAGGAGTACCAGTGCATAATACCATCTGACATTCTATAGGAAATTTTGCAAGCTTTCAAATACGTCACCATCACCGGCAGCAGCCAACGTGTGTACGTGTCTTTTAATAAACATCAAACAAATCACGCTTGATCACGTTCGGTCTCATTCGCAAGGATCACATTTTTTAAGAGAGGCGAGTTCCGCTACCCCGCGGCAAGCTTCAGGCAAGCTTCACTTCAGCAACGATTGTGAAACAATATTGCATAACCAGCAGGCGCAGCAGACGGCCGGTGCCGTGACCGGGATGCTGTTGCGTTTGATTGCATAAGTGATTTTTTTACGTCCGTGCTGTTGCTTGCTGCCAACCGCCGTTGCGTGCTTGATCTGATGTCTCGCGGCTGGTGACTGAACTGCCATCGTGGTATTGCCTAGCCGGCGGATCAACAGCTAACCCGGTGTGTATGAATAATGTACGGAAATTTATTGCACTCGAAACAACCACCGGTAGCAAGTGCGATGGAAACGCGAGCTTCCTGGCAACTGCGCATAAGATGTGAGAAAGCTACCACTGTACCGAACGGGGAAATAAACACTACTACTGCCAAGCTACCAAAAAGCAGATCTTAAGCATGCTTCAAAACATTGTCGGTGCGCTGGTACGCTTCAATAGGGCAAGCACGGCGTGGGAACGGTGAGTGAAATATGAAAAATATGATTTGATGAAAAGGCACCGTTCTCGACGGCGATGACGGTGATGACTGGCAGCCAAGATTCTTACGTTCATATAAAGCACTTTGCCACACACAAACCCATGGAAACACAGCCATACATATACGTACAACAGCACGGCGATAAATCCCGTCTGAAGTGGTCTACCCACGGAATTCATACAAAAATAAACGGATCAATACTTGTCGTCGTTGCTTTGCATTCTGCTGCCATCGTGTTCTTCGTACTCCGGCACGACGAAATACTTGGTATAGTATGTCGATGCAGTACGTAATAGTGGAGCATGTGGGTTTTAGAACGCTTTTTTCCTCCATCTTTTTGCCTTTCTTCCAACAAACCATTCACCAAGAAAAAAGAACTCTCCAAATGCTTCCACCGTTCCGGTGTTGCTTGTTTTAATTTCTTTTAAGCGGTTAGCAAGGGACGAAACCAAATCGTTCTCCTTTCCTATCGTTTGCAAAACCCACACACATATTGTTGGCGCACAAAGCTAGCAGACGGCGGGAGTGGAATGTGTGAAGGGTTGAACCGCTTCATAAACTATTCACTACACATTCTGTTAATTTCTTTTTCAACATTCTCTCACCCAGACTGCCCCATCATTGCTCGTTTGCTTCGATTCTTTGGCCACTCCCGCTCAGCACCGTATGCCGGTGGAAATGTGGCCAGCACTTTACAGCAGGATATAACACGATGAAAAAAAAACGGAAAAATAAAATCACTGGTTAAAGCATCGTTGCTTCGTGGCCGCTTGCTATTCAAAGAGGCAGTTTTAACCACTTTAGAAACGAGTGCGAATGAAATACGAATATTGCCAAGCCATTTTCACTCCATTCTCGTGTCATTAATCTTTTTGTTTTCATTTCCTATGTACTGCACACTGCATGTGGGTACACGGTACTTTATGAACACGATAACATTCACCTGTGTAGGGTAGGAGTTATGTGTTAAAAGATTTTACTCCATATGCTCTTATGGAATTACTCATTGGCTTTTACAACGCATTGAATAGTGCACAATGACCAGTTTTTACGAACAGCGAGTTTTAGTGCGTGTCATGCTATATTTCGATCAATTTACATTTCTTTTTACTTTTTTTATTCTTTGTGACATGACAACTAAAAAATTTCAAACTGGAAGTGCAATTTTGATTTCAAGTTAAGGAAGTGGAATCCATGAAATGTTTGATTAAATTTCCGTTGCTCTATTTTCTGTGATTGAACTTTTTTGAAAATCACTTCTAGCATTTATTTCCCAACATTTTTTTCTTTAAATTTTTACCAAAATTCTTATAGTATATTGCATACCTTCAGGGGCTTAGCGTAATCTGGGGAGATAAATGGTAATACTTTTGGTTTTTTTTAATATTTTTATTTGTTTGTAAGCAATGCGTCTTTTCAATACAGACACCATTTGAAAATATCCAAACCGTTAAAAGTCCCAATAAATTAATAATGTGGTAATTGTACCAACTTACTATACAGCTCCTATCCTAACTATATGAACAGTAGTTTTTTGCTATTTTACGGAAAATCCACACGATATAAATAAAAACAGTCAATGTATGAATTGTGTAGGGTCCTATTGCACATAACTGTATTTTTTTTTTTTTTTTTGAAAATTTTCAAGCCATTATTTAACGTCCTGAGCATCCTCGTCCGAATCCTCATCAAACAGTGATTGATCGAAACCTCATCAAAACTCGCTGTACTATAAATATAGTTTGTGGTCTCAATAAACTGTAAAGTGTTAATACAGAGAATAACGTTTCAATTAAACAAAATATATATTTTCTGTTACTGAAACAGAATATGGCGCTATATCTTAGTTGAAATTATATTTAATTTGTTGATTATGTTGCAATAATAATGATGCAGAGCGGTTAGGTAACTCAATTTGAAAATTTTAATTACTGTCCTCATTCCTGGGAACTTTCAAAGCTTGATGCAGGTGTTGAAGCATGATGAAGTTTATGCGAAAACTACGAACACAAGCATCCATCGAAACCCAAAACGACTTCCAAGAAAAGGCTCCTAATTATAATTCCAATTATCTTGCGAGCTTCTTGGTCCAACGCCTCCAGCAGTAACCTGATACGTCTTCTCGGTATCGTTGCAACATTTCGCTAGTAGACAGACTCCTACCCAACGGTGTGTATCGATGATCAGTATCGTGCTGTCAGAAATCAATAAGAACTCATGCAAAACACGATGCCCCCCGCGGAGGGATGTGGTTGTCCTTCAATGCTGTAACAGCACGAAATCAGGTTACCGTTCAATCAGATTACCCGCCACCGGAGCCCGATAGTACGCCCGCAAGGTAGGCAGCACATCACCACACCACGAGCAGCACTGCTCGAAAGCTTTAAGATTCAATTCCACATCCCCACTGCTTGTTCGGTGTGGTTGGCTACATAGGCTGCTGAAAATAAGCATACCCTAACTCATTTACACCTCCCGATAGCGCAATGCCCACTGCCTGGAGCGGAACGAACTCGGTCTCACATATTATCACGTCGGGTTTGCTTCACCTGCCCGCATCACCTCAAACCGGAACCGCTCGCTGAACAAAAACGCGCCCCACGTGGGGCACCCGTGGGGTGGCAATTTTACCGCTAATTAAAGTAAATTAAAACGCTCATTAGAATTTTATTCAATTACCGCACGCCAAGTCAGCATTCCGGGCTAGTGTTCCAGCCCCACCAGCCATTAGTCAAACCGCCGGAGTCCAGCATTGCCGCCGGTCGGTCGCCGACCACATGAAGGCCTCTGCGAAAGCGAAACCGTTGGTGCAGCGATTAAAATTAATTATACTAAACCATTACCCGGGAGTGGTCGGCTGGTTGCGGGAAAGTTTTGTACGGACTGGCAGCGGGCCTTACCCCGTGCTTCTGGTAGCCAAGACGGCTACGCAGGTCCCTGCAGCTGTCAAAATATTGCTTCATTATTTCACCTCAACATGCGGTCGGAGCGAAACAGTGGTCGCGCTGATCCGTGACGGTAGCAACTGGCCGCGTGCTTTCACAACATCTTTCAACTTACGGGAATTTGTTGACAGGGTGCTGTGTAGCAATGTGAAACTGGGATAAGAATCAATTGTAAATCGTGGTAAATTCGTCAAAGCTTACTACAATTTTGAGGCATCAGCATGAATCTAGGATTGTGCTTCGCTTACCGTAAAGACATTAATTCAACATCTCCTTTGATTCTAGCAGAAGCATCCTATGTCGCCTAGAAGAAGCAATTATTAATTTATTATGTTACTTAGGTGATTTATTTGCTGAACAATTGTACTACTAAAGATATGTTGAGTTAGCAATTCAATGTAAATACATCTAGTCTTCAATTTGGCGTTGTGCTTTCGTGTACGTTTCAATCACTTGAAAGTTTATTTTATATTGTTTTGCTAGTTATATTGTCTTCCTACTTGGATTAGAAAACTGAAATGCCTTATTCAAATTTCATTAAATTCCAATGCTTGATTTTTGTTAAAATATAATATGAATAACGAAATAACAGTGTAGTGCATAATAAAATGCGTGAGGTTAATTTATGTAAGTTTATTTATTTATTTATTTATTTCGACAATTTTAGGGTCTGGTACTACATAGACTATGCCCCACGTGTCACTTGTCCCTTGTCACTTAGATTCTATATGTTAAAACTATTCCTGCCAGTTACCTAGTGCTTACGAATCTAATATCCTAGTTTTAAAGCTCTGCGTAGTCAAATGGAAGTCAATAGATTCGAAATGAGAATTGAACTGATTACACATTGTCAATAGAGGGTCGTTGTATGAGGCAAAAGTTACGTTGCATAATGGTCGGAGAAACATTATAAAAATAGAAAAATAATTTCACTCCCGTACCAAATGTCATAAACATTAGATTAGTGCAGTGGAAATGACCAGGACCTGTTGCTTGTATTTGCAAAAAAAAAAAGAAAAGTTTGGTATAATACTTTAATATTTTTTTTGTTGAAAATCCTTCAATGATTTTTTAAAGCAATGGAAAATTCGTTCTTACATATAGCCATTCTTGTTGAATAAAAGAAGAATTTTTGATGAATTCTTTAAGTTTCAATTCATACCATATTACCTTTTTTAAAACATTGTTTACTTTAAATAAACTTGTACGCAATAGTATGCTTATTTAGATTCTCAATTAGTTTCTTAATTGATTCAACAATTTCGTTACACTTCAAAGTAATCACAACTTCAACCTTGAGCCTAAAAGTCACAGTAATGTCTCAGGATTATCAATTTACCGCAGGCAGCCAATTTCCAGAAAAGATCATTTATTTGCATTTATTTATCTAGCATTACTGTGGATATATATAAGTCTACGTGTTTTATCGAATAAAGTTCCCATCTCTCCGTATATCGTCGCAGACGCGATCTCGCTTTACATTCATTTCATTCGAGCAAACAAATTTTCAATTCATTTATGTCTTGCAATCCCCTGTTCTTCGCCACCAACCCATGCGCCGAGAGCGTTACGCTTCATTAGCTTCAAATTGAGATTGCTACATAAATCCATCAGCAAATGAGCTCGCTACGATTCAAGCTATTAGTACGCTGTTGTGTTTGTCCTGTTGCGCTCCACAGCAATTGCCAGTGCTCTAATCTCAAGCATAGCCACTTCGAGTTCTTGCGCTGGAAGTGCAAAGAACATGGGGCTACGGGATGCCGGGCGGTACGAAACTCAATTAACGGACGGCAAAACTTTGGCTATTCCATCTGCCGCAAAGTTTTCGCTTTGTAAGGAGGTAAATTATACCGCGCTTTGAACGAAAGGTTTCACCCCTGATTCAACCATTCCAAAACCTGGGTTATCGATATCATCTCAACCGCCCTAGGGATTTGAGACAGTTATGTAGCAATGGTTGTCAAATAGCGAACTTTCTTACTTCTAATGTAGCTATCCCTAGGGCAGGAGATTTGCTCAATGTGTACAGCCATCCTCATCCTACAAGTAATGCTTACAATGGCAAAGATAAAACAATGTTTTTCAAGCTACCAACTCAGCAAAATAGAGTGCTAAAGTGTGTGTGAGCGGCTAGAAATATCAACATAAAATCGCAATTTATTGCAGCTATTGCGATGGAATCGGGCGTCGCTCATAAAGCACTTTCTCTCTTTTTCAAACTTTCGTCATTTTTTCCCACTGAAATACGCTGATAATGGCGCTACTGTACTTCAAAAGATCGCCTTCAGGAACAAGTAATAAAAGTGCTTTACTAGCTGTATTGTACGCCATTTGCCGACTAAAATCAATCATCCGACCAGGACAGACCGAGGTGCGGTATCTTGATCTCGTTAAAAGTTACTTTTGCCTCATTAGCGAAAGGTCGTCTTCCTTCTCGTGTTACGGCTTGTTTGGCGTGAGTAATTTTGTGTGGCACAGACTAGTGTTGAACCGCGATGAGTGCAGCGCAACTCGGTACGTTCTTTACTTGATATCATCTACGATGAATCATTGCCTTGGTTCACGTTACATTGTGCTTTAAAATGTTGCTGTATCTGAGTACTTTTTTTGCACAAAACAGTTGCGAGTTGCAAAGAGAACCATTTTGTCGTTTTTTAGTTTAATTTTAACCAATTTAATCAGCAATGAAATCAAAAATTTTGCCAGGCAAATAACACGGGCTCAAACTATGTTATCTGTTGCGGCCTTGAACTTAAATTTGAAAACTAAAATATTCTATAAACTGCGTCATTTTATTAAAAACTTTAAATTTGTTGGCACACACTTTTTCAGTCCCAGCAGCTTTGTAGAGTAATCAAACTTTAACTCATATTTTACCCATACTACTGATCCTGCTACTACTGGCTTTCACAGTCGACACAAATCATGAATCTTGAACAGGATAGTAGCATCATACACAAGCGCAAAAGTTAATCCATCCGAAAGTTGCATCATAGCGTACAGCCATGTTGTAGCCAGGCGCGCCAACGTTGACTGATGCGTTGCATTCCCGTGCGAGGGGATGCTGAAAAAGAAAAATATGGAAAAGAGGTAACAGCACCTATCACCACCAGCTAGTACCGATTATCCTTGAAAGCGTTTGCCTTCTCGGAAAGGCCAGTACTTTGCCTTCTCGGGCAACCTAATACCATTAAATCAAATCCCGTCATCTCATCGTGGACCGAACCTTCGCCTCGTCCAGCATTCATCTCGAAGTCACGCTCGATCAAGCACAAACTCCACGGGTCTGTGGTATCCTGTGGTGCAACGCTATCTCAGCGCAACGCGTCCCCTGCCGGGAGCCATTTTGCAGCAACATGGCACGGCGGACAGAAACGGGCTTAAATCAACCCATTTTATACGGTAGAAGTTTTCACCTTCTTCATGCTGCCTAGCACATGGCGGTTCGCACATGGCAATGGCACATCATTCCTGTGCCCGAAACTATTCATCATCTTGGCACGCGCTCGACGCGGAACTGACTTTATTCCCTTCTTGGCGATTACAACGGACAAATGTAGCAGTTTTCCACCAATGTCCTCTCACCTACGAGTATGCTAAAATATGGCCAACCTGCGTAAATGCAACATGCGGGAGGTGTGCTTTCGGCTGCTGTGCTGAGAAGAAAAATCGTCTAAAGCCTGCGTGAACTGGAGGTAAAACGAGAAAAATCATACCCAGCACACGTTTTCTTTCTGCCCAATAAGAAAAAAAGCTCGTCTTGTTGGAGTAAAAATGCTGAATAAGAAAATGGTCTCCATGTTTTTTTCTTTGCACATTGTGCCTGTGGCACGGACAGAAAAGTAGCTCCGTGTCGAGACGATGGGACGTGATTTGAAATTGTTACCCACTATCCATTGCCATACCAACTTTGAAACCGACGTGAATTGAAAGGGTTTTTTTGCCAGTTACAGAACAAAAACACGAGAAAACGGTATGGGATGGCAAGTGAAATGTACCAAAGTACCTGCCAAACCTAAATCCAAAGAAAAACGTGCGCAACGGATCCACTCGGGCCGCGTGGAAAGCAAGTCGGAACTTTATTTTATCTGTAAAACAGGAAGAAAATGGTAGGGCAAAAATGGCTCTCCTCATCGATCTCTTCCTCTCTTCCGAGAGATTGTTTTCTTTGCCATCTCACTTCGTGAACAGTGCGGGGGGAATTCGACCCCATAATCAAAAGATGATTGCTAATAAAAAGGAAATTGTATACCGTAAAATTATCGCATAAAACGGTGCATCGTGGATTGCATTTTACCGATCAGTTGCTCTCGACCGTGTATACCGGAATCATTAGTGTTGTCACATAGCGCAGGTACTGAACGACCTGTATTAAACCAGGAGGGTTAACGGACACGAAGCGCAAGCCGATTAGGACACGAAGTGACGAGGGAAAAGCTATAAAAAGAGCGCAGGAGAAGATTTGCGCCCTTTTGAAACCACTCGCGGAATCTAGACAAATTTTTTGGCAAACTAAAATAAATCGTTTCGGCAAAAAATTATCCCGCGTTGGTTTCATTTTCCTACATTCCAAAAAATTTGGTCTGAACTAAATTGTCTAACGATTAAACGTATCGTATTTCGTTTCGCGGATCGAAAACAAGTAAATCGCGCGTTCGATTAAAAAGTGTCCGTGCCCGGTTAAGTGAAGAGTGCAATGGAGCAGCAGTCAGCGCGTCGTATGCCGAGGGGGGAACCAGCTACCCCAGGGGCGTATCAGCAGATGGAGCGCGAGAACTTTCCCAGCGGCCTCAGCGGAGCGTCCACCCCGAGACCATTGCGCGCGGCTGCATTCCCGTCGGAAGTAACCAACGCAGGAGCCACTACCTCCTATGAGTGCGTTGAAAGTAAGGCGGCAAATATGCATCGCTCATCCCGTCGGAAGAGAACACCCAGAGGCGCATTCTCGAAGCAGGAAGTAAGACCCCTCATACACTGGTGCGGAGTAAGGCGGGTGAGTTGAAAGGGTACGGCACGGAGAGCACGATACGAGATAATGAAGAGACGTGGTCAGCGTCGGAAGGGGCCATGGAACGCGTCGAAGACGCTGCGATAGAAGGGGACAGACGACGCGTCGTGCGCGCCGCATCAGAAGGTGATATCGAACGCGTCGGGCGCGCCACGACGTCATGTGAAGAACGGCGTAGGAGGCGCCTTTTTCTCGAACACGAGATGCGATTGCTCGACATTGAAGACGATCTAGGTGGCGAAAGGCCCGTCGAACAGCCTCTGGGAAACAGTGTACCTGCCGTCCGGCGGGAGGCCGAGTTTGAAGAGTGGATCCGCGGTATGGAAAATTCTATGCAGCTGACTGCCCGCCAAAAATGTAGCCCTGTGGTGGGCCAATTCGCGAAGGGCCATGACCTCTACGAGAGTAACACACGCACACTAAAGCACTCCGCAACACAACATGGCCATGCGACGTATGAGGCACCCGTACAGCAACAAGGATACGCGACACAATCGAGGTACGTTGCACCGTACGGACGAGTGACACAATCAGACTACGCGGTGCAGCCTAGACTCCGGAAACAGGAAGGATATGCGACCCATCCAGAAAACGCACTTCACTACGAGCATACGGCGCGCCATGCACACACTCCACACGCGGGTTACGTTCGCACGACACACGGGGCACAGCGGAACACACACATTTCACACGAGGGCTACGGCCACACAATGCACGGTACACAGTACAACACTCGGCCACTAATACACAGCACTACTCTGAGCCAAAGTCAGATAGCGGCCCGCCAGCCGGTACCGAAGGACTTACCAATATTCTCCGGAGTTGTGGATGACTGGCTAGTCTTTATAACGGCCTATGACCGCACAACAGCCTCTTGTGGTTACACGGACGATGAAAATGTTACTCGTCTGCTACACGCACTAAAAGGTCCTGCACTCGACGCAGTAGGGCATCTGTTGTCCTTCCCAGACGGGTTGAATGAGGCGATTGAGACGCTACGTTCACTTTACGGTAGGCCTGATTTGATCGTAGAATCCATGATCCGCAAGATCAGAGGAATGGCGGCTCCCAAGGTCGAGGACCTCTCCACTGTAGTGCAGTTCGGTTTCGCGGTGAAGCGTTTGGTTGGAGCGGTAAATGCGTCCCGGTTATTGGCCTATATGTATGACGTGACCTTGCTGAAGGAGCTGGTGAGGAAGCTGTCCCCGTCTTATGCATCGACTGGGCACGAACAAGAAAAACGATGCAGGAGGTGACGATGATTGAATTCGGAACTTGGATTAGTGAGTTAGCCAGTGATCTATGTGATGTCATCGATATGACGCCATCCCCGGAAGTGCAAAACGTAGCGCGGCGACAGCCGGAAACATCACTAAACCAACATCGGTACCAGCAGCAGCTTCAGCCCCGTCGTAGTCACCCCCAGCGGTTCCAGCCAGCGAGACCCGACCAACAGCGACCGTACGGTACAGGCCGAGTTCACCCTACCTACTGCAACGCGACGGTTCTACAAGAGGAAAGTGATGGTGTTTTGGACCCGATGAGTCAAATACAAGTGCCGACGACAGCTTGTGCAGTATGTGGTAAGAGCTGCGGTTCTTTAGACCAGTGCGCGAAATTCCTCAACACCACTGTGGCTGCAAGAAGAGCCTTCGTAAATGAACGAAGAATGTGCAGGAAGTGTCTTGGTTATCATGGAGGCAGATGCAGAGCAGCACCGTGTGGCGTTAACGGCTGTAGCGTACAACACCACGAGCTACTCCACGCAAATGATGAACTTCCAGCTAGCACAATCTCGCGGGATTCCTCAGGTAACAATTCGGGGACCGGGACGGGAAACGTTTTCGCACATACAGGAGCAAACGATGGTGCTCTGCTGAAGTACGTGCCCATATCTCTCCACGGACCTGCTGGGCGCGTAGACACGTACGCGTTCCTCGACGACGGCTCTACATCAACTTTCATGGACCATGGGTTATTAGCAGAGCTGGGTTTATCCGGAACCCCACACCCTCTGTGCCTGCAATGGACTGGAGACATAAGAAGAGAAGAGAACGAGTCAGTAAAGCTGTCGGTATGCGTATCCGCTCCCCACGAGACATCTACCGTGCACGAAATGTCGGAAGTGCACACCGTGAAAGAGCTAGCGCTTCCAAAACAAACGATGCACATGACTCGTCTAGCTGCAAACTACGCTCACCTGAGAGGTCTACCGGTGGACTCCTATGAAGAGGCCATGCCACGAGTTTTGATTGGCGTGGACAATTGCAGATTGAGCCATCCACTGAAGAGCGTAGAGGGTAAATGTGACGAGCCGGTCGCCTCGAAGACACGCTTGGGTTGGGTCGTTTATGGCCCTTGCACCAACGTAAGATTCACTCCCGAGTCACAACGTAGCCTTCTTCACGTATGTTCCTGCGATGGCTCGCCTGATGATCGACTCACAGCTGCGGTGAAGGAGTATTTTAAACTCGAATCGATCGGCATCAGCACATCGACCAACAGCCTGCAATCTAAAGACGACGAGCGCGCTTTGGCCATATTGGAACGAGAAACAAAGCTAATAGACGGACGCTACGAAACGGGACTCATATGGCGCCGTGACGATCCAGATCTACCTTGTAACAAGGCTGCGGCCACAAAACGGTACGTATGCCTAAAACAAAAAATGAGTAAAGATCCCGTTCTATCCAAAGCTATCCAGGAGAAGATGCAAGAATACTTAGCTAAAGGTTATATCAGGAAGCTTGCAGACTCCACATCGATTGTACGGCAGAAGAACGATTGGTACCTTCCAATCTTTCCGGTAATCAATCCGAACAAACCCGGGAAAATCCGTATGGTTTTCGACGCAGCGGCCAAGGTAAACGGAGTAAGCTTGAATTCCAGACTTCTTTCTGGACCCGACATGCTTGCTGGACTCGTGTCAGTGCTGATGAAGTTCAGAGAGAACCGTGTGGCGATTGTCGGCGACATACGCGAAATGTTCCACCAAGTGGCCATCAAGGAAAAGGATCAACGAAGCCAAATGATCCTGTGGGACGGCGAAGACCCCGATGCCGGACCGGCAATTTACGTCGTGACCGTGATGACGTTCGGAGCAGCGTGTTCACCCAGCAGTGCACAATACGTAAAAAACGTGAACGCAGGACGATTTGCAACAGAATACCCCAGGGCAGTCGAGTGCATAGTACATGAACACTACGTCGATGATATGCTAGCCAGCGTCGAGACGGAAGAGGAAGCTAAAGATCTGGCCGACGCGGTCCGTTACATCCACGCGTGCGGCGGTTTCGAAATCAGAAACTGGGTTTCGAACTCTCGGGCCGTCATGCAACACCTGCAAGAGGATACAAAGGGAAAAAATATTAGTGCGAACTATGGTCTATCCACCGAAAAGGTGTTGGGAATGTGGTGGAACACATCATCGGACACGTTCACATTCCGCTTATCCACGAGGCATGATCAAGAGCTTTTATCTGGGAGAAAGCCAGGAACGAAACGTGAAATACTACGGACACTTATGAGCGTTTACGACCCTCTCGGACTACTCGGACATTTTCTAATGTATTTAAAGACTTTGCTGCAGGAAGTTTGGCGCGGAGGCACCGGTTGGGACCAAGAGTTGAGCGACCAGACGGCAGGGAAATGGACGGAGTGGTTACACGTGCTTCCCGATGTCGAACAGGTGACTATACCCCGATGCTATCGATGTATATCCTCCACAGATGCCAACGTTGAGCTGCACGTCTTTTGTGATGCGAGTGAGAAGGGTATGGCAGCAGTTGCTTACTTCCGTTTCGAGGAAGGAAGGGATATGCATATCGAATGCGCTCTGGTAGGATCGAAAACGCGCGTGGCGCCGCTTAAATTTTTATCCATCCCCAGACTGGAGCTGCAGGCCGCGGTCATCGGTGCAAGGCTAGCGAAAACCATATCGCAAAATCATCGACTGTCGATCGGACGAACCATCTTCTGGACCGACTCTAAGAACGTCCTGAGTTGGCTTAACTCAGACCACAGGCGCTACAACCAATTTGTAGCATTCCGTATAGGAGAGCTGCTAGAAGGAACCAATCTGGATCAATGGCGATGGGTTCCAACCAAGCTGAACGTAGCAGACGAGGGCACAAAATGGAGCAAACGACCAGACCTGTCAGCGCAAGGGCGGTGGTTCCGTGGGCCGTCGTTCCTTTGGGAGCCGGAAAGCGCCTGGCCGAATCAAGAAGGGGTACCACAACGTACCAGTGAAGAGCTGCGGAAAGGAATGAACCATCACCTAGCAGAGAGGCCGCTAATTCATTTGGAACGGTTTTCCAGATGGAACCGAGCGCTGAGGGCTATGGCGTTTGTGACGCGCTTCATAACAAACATGCGTCATCTAGTTAAGAAGGAGCTGAAAGTGAACGGGCCGCTGACGCAGGACGAGCTAGCGGAGGCGGAGCGTATATTAATACGATTCATACAGCAGAAGGCGTATCGTGGTGAGATGCAACAGCTGAAAAATCGGGAGCTGATAAAGCATCCGTGGAAGAAGAGGATCGACAAAGGCAGCAGTCTATACAAACTATCGCCCACTTTAGACGACCATGGGATTCTAAGAGTGGGGGGACGGCTAACCGAGTGCGTGGGAATCAGCGAACCTTCCCGCAATCCTATAATCCTGCCTAGGAAGGAGTACGGAACCGATCTCTTGATGCAAGCGTACCACGCCAGGTACAAACACGTGAATCACGGTACAGCTTTGGCTGCACTAAGGATGCGATACTACATCCCAAAAATCCTGGGGGAATACCGTCGCATAAGGATAAGCTGCCAGAAATGCAAGGTGGACAACGCGCGCCCGGAACCACCTTTAATGGGTAATTTACCGCTTCAGCGGGTCGCAGTGGGTCAAAATGCTTTCTCGTTCACAGGTATAGACTACTTTGGGCCCTTTCTAGTCGCCGTCGGACGACGGGTAGAAAAACGATGGGGCGTCATATTTACCTGCCTTACGAGTCGGGCGGTCCATCTGGAAATAGCGGCATCCCTTAACACTGCCTCGTGTATCCTAGCCATCCGACGCTTCATCGCTAGACGCGGAACCCCGCTCGAAATCATCAGCGACCGAGGGACTAATTTCGTGGGTGCTTCGCGAGAGTTGGACGAAGCAGCGCAGGAGATCGACCACGACGCAATGATGACGGTATTTTGCGGACCGCAAACGAAATGGAGCTTCAACCCCCCCGGGGCTCCCCACTTTGGCGGCTGCTGGGAACGCTTAGTGCGCTCGGTGAAGAAGGTGCTGAATCAGTTCGTGTTTCCTAAAAGACCAACGGACGAAATTGTGGCATCAACCTTTGCGGAAATCGAGCTGATACTGAACTCGAGGCCACTTACCTACGTGCCGCTGGATGACGAGATGACGGAGCCTATGACGCCGAACCTATTGCTACTTGGGACTCCAGACGGAAGTAAGCCGCCGGCTGTGTTCTGCGACAGCCCCGCGGCTCTAAAATCGTCCTGGAAGATGGCACAACACGCGGCGGATGTGTTCTGGAAGAAATGGTTGGCAGAATACTTACCGACTCTCACCCGTCGAACCAAGTGGTTCCAACCCGTACGACCACTCGAGGTAGGAGATTTAGTTGTAATTGCGGATAATAATCTCCCCAGAAACTGCTGGCCAAAGGGTCGCGTTATATCGGTAGTGGTGGCTAAAGACGGTCAGGTTAGGCAAGCCACTGTACAAACCGCGAACACTACCTACGTTCGATCCGCGCACAAATTAGCATTATTAGACGTAGGAACGAATAATAGTTTGACACAGCAGTGTGATTGAATTTAAACAAAAAAAAAACTCTCGATTTCGCTCAAGCCGTAAAGAAACATAGACTGGATAGCACGAGGTTGCGAAAAAACATAAACAAAGGCACGCGCTAAAGTGACAGGTGCGATGAGGAAGTGCTGCCACAGTTGATGTGAAAGTTGAACTGTGGAACACTTGGGGGGACAATGTTGTCACATAGCGCAGGTACTGAACGACCTGTATTAAACCAGGAGGGTTAACGGACACGAAGCGCAAGCCGATTAGGACACGAAGTGACGAGGAAAAAGCTATAAAAAGAGCGCAGGAGAAGATTTGCGCCCTTTTCAAACCACTCGCGGAATCTAGACAAATTTTTTGGCAAACTAAAATAAATCGTTTCGGCAAAAAATTATCCCGCGTTGGTTTCATTTTCCTACAATTAGTGACGAAATTTATCGCTACCAGCGTTGCCTGTACCAGTTAAGCAGTCTATTTTGTTGCAGCTGATGTTGAGTTTAGTATTGAAAATCCCTGTAGACATTATAACCCGACATCCATACTACATTGTGCATACTAGTTGCCAATTTCTGTCAAAAGCCAATGAATCCGATTACGAAAATTGTAGTTATTTCTAACCGATATATTCAACATTTTCATCGTGTCTAACCCCTATCACATTCATATTCCCATATTCCCATAGTATCATTTTCCCTTTTCGTTGTATGTAATGTTGTATGAAACGTTTCTGATAAATATGCATTATATGCATTGTTTGCCTTGATGGTTATAGCCATATATAAATATGATTGATTGAGTGATTGAGCCTATTTAATTAACCTGATACATGATGCAACCATAGTCGGTCGAACTGGCATTCTTATCACTTATATACCACCTTGGAACAATTCTGTGAAATTGTTAAATTACCTTTAATCATGGAAACAGAGTAAGTTTTCTACAAAACATTTAAAATAAAGTAAACTGCTTCAATGGTTTGATAATACAAAAACGATACTAAATTTGTCATTTTAAGGCTTTTACATCGGAATGTTCCTGAAACCAAAATACATGTACAAAATCACATTTTTTGTAAAGCAGTACACCCTAACGTTACTATTTGCAAACACCCCAAATGAGCCCGCATAATAATGGTTTAATATTAAAGATAATCTTAAATTAAGGCAGTCCCATCACGACCTCGTGGCTCACAGCGCAGCACAAAGTGTGCAGATTCATACAGCTTTCCTTCGGAATGACTATATCCTTGCTCAAAGCACCATCCTGAATGTTTGTTTTCCACCCCGTTCGTCTGACCCACCTACATTGTGTCCGTTTTCCTACCCCTTCGCGAGTGTACCGGAAATGAAAAACGAACACCCTCACATACGGTGCTGCGCAAGGAAATTTAAAATTAGTTTCTTAATTAACATCAACCATCGTTCTGGCCATCGTTAGGCTTGGCTCTTCCACTGGCCAGATTGGTGGGGGGCCGGCAGGATTCGGGTCAACAATCAGCCCTGATGTGCCGGGCTTAAAATACCAATCGTCCGTACGATTCCCTTTTCCGAGCAAATTGAGAATGGAAATTGAAAATCTCGTTCTTCTCGCATCAGGAAAGATCCGCGCCAATGTGGCTGTGGTATCAATCACAACCAACGTGTGCTTGCTTTTTTACTGTTTTCGTTTGGTTGGGTATTTGTCTGTCTACCGAATGATCTCTTCTGATGTGCTGCCGGGGCGGTTTTTGTTGATTACGAAAATCGAATGCCATTGGCTGACCTACATTCCACTGGAAACTGGCACTGGAAACCAATCATGCAAAATAACACCCACAGCAACCGCCACCGTTGCGTTCGGTCCCCTTCTTACCTGTATCGTCAATATAGGCTATCATGCATCAATCATAGCCATTGTTTTAGCGCTTTTTCCCACAGGTACGCCCAAAGCTACGATAAAGCCAGTTCGTTATAAAGGACGAATTTTCACCCATCGATTATCTATTAACCTACACACGTGAAGCTACACACTGTGCCACGGACATTCGGTTTATGGCTTCATCATTTTGCTAACCGAATATTTTTGCTCCACCCCAACCATCCACAAACCTACAGCACAGCAGCTAATCCGATCATTATTTCTCTTTTCTTTCCTGTTTATCTTTCTATCTCTCTCTCTCTCGCTATCTGTCGACGCTGGATGGTCGATCTAACAGACGGTTCCATGCCCTCCATAGCAAGCATAACGGAAGCTAAGCCCAATCCCAAGGTAAGTCCTCTTTTCCATTCTGTCCGCCATCGCGTTTTATGGGGCATAAAAGAAAAAGAAATGCGTTCGAGGCATCATTTGGGGCAGAGAAAATGTTGGATGAAAAATTTTGGGTTCTTGAAAGCTGTAACTTTTCGGGAAACAAGCTGAAAGATGCAACCCACTCGGGAGCAACATTGCTGGTGCAACGATTGTCCCTGTATGTGGGCCGGCAAATCCGATTACATCTTCCCAGCCCGTCGTCCTGGAATGTTCGTCTCGGTAATGGTCATTAATAGAAAGATGTGCCCTCGGCAGTTTGCACAGCTCGGTAATATCTTCTTTTCTTTTTACGTTCTGTCTTGAAGCAATGTTCCATATCCTCCCAAATTTGCTTTAAAGATAATGTGTTTTATAGATACTAGTGCGCCAATACTTATAGATTATAAAGCAGGTACAGGCGGTCCCCGAGATACACGGTACCTCTTATACGCGGATTCGGAGATACGCGGTTTTCTAAATTTGACAATTCTTTGAACAAATTGTACTGATTTGACACATCAATTGTAAATTACCAAATAATTTCCGTTTTGATCGAATGTTAAAAACTATTTCAAAAGGTTTAAAACTGTTATATTCAGTCAGAATCATATCAGATAATTCATATAGTGACTAAAACCACCCCCTACTTGCAACATTACACGAAAATTAGTGATATTTTAGCTGAAAATCGCGAGATTCGACTTACGCGGAAATTCGAGATACGCGGTATTTTGCGGTCGTTTTCGGTCCTCATTAACCGTGTATCTCGGGGACCCCCTGTAATTTATATATTTATATAAATATAGATTTTGTGCAAGGTTGATATTATATGAGATATTAGATTTTTAACCAAATAGGTAAAAAGATCTTGAAGGTAAAGTATAAAGATTTCTCTAAGCTCGGATCCCTTTTCCAATATTCTTCATTGTCTGTTTAAATTGGCTTACCGCTTACAAAACCGCCTGTTTAATCTCCAAAGGTTTCGGTGACACAGTGTGTTAAATGTAACCGTCCATCGAGCCCGAAAAATGCCTCATCTACCCGCATAGCAACAAAAAGACCTAACAACATAAAAAGCTGACCGGCCAAGCGAAGCGAAACAGAAACCGATAAAGATTTTTGATCTCACCGTAAGCGATCAACCATCCAACCGACCGACCAGTTGATTGAATTTGGAGGAAAAAGCAACTTTCACAAAGCTCGTTGCCGCAGGGTAGCGAGAATATTGAGTTTCACTTTTTCGGCCCAAGCTCCAAAGAAGGCAGATCCTTTTCTACGAATGTTTTTCTCCTTCCCCCGATGCTTTCCGCGCGTTGGAGTGGGTATGATGGAACAAGCGTCCGAAAATTGGAAAAACGTTATAAAAGTGCTGTAATCAATGATTACAGTGAAGCATTTCAGATTTCATGACCCAAAAGCGGGGGAATGCAAGGAGAATGAGCAAACCGGAAAGGGATACCGACCGAAAAAGGGGCTTTTCGACGCCTCTTTGGCAATCGATCCAATTTGTACGATTAGGCTTTCATTAGGTGGATTGTGTACTCTTTTAGCGGTACGATTGAATGAAATGTTGAATGTTGGTGTGAGAGGGATTCAACAGGCCGGTTTACGCCTGTAGTATTGTTCTTGAAATTCTCACATTTTAATTTAAGAGCTCAATGCTTTAATTACATTTCCAAGGCGCAGGTTAGTTGGTTGGGCAGACAATATTCTCAAATATCACTGAATTGCACAGTACATATCTTTAGAATAGAAAGAATATTTATTCATTGTGCCAAGAAATAAAATAACTCGGATTATATAATAAAAAAAACACTATAATGAGCCAACCAAAAATCAATTCCGATCATCAATCATGTTTCGAAACTACTGCTCACAATGCACTTGCGATGCAATAATTACCGTTCAGAAGTGTCACTCATTCAAACATGCTTGATTGGCATAACTGGCACAACGCTCACTAGAGTAGCTCAAGTTTTGAGCTTTTTTACTCGCTCTATCTTACCCACACTGGTGTAGTCATTATTTCTTATTATAAAGATCAGCTCGGAAAATCAGTTCTGATTATTATTCTCCATTCCAAGAGCAATGCGATTTTATTCAATTTTTATCCTGTGGCACAGTTTTGGTTTAAAGTGATTTGCAGGAATAAATCAGTCAACGATTAGTTAAACTATTCGTTTAGTCAATTCATCCTAATGACAATTCATATTTTGTTTTCGTACCAAACGTTACATTTCAGAATCTTTGTCATGTTTCTTAACAGTTTTTTACACTTATTTTTATATATTTGTTTAATTAAATGTTTTGGTTTCCTGTGTTTTATATTCTTCTTCTTCAATATATAGCATTGATGACGAGCATGTTGTTAAGTCGTACGCGTTGACGACTGTACCACGAGTTTTTCAACCTTACAACAACAAATACATCTTCCACAATACTACCACGCGAAACTACGTAAAATAGAAAGCTCTTTAATCATCAAAGCCTTAAATAATTACTCAACATTCACTGCCAAACTGCATCATTACGAACACCAAACTCTTCGTACCAATGTATTGTTCACCATAGCAGATGTTTCCCAAAAGCCAGGTTAGCTAATCAAGCAAGAAAACTAACCTCCTCGGTATCAATCACCTCGGTCTGTACCGAAAGGCACTTAACTAAGGACTTTGAGACAATCGAGCGGGGATGCTTTGTCTTAGAAGTACAACATTTCAACACAACCCACGTGCCAGCTCAGGCAATGTATGGACTTAATTTTCCCGTTAATCTGATTATAGCGGGAGTCAATAAAATTACCATAATGGCGACTTATCGTGTTGGCGTCGGATCGGGTGATTGAGGGTGGACGAATGCCCGGAACAACGCGAGAGTAATTATTCCCTAGAGTTCATCACCAGCTCTTCCACCATGTCCACAACCAGTGTTCCAACAGTTTCCAAGGTGCTCATCCTGCCTGGTATTTCCCGAACACCGAGGCTGGAGGGTGCAGAATTGTTCACCCGGTGAAACAACATCGAACCTAATTGAATTTTCATTGAACGGCTGCGGGCAGCGTAATTGATTTACGTAGCTACCTCGGTCGCGAATTCCGTTTACCACTCCCCAGTGCCCATCCTTTTTAACCTTTAGTGATTTTTTTGTTGGATATACAAGCTGAAAACTCAGTCCTTCTGGGAAAGTTTTATTTTTACGTCAAATTTTTTTTATCCCTTGCACGTGCGGTTTCAGCGTGGTTTTAAAACACCCAATTCACTACTCGCATCCTTTCTTCCCTGTCCCTAACGGCTACAACTCGCTGACAACCTTTGCTGTTGGTGATAAATCTTCCACGGAACGCTCCCTTGTTCACTTGATCGATTCAGGTTTGACAGGGCATGCAACAAATGTCCTTGCTAGGATTGATTGTTTCACTCCCACATCCCTTCTCCAACCCCATCTCAAGGGTGAAAGTTCGACACTGCGTCTGCAGCACGCACAATGACTGAAGGAAATAACCGTAACCAACGGCACAACCGATGAATGGAAAAAGCACATGGCCAGAAATTTTTGGTCACATGCGTTCAAAGAATTCTGTGCGATTCAACAGAAGGAAGGAGTTATTCGTTGCTTAACGACGGAAAAGAACCTCGAGAGCAATATGCCATCGAACGCTCGCTTCCGGCCCGGTTCGGTTTGCCTAATGGGCTAATACTTTGAGGTTTGGGTATGCTTTCTTATATTTTTTTTAACCTCTTTTGTGTAGCGATCCCAGTCTTCATGCACCCCGAGCTGAGGCATTCTTATTGGTTTGCGAGCTGTAATTCGCTTGAAATCTCGGTTTGAATTGGTTTGGTCTCATACATCAATGAGCGAATTTTTTGCTACAGCATTGACTGTACAGGTAGGGTGTACGTTGAAATTGCTGAAATGCTTGAAATAGCAATTTCACATATGAACTCCTTTTTTCTACCTCTTTCTAACGAGATGGCGTCAAATCTAAAGGGTTAGAGCGGAAAATTCGAAACATCTCTTTGCTTGATACGTGGATTCCAGGCACGAGCCTGAAATATCATTGGTAGAGTACGAAGCATGGTTTTCTTTTTTGTAACTTAAAAAAAACGAAACGATACCTTAGTTCACGGCAACACCCCCTAGTTTCTGTAAGTTGCTACGTTCAAATGTATTCGTTGTGCAAATTTAAAGAAAACTGTTACTTCTATGATCCTTTCAAAATAAAATTATCAAACGTGATCTCCGCTGGGTTTCAGCAAAATATATGTAACATAGTCATGCAACGATGTTTAAAAAAAGTTTTTAGCAAGCAAGAATGAAATCACCTACTCAAATCGGTTTTTTTGGTGAATTTATTGTGTAACGCCAAATTGTCATAGTGGAGCTAGCGTAAACAGCAGATGTTGTTTAACAGTGATTATAAACATCACAATTGTTTGTAATTCCAAGATTGTTAAACATATAAGGTGTACAAATTTAAAGTGTATAAGATTTTATAACATGTTTTTACCATGTGGTGCGGATGTTCATTCTTTCACCTTTTTACTCTTAATTTGTTTTACCTGGTTCTGATGTTCGAAGCAATGCTATTTGGTAGCAAATATCAGAAGCGAGTTAACCAAAGAACGTGTAACAATGTGTAAAAATGAATTTTAAGACAAATTAAATAACATAGCTCAATACTACACAAAAATTATGCAGTAATCCACTGGCTCTCAAATGCATATCAACTTTTAGACACAGTCGTTGCCACTAAATTTTGGATCCAACTCACCTGTTTTTGTTTGTAAGGAACCAATTTTTGACAGCCTGTCAACAATTTTGCCTGTATGGCAGTGAACAGCTTATATTCGGTCCACGATAACAATCGATTTATTTACAAAATTTAACGTAGTGTCTGAAATTGTTTTTTTTCCAAAATCGTTTTATTTAATTATGTAAGCTTTTTGTCGGAGCTTATCTTTATTATTCACAACTGATTAACAACGTATTAATCGATCCGAATCGGCGGATGGTTGCGAGAGAAGTGAACGAGCGATCGGCGCATCCGATCGCTGCTTCCTCGTTCGTCCTGTACTAAACTGATCTAACATCTGTCAACTCAACTTACTCTATACCACAAGGTGATGTCCACTTAAGGTGGTGAATATGACAGCGACGTTGAGATTGCGGCATCTGATGTGTAGATGGCGCTGATCACCACAAATTAAAATAGTTAAGATTTGCAATGACAGATTTTAAAATATTACAATTGTTATGGCAATTTTGGATGTTTTAATGGATCGACAAATATATGTTGTGCTGTAGGATAATGTAGGCATGTATTTTAAGGTGTAAACAATTATTTAATTTCATTAATTTTGGACAAAACAAATCAAATCATACGGTTTTTATAGTGTTTTTGTAATGTCAAATAACAATTGTCATACATCTGCTCAAATACCTTGTAAATTTATCATGCTTCCTTCAAGAGACAAAAATTGATGACTTACAGACAAAAATAGGTGCGCTAGAGACAATTTATTGTACGTTCTTTTTTTCGTAACAATCTATCGTGGTTTTGATTATCTGTACTAGCTTTCGAAACATATTAAGTACCACACGACCAGTTAATCAGTCCTTGCTACGGGAATGGTCAATACGATGCTTAAACCCACAACGGGTATTTTGTTAAGTCGTGCGAGTTGACAATAGTATTACGGGATAGCCCATTTTGCTACGATAGACGCTGTTAATAGCAGCTGATAAAGGGGGCAGCTTCGTACAGGCAGCTAAACCACCTGCAGCGAGAAGTAAGAGAGAATCAGCAGTATCGGGGAGTTCGTTCGTTCCCGGGAACGTTCGCCGCGACGCTCATTTTCACTCATTTCATAGCCCTCTTTGATAAAAAATTAGAAAACCGTCTAGGTTTTGTTCTGCCCAGTCTAGTGGTACAACTCTGGTCACTCATGAGCATCGAACGTTCTTCGACGAACGAGCTCCCCGATACGGCCGAATGTGAGAGAAAGCTTCGTTCGAGATCGTCACAGTTGGATGATCGAAGGAGCTAACGGGCGATGGCGGCAAAAGGATGAAGGGGATTCTGGTGTCGGTGCTTGGTTAGAGAAGAAGTGTTACGAATTTATCAACTCAAGTTTAGTGGTGTTTAGAAAAATTATATTTATTGCGTAGAGTATCATTTAATATACAGTAGAACGTCGATTATCCGGTGGCGGATTAACCGGCGGGCGGCTTAACCGTGCGCATAAATGTGACAGCTATTCAAACATACAGCGAACATTTGCAACGATAGTCAAGAGGGCAACCAGATTTTTGTGCAGCTCTAAAGTGTCTAGTGATATTTTCAAAATTCATTTGTGTTCATGAACTGTTGTTAAACCTATAGTTATTGATTAAAATAATATTTTACTAACGATTAATCGATTTATTCAAGTTGGATTATTCATAAAACTAATAAAAAATTAGTAATAAAATAATTTTTATATGAAAATGATATTTCTTGGGCCATTATCCGTGCAAATCGATTAACCGGCAACTGTCCGGTCCCGAGCTGCCCGGATAATCGACGTTCTACTGTAGTTTTAAGCTTTCCACTACTTCACAATGTATAAGTACGTTCGTAAATAGTTCCACAAGTACTGTATTTCTTCACTTATTGATTGTTATATATTATTTAATAATATTGTTAAAATAATTTCTTTAATATTTTGTTGACAATTTAAGCTTGACAAAAATGAGGGTAAAATATTCTGCTGCAAAGGGCACCAACTAATGTAATTTAAAACATATTTCTATCTAAAATCAAAAAAACTTTATTTGATTCAATCATTAACACTCATATTCGCTATATTCAAAAAAATATATTTAAGATATAGATAACAAAACACAATAAAAAGCGTACCAACCTAAAACAATATGCCCGTCGAGCAAGGACTAGAACCCTATGAGTACGATAAATGACATGAACATCATTTCAACTCCATTATTCTAATCAAAAGCAATCTACCTGTATCGTACACGAACCTCAAAGTGTTTGTCAACAAAACCTCATCAACCTGCTAAATAGTTTACTTAATCGGAAGCAATTGAGTTCTAATCATTGGCACGGTACATGTTTGCCCACCGCACTACTCCACTGCCCGGGTGCGCCACAGCCGTACGCCAACCGTCAGCCAACACATTTCGCCAGCCAGTGTACACTAATTAGAGCGGCGCGCAAAGAGCTGGTCTCTGCTCTAGTCGAGCGATCGTCACTCCAAACCCTTCTTCACTTAGTACCCCTGCATTGAATCATTACAAATTATGTTAAGGCTTTTCTGCTTCCCGTAGTCATACACTGATACACGAACGCGTGCGCGCGGTGAGAATTAATTCACTTCGCCTGCTGTCATTTATCTCACGCACGTCCCACGCAGATTTCGCCCCATGTCGACAGCACTTCCACCAAGGGTCTATACCAATTTGATGGGTACTGTGTGACAGCATCAAGTCACGCGGCCTTGTGCCACCCGCCGACTGATAAATTGCCTCCGCACCCGGTAGCCCATGGCCTGGCTGCCAAAATCAATCGATTGAGCTAACTCGATTCGGGTGTGTGGTGGATGTGCAAAAAATGTCGCGCGACTGGTAGCAGTCATCAGGCAGTATTTTATCTTTTTTTTGTGTCATCTTGTATCGCTTCGCTCTAGAGTGGTGTGTGTGTGTGGTATTTTCGGATGGCGTTCAGTTTACGCGTCGGAGTAAACTGGCACGTTTGCTGCCAAGCGATGCACAGTGTGGTGAAATTGGCAGCATCGAAGACTCCGATCCCCGGAGCCACGTTGTCGGTACGCAACCCGGGTTTGGATTGTAAATTTATGACCTTTTGTGTCACTAATGTCCTTGTCGCCGTCGGTGTCTAGGAGCATCCCCACTTCATTTCAATCGATCGAACACTCAATTGCACAGTTTTGTTCGCCGAACAAACAAAAAATGGTAAAACGAGAGCTCCCAAAAGCTACTGTGTCTATTGTACATCGAACAGCAAGATGACAGAGGAGTGATAAAAGAAGCGCCTTGTCCTTCCTCTTCTTTTTCCTACCCGGTATTGGATCATCGTCCGCGAGGAACGAACCGAGGGAACCATTTTTCCACGCCACAGGCTGGCTTTTTTATTTGCTGCCAGTTTTGCATGTATGTATAGTTGTATGTGTGCAGAAGAAAAAAAAACTCTGCCAAATAATTCATCCAGCACAACTTGTGAATGAGAGGATGAGTGATGGTCGACGATTTACCATTTTCCCAGTGTATACCCTGCACGGCAAGCTGTGTGCAAATGCAACAAGCACACACATAACGACAGCTGGGAGAGCGAAGGGAAAAGCTTTATCTTCTCTTCCGAATGTATTCCCATTCCCTAGACATAAAGCTTTACCGCTGCTGTAAACCTATCCATCTCATCCTGTGCTGTGGAATTGCGGTGCAAAACAAAAACCAGGCGCCTCCTCCAGCTTTTTGTGCAAGCGTATATTATGCGATACTTCGATGGCTGTATTGGCACGAGAATGCTATTGATTTCTGACAAATTGTTTGCTTTATGCGCTGTTAGTTTTTCGACTTTGCATTAATATGTTATTGGAAGCTAAATGTATTCAACGGCTGCAGTCAACCAGGCAGGCAGAACAGATTTAAAATATATGCTATAGATAAAATGAGTTTAAGTTGATTCATGTAACGTTTTTATCATTTTGATTTTAATTGTTGTTAAAACCTAACTAAAACACAATTCAATTTTACTTTTTTTTTGTTTGCACACATTGAAACAAAATTGTTATTGAAGTGCTATATAAAATAGCAGTACATGCGATTGCGGTAACGTTTTGTATCAATAATGTTCCTTTAAATTATCTCACCAATTTAAAATATCAATGGAAAATCCAATAGGATGTTATGTTTAGGATCGCAATAATCTGTCGAATTTCTCGTAGATTCTCGCTGTGTCTAACCTCATTGTATTTTTGTCTAACACTTACAATTTCTCTTCTTCATCTTCTTTTGTGAAGCAGGATGTCTTCTATGTGTTATTAACCCTATGCTTTATAAAGCCAAATTCAAAGACGTACTGTTATTTTAAGGGTTTCGACAATTCGAGTCATAACAGGTTGGCTGATAAGTCCCCGGTCTGACAAATAGATGGCGCCGCTAGTATTAAATGCATATTATTTTTATATAGTACCAACCTTCAAATGATTCGTGTCAAAATTTGACGTCTGTATGTCAATTAGTTTGTGAGACAGAGCGTCTTTTGTCAAGCAACTTTTGTTATTGTGAAAAAAATTGAAAAAAGACAACGCACCGTGCCATAAGTCATTGAGAACGATGGCAAAAATTCATGAATTGGGCTTCGAATTGCTTTCCCACCCACCGTATTCTCCAGATCTGGCCCCCAGCGTCTTTTTCTTGTTCTCAGACCTCAAAAGGCTGCTCGCAGCGAAAAAATTTGGCAGCAATGAAGAGGTGGTCGCCGAAACTGAGGCCTATTTTGAGGCAAAACCGAAGGAGTACTACCAAAATGGTATCAAAAAATTGGAAGGTCGTTATATTCGTTGTATCGCTCTTGAAGGGAACTATGTTGAATAATAAAAACGAATTTTGACAAAAAAATGTGTTTTTCTTTGTTAGACCGGGGACTTATCAGCCAACCTGTTATATCGCTTGTTAATTATATGTTCTTTTCGTGTTGTATTTGACATTTATGTTATGTTCATGTTTCAATGTTTGAATTAAATAGTCTTGTTTTGTCGCCAAATTCTGATCAAATAGTGTTTGTTTGTTTGTTTGTTTGTTTTTTATTACGTTGATGGCCAGTCATCGAGAATTGTAATATTGTAACATCAAATAGTGTTAATGATTGTGTAATCCGCTTATCTATATGATATGATAGTAAGTTTCCGTTATTATATATGTGTTAAATAGATAGCTTATTGGTTTGACTCTTCTGATTTAGCTTTTTTGGATCTAACTTTTGTTTTCCTTTTTTTATGACTGTCGTCTCCATAATACTGTCGCCTTCTGTCTCTGTGTTTGTAGAAGGGTTCATAGAACCCGTACGCTTATCCATACTCACTTTGCTAGTGCTTGGTGTTACAATCACTTCGTACGATTTTCTTTCTTTGATGATATTCTCTTTTTTGTATTGATGTTAGCCTTTGTACGCCCCTCTATTTACAATCGATTTTGTGCCGAATATTTCTCGACTCCATTTTTAACATGTTTTTATACGATTTTTTATTGTTTGTAGACTCGGTTATTTTAGTTGTCTTATATTATTTATTTCGACAATTTATGAGTGTAGTACTACATAAACTGTGACCATTGTCCTTTAATGCTATATGTTAAAGCTACTTGTCTATTACCGGAATCGTTCGAGTCTAAAATCCTAGTTTACTATATAATCTATAATCATTTTGCAGACATGTACGTTGTCTATGAGTTCTAGCTTTCTTTTACTAGCTACCACGAGTTCTAGCTACCATTTACGCACAAATGGGAATATTTTTAGCAACTCATGCGCCTCAATCTCATGTCTAAACAGCTTGGCTACAAACACACTTTGTGCAACTTTTCAGCGATGTTCAAGAGATTGCAGCCCAAGCAATAAACATCGCGTGCGGTACTCAGGCATATTAAAATTTCCTCTCCAAGGGAGGCAACAGACCGCGACTCTTATATATTGCCTAGTATATTGCAAGCATGTCATCCCAAAACGCATGTTAAGTTAGAAATATTCGCAAGTTCTTTGCAGTCCATTGTATTGGATATGAGCTGTTTCACTTTGGACGTTGATAAATGACGGTATCGATTTAGTGATAATCTTGTTGATTTCTTGATTTCCATCTTTACTTCCGGATGGGGATTCCCGTATACCGTCTTTCATCAATTGTATTTCTCCAAATTTTTTAATTATTCTCATTAAATCTTCATCTTCATCTCAGCTACCTTTCCTATGCATTTTTTTATGATCACTCGCAAGGAGTCGTTTAATGTAATGTCGAATCCCATTTATTGCCATCACCCTACATGGCACATGCTACATAGACAACATAAAGACCATTTTAAGCTCAATTTGACTAATTTGTTGTCTAATTTGTATATAAACATAGTGTCTAGAGTCACTGCCAGTTACAACAGTAGTATTAGTGTAGTAATCATAAGGCAAAAGTTAAAATAATAAATAATTAATATGACAGTTTTCACGAGCGTAATGTTTAATTAATCAGATAGAATGTTTAGTTATGGCAGTCATAACAAATAGTAGTGGTATCTTTAGAATCACCCGAAAATCTTTCTTTAAAAAAATATTTCACACTTACTTCATTGAATGTACTCAATATTAAACTTAAAACTGAAACAAACAATAGCAAAATACTTACTCGCTATTATGTCTCATATTTACCATTTTCTTCTTGAAATAATTCGAGCGATTTGTTACCGTCTCTCTTCTGCATTACCACAAGGGGCAGTATAATTTCAACGGATTCATATTCATCATTGATTGTTCAACAATAACAAAAAAGCATCGTTACAATTGAAGCGTAAAGTTTGCTTTAGCAACACGAGCCAACAGGGGAGTTTATCTTTTGTCACCCCGTTACTCGCTACCTTTCTCATATCAAGTACTACAGCATTGTAATGTCTAGCACAAGTTAAGGCTTACAAAAATGAACAACGAAAGCAAACTCATGCACACACAGACACAGACGTGCACGCGCCTGTCAACGTTTTACGTGGTGAGAATTGGGAAGTTAAACAGAGTTTATGAAGCCATTCTATTGTAATTCACCGACAATGAACGACAATCCGCCTGACAGTTGCTTCCTACTGCATTGGTTCGGTTTATAAATTTCAATCGTTGTTAAAACGAACCCACACCGGATGGTGACGGAAATTGAGAAGGATAAGCAAAATTTGTACGCACATAACTTGCCCACTTAATCTGCAGCCAGCGATGATGATGCTGATGATGATGATGGGAATGGTGGCAAGGCAAATGGGACGGCTCGAAGAGTAATCATCCACAAGGCGAGCTTGGAAACGACCGGATGAACAGCATGATAAGGAAAATTGAAAGCAGATTTTTCATCTGTGATAAGAGCACAAATAAAAATCGATGATCATTCGCCGCAGCATGTCTCGGGGAATTGGAAGAATCTTTGTATATGTGGGTCCCACGACGGACCGCCATTGCGCTACGATTTGCTCGCACAGTTTCGCCGGAACCTGTGTCACATTTATGCGGTCAGTGTGGGAGTTTGTGTAAGTGGACGCAATGAACATACTGGTCCGTACGGTCGGCGTCCGCTTTGATGGCCAGCGACGGGATGGAACGGAATTTGCGGATTGTATTCCATAATGGTGCGGTGATTTTTGCTCCATCCATAAAATATGCTACTTTATGTGTGCGTACCCAGCGGTCGCTACAAGCCGGTGGCAGGCAAGCCTGAAAATGTATTTTTGGGGCGCATACTCGTTGCGGTTTCGTAGCAGTTCATAAAATCTGGCTCGTGAAGTAACGCTTTCTCCATAAGCTAAATATAAGTATTTCGAAACGCATAATGGGTTGTTTTTATTATGTTTCATAAATTCATATTTTTAGGTGATGTTTCAGTTATAAATCAATTGAACAAGAGAAAAAAAAACACTAAAACTAATATATTCTCGAATCCTATTTGTAAAACGAAAAATATTAGTGACGAAATGTTTGTTTTTACACAAGCACAACCAATTATTTTTAAGAACTTGTTGAACTTGATGTATGTAATGGAATGAGTTTTTACGTTTTGTCCCATAAATAATGTTATCTTATTCATACAATCAATAAAAAATGTTACATAAACTTAGGTATAACTTTGTGCATACTAATATCAGTGTATTGCCTTGGATCTTTCAAGGTGTTTTTTTTTGTTGTAAATCTAGATCTAGACGTATATACATTTAATGAACTAAAACCAAGCTTTCTACATAGTGGGATTGATAACCAAAACACTTGTTCATTCATTAGAACGTACGATGTTCTGCAACCAATATATCCAAACTGGATGCACCAACATATTTTTGTATGTTGGTTAGGGATTCCAGGCCAGAATACATATCAACCAAAACATAAAATCAACAATCAATGCAAAAGTTTATCTATTTTCAGCGGATAATGCTAAATTTAGTGAAACTTTGTTGTGGTTATGTTGTATGTCATTTCCATAAACAATAAACCATAGAAGATATGTATAGATATAAAAAGTGATGAATAGAAATGGTTGGAACTGAACCTATATCAGATATAAGCCGGAAAGGATTTTCAAATACCAGAGGCATGATAGATTTACATTTGAATATTTACATACATATAAGAGGCCAGTAAATAATTTCACTAAAAAATATGTTCTCGTTATACCTACATAATAATAAAACACGGTTTATGAAACACTAACAATCAAAAATATAATTAAATTAACTCTATTTATAGTGTGAAACTATGAAGTTTTTCTTGTCAAAACATGACTAATCATCGCTATGATTGAATAATTAGTTTGCCAAATGCTTGTTGTCAAATTTAGTCAGCGAAAGTAATCGCAATGCGAAAAAAGTTCCCTTTTTGAAATTGATGGGACGCTATTTATTGCTAAAATAATTATACCTGTTCCAATCCAAACGTACAGATCTTATTTAGCAAGTCAATCCTACCTCATTGGCTGCTCACTATAAATCCAAAACCTACGCAACAATCAACTCAATCAATAGAATCGAGGGATTGAAATTGCTTCTGGCTCGCGGTTCACTGCCTCCCCGCACAAACTGTTAACCACGCACCTACGCGCCGCAGGGTGAGACGGTGGCAGTACCTACCAGGCCCAAAAATTAAATTAATTAAAACTAACTTTAGCGCCAACAGCGATGGCGCCTGCCCGCGCCTGCTAAATTAATAGCACGTTCGGCACAGCAACGACCCTCGCAAGAATGGGCTGAGGACTACCCGTGTTTGAAAATATTTGACTAATGGGTCCCGAACAGTCTGGCCAAACCAGCCAGTAAGCGGCAGAGGTGCGTTTTAAAACAATGCCGTGATTGATTTCGGTGCCGTTTCACTCCATCCCACCTTCCTTGGAAGGCTGTGCTAACCGTTGTTTTGTGGAATCTTTTTAATTTATTTCCAACTTTCCAGGAAACAAGTATTCCCCGCCCGTGCTTGGCAGTTGTGACCGAACACCAAATTAATTGCCGCATGTACACAATGTACACTCCGAACACTTTCGCGATGACTTTTGTGAATAATCTCCTTTCTTACGAAAGCCATTCATTTACTTTTCCTTCCTTGTTTTTACCCGTCTACATGCAGGATCAGCAACAGGCCAAACATCGACACCGGCGAGAGAACAGCGAAGACGAGAATGGGTACGGACCGGCCACCAACGCAGAAGAATCGGGTCTGGGCGGACCTATCGGAGCACCGGGCCTCAGCGACGACGGCGGGGAGGAAAATTTCATCGCACTAGCACCAGATGAAGCGGATATTTATAACTTCTCCAACATCATGAGCATGACCATGGCGAACGGGCCGCGATCCGGTGGCGGTACCAATGTAAATGAGGCAAATCCATTTAATGAATTTCGCAATACACCACGCCAACGTGACGGTGAGCCCGACCGGCAGCTGTCAGCAAAGGGTGAAAAGGAGCTGCCCGAGCTGACGCTCGACGACGAGAATGGGTTCGGTGAGGGCGCGTTGGGACGGCTCGGTGAAGGGTTAAGAAGTCGCCTCCAGGAGGAAGCGAACGGTGACGACGAGGACGGTGGCAATGGAGGAGAGGTCGAGTCGGAAGATGACAATGCGGTCGAGCGGAGTCGCTTCCTGGCGAAGGATCCGAGGCCCGCCGACGGGCAGGATGAACGCTCGTCCCGTACCGACACGGATGCGGCACTGCTCAGCAACAGCATCGACTTTTTGAACTCGATCGATGGGGCATACCTTCTTGCTAATGCCGCTAATGCCGGTGACCAGCAAGGGGTAAAGAGTGATGATTTGGCGCGAAAAATTCTGGAAGATAATGGTAAGTGGCTAATCAACGAAGCGTATATTACATACAACATGAAGGAGATCCTAAAAACAAAATAGAAAAAAAAATCTATCTATCAAAGCTCTACAAAGGTATGATTTGTTCACTTTCCGTGGATTCGCTGTGGTATTTCGTTTTTATAATGAATTCATCTATGCACGAGCACACATCTTTCGTGCAATATTAAATGCTTTAGGGAGTTTGTGGAGCTTGAACCTGATGATCAATTAAAATCTTCCACGAAACTTCACTTAACACCTACAACAGACGTACCATATCTTTTAGAAAAAAAAGCAGTACGGGCGACTACTGAGATACGGCCTCCTCGAATTTGCAGATAGAATTTAGATTTTGGCAGTTTAAAGCTGTCATTTAGAAGAAATTGATGTATTTATTGTTTAATTATTTATTGATAGCCATTCATACACATCTATGAAGATTCCTCAACTACTCAATCTGGAATCAGCGAACATTTTTTAAATAAAATTCACTATATCATAAATTCTTTGACTATAAGCTTTATATTAACTGTTTAAGGTTATAAGCTTTATATTAACTGATATTCGACATAAGGCTTTTTCGATTTTCATCTTTATTTGGAACTTGTTGTCGGTCCCAAATACAGCCGTATCTAGGGGATCGGCTGTACAGCTTACATAGAATAATTAACAAATTAAGCGATTTGGAACTTCTTCGTTAGTGTAAAGACTTTCCAAATGATTGTTCAAAGAATTTGATTTCACGTTTTCTTCATTACACTTTTTTCTACACAATTTACCTTAATGTGACACCTTTTCCTTTCCAGACAATAATATCGCAACACGCAAAACAACCGCGAGTCCGGCAGCGGGCACCGATTCGGACAACGGTGAAAACGAACTGTTCGAGCAGATGGAAAAGAAGGCCAAATCGTACCGGCTGAAGCTGTACAAGAAGCACAAGAACTTCAAGCACACTCACCACCACCGGGGCGGGCTGTACCATCAGCCGTACCACAACTTTCACCACGACTACTACCGCCGCAAAATGTTGGAGCGCGAGCGGGAGCGCTGGAAGAAAATGCAGGACCTGAAGCCGGACTACCAGGGCCAGATCAACTACTACGAAAACTCGAACAAGCTCGAAACGAACGACGACATCATGGCGCACCTGAACGGGCACAGCAGCCAGGAGAAGTGGCCCAACTTCGACAAGGTGATGACCTCGCTCAAGACGGAAACGAAACCGGACAACATCCCACCGTACATCAAGAAGTACAACCGGCGCAACAAGCAGCTGATCGATCTGCTCGAGGGCACGATCGCACCGTTGTCCGACTACAGCGTGCACAAGCATCGGGAGCGCAAGTACCATCGTAGGAAAAATCCGCACTGGATGGAGGAGGACCTGTTCGAGGAGCAGCGACCGAATCAGGCGAAGGCCCAGGGCCTGCAGCGCAACTACATCCAGGAAACGATCCAGTCCTCGACGATACACTCAAACGCACTGCCCGGCGAGGGCATCCACATCATCTACGACAAGAAGCACGGCGGCGATCATGACGACTTTGACGATGGTGGCGGTGCCGGATCGCACCTGCTGTACGGTCGGCCAACCATCGCGAGCGGTGGTGGTGGTCATCCGGTCGATGGACACCATCCCAACTACAAGCTATCGTCCCGGGCCGGCCAGTTCGTGTATCATCGTGTCGCATCGCCCCAACCGGTAGGTGGCGCTGGCTACGGACGGTTGAAGCGTCAGCGTTTGCCGTTCGTAGCGATCACGGATCGGCGACTCAGTGCACCACCGAAACGTCGCACCAGCAGCCATGTCAACAACAATCTACTGAATCACCAGCCGATGCCTTAAGAATCGAGATCTAAAAAACTCTGTCTCCCCTTCACCTAGTCTGCTTACTCTGTCTATCTCTCTCTCTCTTACGGTTTAGTTTTAGTTTCAGTTTAGCGCACAAATTGTTTCAAACGAGAAAAAGAAGCAACAGTCGACATAGCAATGTGTCGCATTTAAAAACGGAAATGGTTTGCTCATTCTTTCATTCCTATCATTCAATCATTCATAGTGTTCCAATTTTAAACTTCTATCCATATTTCTCTATTTCTCTCTCTCTTATGCCCATCCATTTTCACGTATTTGCTTGTGCTACGACTTTCCCGACTGGCAGCGAGGTTTACGCTGACAGGACGCTCTGGTGCGTCCTCACGGTAGATCGCACCCGGGGTCTTATCATCCGGTTTCTGGCAACTGTTTCTGTTCTCGCCAAAGACTAGGGCTGACGATGAGTTGCTATCGATCGAGTGTGATCGCGCTGGGATGGGGTTTTGGGACGCGGGGGAATGCACCGCACAGCACCACGGACCGCGAACAGATACAGGTCCCAAGGACGATGGAAAGGATGGACGGTTTCTATGACTGTCAGCTCCATCCTTTCGCCGTAAAGTGCGTTGCGAACGGTGACAGACACTGATACAAAAACCACAAACAAAACAAAACAAAAAAGAAAGAAAATGCAAATACAAGTAGAAGACGAAGACAATATATATTTACTGAAGAGAGGACGAGGAAGATGAAAAACCGATAGTGGGAGAAAGGAAATGATGCTCACGGAAGTAAAGTGTCGAATGAAAACAACAACAAAAAATGGAAAAATTATACGAAGAATCGATATAAAAGCAAAGCAAAACCAAAAGAAGAAGGATAGATACAAACAAATGCTAACAAAAGAAAATCAATACAAAATGTTAAATAATGGCACTTATGCAATTACCATCCCAAAACTATTCTACAAATTTTGGGAAGAACACAAAAGTAAAACCCAGCGGCAGGTGAAGATCGTTATCAAATAAGGCAAATGGAACATAATCTCATTACACAGCAGCGCAGCGCGGTTGGCTTACCCGTTCGGCGGACGATACCCATTGCTGTTAAGGCAGCTACACTGAGCAAAACCACCACCCTGTTTAACCGCACACCAAGCTAACATATCAAACTGGTGGCGAAAGTCACGATTCCAATCGTTGCGAGCAGTTTGCAACATGATCAGAAAGGTGCAAACGTTCACTAGCGGCTCCCTTTCGACACACGCACATGCTCAAAAACACACCAATGCAGTTGTTGATTCTCCCCCGGAGGGACGCTTGAATTTTTCCTTCCACCGGAAGCGGCATCCCACGCACACGGTAGTCTTATAATCTCTAATGCACAAAACAAAAGACAAACAAAATTATGACAATAATAATAAACATTTTAAAGACGTTTTTTAATAGCGAAGATAACACGACGCGTAGCACCAAGACCAGATGGGATGGGAGATGTGCGGGCAGCTGAATGTATCGTTGGGGATGGTACTGCAAACAAAACAGCGTAAATGTCCCCCGTTTTTGTTTTTTTTTTGTTGTTCATCTTTAGTGTTTTATGGTTAGCTTGCCCAGTTCTGTCCAAATTTCCATACACTATTTCCTGGTACGTTTCGTGACAAAAGCTTACCAGCCACGTTACAGAACGCGTGGGACGTCGATGATGAAGCGCCGGACAGTGAAATGTTAACGTAAGTTTTCTATGAAAACATATAAGCAATAGAAAATGACAATATCTTATATACTGGCGGAAGGCCAAAGGGACGCGAAAGTGAGCTAAACGGGCTGCCACCACCGACGTATGAGGAAGGAAGGAAGGAAGGAAGAAGAAGAAGATAAAAACACAATACCGGCGCCATTCGTTCCCAGCATAGGTTTTCTGGAGAATTAATTTAACAAAAAATAACAACTGCACTCTTTCATGTTTCGGTAGGCGAAGCAAGCACATTGTAGTACGTTTAAACCGTTACTGGTTGTGTTGACTGTATCGTTTTATGGTTGATTATGGACTTAATAGAACATTTAGCTCGCGAGTAGAGTAAAGCTAAGAACGGGAAGAAGCGCACGGTCTAGGTTGGGAATGCTTCCGGTAGGGAATGAGGTAAAATTCAAGCCGGCAACTGCCTTCAGACGACAAAACGAACGGCCAGAACCATTGATCGATGTCGATGACTTCACCCGTGCGTGACATCTATCAACCAACGATACCAGCCAACCGCTGTGCCGCTGTGCCGCTGTGTAAGCAACTACGCGTTTAAGATTGAAGCAGCATATATGAGCATAATCTAAATCACACAACCTAAAGCCTAGCTGATACTTCTCACGGTATCGATTCACCAGCTCACCGGTAAAGGAAACATTAAGTGAAAAGTATTTAAAAACCACGCCTATATACACACATACACTCACCCACACACACAAACACATGCAAAACAGAGAAACAAATGCAGCACGATGAGAAGTGGCGGATTTGCTTCATATAACCGTAAACACACACAGACCCAAAAGTAGAAGGAAATCTCGAAGGTGGACGTTCCAAAAAAAAGGGAGGAGAAAGCGGGGAGTAAAAAGAAAACAAGTTATAGTCAATTTTCTAAGCGGTATGAAGGACACAAAACGGTGAGAGTCCCACGTGCCCCAAGTGGGATGGCTTCGGTGTGAAGTAGGCACAATCCGAACCGATATCATCCGGACGCCGAGGCTGACGTCGAACGGGGTCAAATTAAACGGTGGCGATGACTAAATGACACTCTGTATGTATGGGCTAAGGGGTGAAGGGGCTAGTGCTGCTCCCTCATAACAACAAAGAAGAAGAAAAAAACCAATACCCTACAAACAAACGGTAAATAGATTTTAAGGCAAATTCCACATACCACAGCCAGGTGAGTGTGTGAGTGTGGATGTATAAAACTACTGACAGATACAGAATAAACCAAATCCAGGCCAACGCCACAGCCCAGGCTGGGAGGGCTAAGCAACCCACCTTCCTGTGGTGGTGGTGGTGGCTGGTGGCTGGGTGGAATGCTCGCTTAATACTGTATATTTTAGCAGGCTCAGTGCGACGCTTATGTCGACTTTATTAGGATAGGTTCTTGCACAAGACACAGACACACACACACACACGTATGTATGCGTAATACACAGTAATACACAGCAAAACAAAGTAAAAGGTGCATAGTGTTGCATACACGGTTCACGATTGTTTCGCAATCTCACGTACCTATCCCCAAGGGGAAGGTAAGACATTTTTTACACTTTTACTCTTACCTTCCCCCCGGAGACGCAGCCCGTGGGAAGCCCAAAAAAAAGTTCAGGCTGGAAGTTGACGATGGATGGCCCATTGCTCCTGGCAGGTCAGGCTAACAGCTCAGCAAGAAAGTCGATTGCTTCCGTTTTCCCGTGTATTTTTTTCCTTTGGCATGGTTCTCGGCACCCGCGACCATGGATCTCGGCAGCTAGGTAGAACGGTTGTGTCACACGTTCTGCCAAAAAGTAGATTTGTTGCGTTGTTTATGCTCTATAAAATGAACCACTCTTCTCCCCCTTCCCCCACGACAAATGATGCTTTGCTGGGCTGAAGTTTCAAACAATTTAACCTTCCACGAACGGGCAACCAGCAAACGCAACCAGCACCACCATGGATCGATACAGACACAGTGAACACACATGCACGCACACCCGTAGTCAAACATGGGCCGGCAGATCAATGTATGAAGGGCAAAGGGAAGAGAAGTACACAAAACACAAATAACAGCCGAGATTGATCGATGTGACTGCAAGGGGAGGAGGATTATGCTGCGATGAAGCAGTGTGTGGGTGTGTGTTTCACTTACCTTGGAATGGTACAGGCCGTAGGCATACACTATCCCATTGCCGGTTGATTTCCGTTTAAAAACATGACGAATTTCATTGAACATACAAGTTGTCTAACACACCCTCACGCACACACACACACACCCAATCATTCTTGAATCGGACCAGTTTATAGTTTCTCCGGAAGTACATTTCATCAGCCAGCGCTGTAGGTCAACGGCAAAAGCTCCTGCCACGTGCTCTTCGGTACAGTTTTTGCGTGTAGTTGCACTGCTTGAACAGCATCCCGTAGCATTGTGCAATCATTAGCTAATGGGTTGGGCAGCAGAAATAAGCACACTTTTCACTAACTTGAACTACAGAAACACTCACACACACACATACATTATAGCACGGAAATTGAAGACAGACAAAATGAGCCGAAACCAAGCAAGCAAACCACAAAATTAATAAAGCGCAAAGACACACACACACACCTACATACGCAGCAACACAAATCAATGAAACAACAAATGGCAAAGGAACAATAAGATAGAAATAAAGAAGTATGGAAAAAAAACTAGCTTGCTAGCGTTTTGAGGGCCTTTTGCTGTTGTGGATTGTGAGAAAATCGTTGCATTTATCCGTGGGTTTGTTTTTTTGCGACAACAGCCCGGTAAGTATCATGTGCGGCACTTAATGGGACGCTTTTGTGAAACTTTTATGTCGACAACTGTTCGCCAACTTTAAGCACAAAAATAGATACCATCGAGAAGCAGCACATGCGCGCACACATATTTCTCTTTCGCATTGTTCCAGAGGGTTTACCGCTCTGTTCATACGCCGACGATAGCACCGCACCGTTTGAAGATCGCATATCGCGCCCATTGTGGCTTGGAATATTTTCAACGCATCAATTAGTCATCTAATTACACGGCAATTAAGCATGAATTATGTGGCACGAATGCTGATTTGTTGCGTATCATTGTTATCAACCAGCTTAATTGCCACGTGGGCAATTCCAGCAATACGGTTCCCAGGACCAGCTGTTCGCATTTCACGTTTCATTGCACCCCGCGTCTTATCGGGAGACCCTCGGGAACGCGGTTTGGAAGCGACACATCCTTATCACTGGCGAGCGTGTGCTTATGTCCCCGGTCTCGCATACCTGTGTGGGATTGTACTATTTCGGAGCTTTCGAAACTGCTGCCAGTGACCCGTGGTACATGCGTGTGCGCTATGATTGTGATAAACCACTCATTGCCAGACGCCAACCAGTGTACGGTTCGTCAAGCAATCACGGGCCAGGATTGATCCAGATATCCAGATATATTCAACCCGGCTCCAAACCCCGTTTCCCAATTCGCTTCGCTTCGATGCGATTTTCAATCAACGCTTTTTGCTCGCAAACTTACCTTTTCACCCCAAATCTTTTCGGCATTCTAGCGAGATAACCTTTCCGACAAGCTGTTCATTTCCTTTAACCCACTCGAGGGTTTGCCACTTTGCCCCCTGGTTTCGACACACTCACACACCAACCATCTGCTGCTACCGTCGTTATCTACCTATTGGTGGAGAGGGACTTATCTGGCGATTTCTTTCGCCCACGGAATTCGGCTGTACTTGAGCGGTTCTATCCCGAGCACAGCGCAGTATCGGACATCGGTTTGCCAGGAGAGAACAGAAGGACAATCCAAAGCAGAAATGAAATAAACCCTAGAAGAAATGGGAATTTCCCGAACGATGCAATGGAAAGCTAAACAAGAAAAAAACAAACGGATTTCCTAAAAAGAAACTCCCACGGATGGGAGAACGCACTAGAACGCCATCTGGAAGATATGGAAGTAGGAAATCGGACCCCAAACACAAGCGTCTTCCCCTGGAACGGGGTAGAAAAAACGTTGTTGAAGTGAAAAGTTTACTCTCACTGTCAGTATTCTCATCCCTCGGCTACACGGTACTCGATGTCATCTCGACGGGTCCTATCTCTCGGGCGGTGCAAAAGTAAACGCTCCACTGCGAATACTTTCAACCGAACACATCGACCCGTCCTAAAAATGACGACTATGTCGACTGGCCGTTGGGATTGTGTGTGTATATGTATTCGATATGTTTCCCACAATCTCCCTCACTCTCGATAACGACAGTCTGTTGCTTAAACAAATTTGTTTCACCATTGAGCACTAGCTAGGGAAAAGGCATACGATCCTTCTTCCTGCCTTTTGCGTTTTCGCACAACGCTCGCAAAGACTTTAAAACAATTCCAAGAAATAGCTTAGGAAACTAACCACATTTCCTAGCAACGATTGGGCACTCGGTGGGCAGATTTTGTGAGAAAGTTTCGACTTTGAACACGCACCAACGAGCGATAAAGTTTATTCAATTCTAGGAAATACTTGACTAAGTCCTCAATAGCGGAGAAAAGTTTTGTCGGCGGTGCGCGTCCCGTAGGCACTCCCTTGACAATCGTAATGCGCACCGCCGTGGGCGGCTCAAAACTAAGGTTCGGTATGCAATAGGGAAAGCGTAATGCTGCCTGCAAGCTTATCGTATTTCTGTCTGAAGAAACTATCCATTGAAGCGACACCTTTAACAACACTACATAGACCATTTTCTTGCCTAGCTGTTGGGAACGGTCTTCAGCTGCCTTGCTGTTTGTTTTCAGCACTCAGAGTCCAGTGCCCGTACCAGCATCTTATTTGGTTCGAGAAATTTCAATCTTATTGCAGCATGTGGTAGAATAGTGCTAATGCATTTATTCATTGCATTAATAAGGGGTTGATTTATGGTATCGTGCCGAAGCCAGAACCCTGGTGACCTGAAGCAGGCAAGATCACGACTCTAAAAATATGGCCTGCCTTCTTGCATTTTAATCATCCGTAAGCTACCGTTGCTGCCTTCCAGATGCCGTCCTTGCCTAGGCAAAACGAGCTGCACAAAACATAGCATCGCCCGGTTGTCGTACCTCACCTTTATCTAGGCTCGTTGTGGGAGTCGATGATACTTTCCTAGAACTAGGCACCCCATTACCGGTGCAGGCCCGAACGGTCAAGAGTTGTTTACACACTGCCGAGGACTTCTTTGAAGAAAACTAACAAGAATCGTCGTCCGCGTCGGCAAGTATGCTTGCTGCTGGTGTGTACCGCACCGAAGAGCAAAGCCCTGCGACACCGTCATAATGAGACGCTTGGTCGGCGACAGCACCAAAACCTTCGCTTTGCCTTTCACCCACAGGTTGTCTGCTGTGCAGTGTCAACCTTTCAGAGGGTAACGGGAATACATTAGGAGTGTTTTTAATTTCCCTGCATTCGCTCTGAGCAACAGATCGCGGCGAAGGAGCAAAGGTGCGGCAATGATGTGGTGCGGCATTTTGCTCAGCACTTGGTAGCAACGAAAATCGCCAAGCTTCCAGGGAAAATAAAAAAAAAAAAACAGAAATGTGCAGAATAGAAAATTCACCCACCCAGCTGAAGCCATCTGGGATCATCCAGAGGCCAGAGGCAACGCAAGATTAATAAAAATTAAAATTCCACCACTCAAGTTCTCGCAACCGCAGCCCCCGTCCTACTGGATTCGCTCCCGTGGCCGACGGCTTCCGCTGAAAGGGATTTTATCACTCTCTTGCAACCGGCAGCTCGCAGCCAACCCGGAGCCTCCAACTGCTCAAAAAGTTTGCACGAGTTTTGCTGGTCCGCGCGAATGAAGCAGGAACAAGCTAACCTCACTTTGGGAGCTGGGTACTGGCGGCAAAACGTGCAACGTGGTGCAAAGATTAAAAGCTTTGAAACTTTGAAACCAGCTGCCAGGCGATTCGGAGAGGAAGGTTGAATTTCGCCATCAGCTATCGGTGTGCTGGGTTTGACTTTAAAAAAAAACCTGGCGCGATCGGTGGTGCGGAAAGAACTGTTGCAATTGCAAACTGGTCACCGTGGAGTTGTTCTTTCGTTTCACTGTAAAGTGTATGAAAACGGAATCATCAGAAAGTTGGTTCAGCTGCTGTTATTAATTTGAAATAACGGTAATTTGAATATAAATATTTTCGAATATTCTGTCTCTCATTCTAAAAATCTCATTTTAGCCACTCGGCGTCATCGCCCTATATAATTTTTCGACATGGGAAAAGCATAGCTACCGAAGCCTTAGGTGCTTAGCAGCGTTATACAGATATACCTCAGACAGTCTGAATTGACTAATTTTCCCTTAAATGAAAAATACTCGTGGTCTCTTCCATCCCATTCTAGAATGCACCAGTGTCGTTTAGCTGCCCTCTATCACATATTGGGGCCCTAGCATTGTTGAATTTTCTTAGGAATTCTCTGCATATCAGTAACTGAGTCCTTGAGTTCAGACGTTACCTTCAGATGAGTACTGGTACCGGATAAATGGACTTCGTTTTAGCTGCTTTTCTTTTTTTCATTACGTGCTATATCTTGTTTTATGCTTGTTTGTACAGCTTCAATGTTTGGATTTAAATGATACATTGTTATGTAAGATAATGACATTTGGTAAATCATTCACAGTGTCATTGAACCAATAATACTAATGATATAAATCGTTTGATTATGACATAAAAATAAATGGAGTATTACAAGGTAGGTTTAAAATACCTGTTGTTATGTAATTATAAATTAAACCTCATTTGACTGAAGGCTCTATTTTACTCTGTTGTGGAAGAGGGGAGTACAAACAGTTTCATTCCTACACAGCTTGTATGGTTTTGTAGCTCCAATGCTTTTAAGTATGTATTTTCATCATCAATTAAATTCATTTGATACTACTGACAGCTTGCGAAGCTTATAAAAGGATGAAGGTAATTTGATAATAAAATATGAATATAAAGGTTTTAAAAACAGCATCTGAAAAAAATACAATGAACCATATAATCTTGTTTTTAATGTCATACAATTTAACTTCCATAACATTTCAACTATTAGATAAGGTCATTTTAATTGCCACTTTGTCTTCACAAAAAAAAAACTCCAACATCACAAAAACCTTATGTTGTGATAATCATATCAGATATCAGATAGTAATAGTCCAGTTGTTGATTGCAACGCAAGCTTATTTTAAATATTTTCACCCTATACAAAAACTTTTTAAAGGAAACTAATATTGGGGCCCTTTCTGTTGTAAGTTCGTAGGCTGAAATTTCAGCCTGTCAGCTGTTTGCATTGTATAGCAGTTTTCGAGTAGCTATCCAAGTGGGTATAATATACAGGTGGGCTTATCCCAAGGTTTATGCATTTAGAAGGCTGATTTTTATCGCTTCTGCTTCTGAATGAAGTTTTTAAGAGTATTTTGTGTATTCGTCAAGCTATTAGAATACCTGTTTTGAGCAAAAGTTTTCATCCGCCCTTGAAAAAAAGTGATGTTCAAATTTGGTTATAAAAAAAAATGCTATGAGACCACCTGGACTACATGCACTTTGATTCTGGATTTCATCACCAGACCTCTTTCATGCACCTTGAGATAAATGTAAACACCACCTTGTTTTGCCATTTTTCAAGCAGGTACTCAAATCTAATTCTAGCTTTGAGGCTAGAATAATCTAGACTGAAAATTGCAGGTTTGTTTTATGTGTGGTTTTGTATGAAGTGTTTACATGATTTCAGCCTCCAATTGTCAAACTCGATACAAAAAGCTGACTAGAATCGTGAAGGGCTCCATTCCTAGTTTAGTAATATAGTCGGTGTTTGGGGCGTTCCTACTAAATACAAAAATGTTATTTATTATTTTGTATTTTATATAATTCGGTTTGAAAAATGTAATTATACTTTCGAATAAAAGCATTAGATATCTGATAATTTTTATAATATTATTCGAAGAGATATGAGAAAAGATTTGTGCTCAACCGCCACCAAAACTATTCCATCCAAACTAGTGTTAATCTGAGGCAAACCATCAAATCATTCAATTAAAAGAAGATATCACCAAAACGTTCAATTAAGAAACTCAAGAACCCTAGAAGATAGTTCCCTCCACGATTCCACATCAAATATATCAATTCCGCATCGTAATCCTTCCCTGATGGTGTCAAATTTGCTCCCAAACTAATAGCCCAGCTAAATGCAACAATCAACAACGATTATCCGACGGGTATCGTCGATGCCACGGTCCCAAGGCAGTGCCCAGCAACCGAAAGCTTATCGGCAGGCTTACCACCATTTGTCTCCTTTAATGTGGGGTAGCCGTTTGAGCGAAGATTCGATACAAACTGTCCCGTGGCCCCCGAGGCCGGGACGTACTCTACGGGGCATCTTTAATCCTTAAGCGCCATTAAAACAAACGACTGTGTCGTGTTTGTCCTGCATTTGGAGTTCTTGGCGTACTGGCCGGGCGTACCATTCCGGGGTCATCTTTCTTGCTTTGCATAATGGTGCTGCGCCCACCTGCCGTAGGTCTTGCCATTCCCCGGCCCTGAATGCTAATGGATATTACGTGAGGTCCTATCTGACCTGCGATAGAGTCGGAACGATCGGGGCGGAACGACTGGCTGGCACGCTTCCGGCCACCGACGACACTCATTAAGAACACGGCCAGCACTCTTACCGGCGCCTAATTTCATTCTTTTGACATTGAAGATGCTAAACGACACCGCCCGGAAGCATATTAAAAGGTAGCGCCAGCGCTAGGGTATTCTCACGGGACACAGGTGAACGTGCAAATAATTATCTCAGCCACACTTATCGGTTCTAATTTATAGATATAGACCGCTCTGTCTCTCTTTCTCTACAGCCTTTCCCGCCGGCTCGTAGTGACCACTGGGAGAGGTTCATTCGGAACCATTTTCCAACCTGACCTACCAGTCCCAGTCCTCTGGATCGAACCTTTGGAAGCTTCCGGGTGGAATATGGTTTTGATTTATCTCCACCGAGCGTTTCGCTAAGTCCGGACACTCTGGAATATTTCCTGCAACCAGGAATATGTCCCGTGGTGCGAGCAAACAGCTCACGAACGTAAGTGTACGCGCACGTTGGGTCCTACGTTGCAAACGACGCCCAGCACACCCCCAAAGACTAATGGCTTTCCGGGGGATAATTTCGAAATTATTTTCTCTATTTCCTACACCAGCAGCAAAACGCCCGGCAGTCTTCACCTGCACCGCACGCCGCACGGAATGGTTAATGGCTAAACAAATGGCGAAAATACTTACCAACGGGAACCGCTGAATCAACCGCTGTGCGCCCCCGTTTCGGAACAACTTTTACATACGGTGCAGATTTATGTTTTCATATGACTAAATATCGCCATGCTGCCAGCACTGTGTGTCCTTACCATCCCCCCTTTTGTGTCCCAATTTTAAACCTCAGCGGGGTGTATGCGCTTCAAAAAAAAAACAAAACAAACGAAAAGTACCACTTTAACGACAAACGGGTACCGCTGCTGCTGCTGCTACTGCTGCTGCTGGAACACCATAAAGTTGATGATGACGACGGCGGAAGGAAGCCAATTTTCATAAAAATTCAAATTTGCCTCCATTGAATTGAGGCAACCATATGAACGCGAAGGACAGGTTGTTTCGTTTCCTGCCGGTTTCACTCTTTTGCCTCCTTTGGGTCGTGTGCACGTACGTTTGCGTGGAAATGCTTTTGCCGGGAACCGAAACCATAGGAAAAATGGACGAAAAACTATATATCCAAGCAAACGTGTACAACTAACCGGGTAAATGCCGAGTGTTGGCAACGTTACAAGCGTTACTTTACATCAGTTTGACATTTTGCGAAGAACCGAGCCCACGTGCACAGGCAACAAAAGCTCGAACCAAAAGATCTCGAAAGGGGAACCAATAAAGAGTTATACCAAAAATGGAGTATATACACGCACACATATATCAATCTCTTTTACTGAGACTTTTGTATTAAAACCTTGGTCTCTCATTGGGTACATTTGGGCAGAGCAGTTGAAAATGAAAATAAAGCTTCGAGTGCACATAGCGACTCCCGCTGCCGTCATTTACGATGTTTCAAGCGGGAGAATAATGATTCCACTTCGATGGCACCCCTTAACTTGCTCAAAACTGCCTGTGAGAGTTGTGAAGGGTGAAGGTGTAATTTATTTCCAAGGAAGCCTTACTTTAGACTTTTGGAAACGACACTGCCACAATCCTACCCGCCCCGTACCAACTGTTCTGCCGTGCGTTTGTTGCATTTGTTTGTTCCTGCGAGAGTGCCGTGTCAGAGTAAGACACCCTACGCGACAGGAACATTTCCACGGCGTGTTATAAATAACCTACATTTATGTACAGTTTTAAGTAGCTGCCAGTGTAAAATGTTGTTCATGTGCAAACTGTGCCGAGAGTGCATGATGCTGGAAGTACGCTCAAGAATGGATAATTAATTGCCCATCGGAATATAGAAATGTCTCGGATTTCGAGGCGCGAACATAACTGTCGCAACCCTTTATTGATGACAGACCAGAGCTTAAAGCCCTCTCAGAAAGCTCTTTCAATTAGCACGTGCTCTGCTCCCTCGAATCAATCATCGTGCCAACTCGCCTCTTCCTGCGCTGATTCAATGTCCCGTTAAAGGTGAATCATCCCCGCAGGTGCTCCCCCCGGGCCGGAGGTGATGATTTGTAAAACCGGAGTCCTTTTTTCCGCAATCATACTTCAGCCGTCCCTTCGCACGATTCTAAACTAGCGCAAAACGATGGTATAAAGGGTGTTAAACTTTCACCACACACCGATAACCGGTGGCACCGAAGTGACAATGGCGCATCGGGACTGGGCACAACTTTTCGCACCATACCTAAACGTGTGTGTGTTTGTGTGTTGCCAGATGCCACATAAGGTTGCATGTGAAATTATGCAAATGTAAACATGAAACTATGTAGATTGCATTACTTCCGGTGGGCTCCAGTGCTAGCAGGATCTTCGACTCTCCAACCGACCCGGGGAGTTTCATTCGAAAAACGGTGCAGGTAACCAAAACCTCTAAAACCCCTCGCTAGAATGACTCCCCGCTCTCCGCAGTCGGCCCTCGGCCGAAGGGGCCCAAAGACTTAAGCAAATTGTTTTTGCCCCGGGACTGTGATGCTGTCGATGAGTTTTGGAAAGCGTCCGTTCGATAAACTTCTAAAATTTACCAGGCCAAACTCACATATACACGCCGGACAGGTACAGGTACGCGTATGGGACCGTTGGACACATGCAGCTACCCCACACCCGGGGAGAATAGTTTATAAACCGGATAAAAACATGTTTGCATAATTTAGCCTGCTGCTCAAATCTGCTTTGCCAGTTTTTCAAACCAGCCGGTGTATCTGCTCGGGCGCTGTTACCGAAGGGGCCTCCGATTGGGGAGCAGTGATAAAAGTTAGCATCACCCGGCCGCTATAAACCTACTGTTCGGGGAGGGTTGTGGGTTTACCATTTTATTCACATGCCGAATACATCCCCAAAGGCGGGCTGCATAGGTAGCCTTCCACGAAATCTATGGTTTGTTTGAAGCTCCTATGAATGATAAAAGGATAGCTAAATATTACCACGAAACGGTCGCAATATGCTACGAATGTTTTGGAAAAGCATACACATTGGATTGCGTGCAGTAGGAAATGTTCGAATTTGTATGTAAGACAACATGTAAAAGATTTGTGATTATCGCAGTATTACTTTATTGATATTCCAGCAAAGCCGAATAGAGTAACCTTACTTTCCATTTTACGCCATGATTCATGGGGATTTGGAAGCGACTGCCTACTGTAAGTATCTGTAAAAATGAATTTACCAAAATAGACAATCCATTGGTTACAAATACAGTAGATGCTACTGCGAAGGTCGAAATAAGACTTTTATGGGCTTGCTGTGAAAGTTGGATTTTACTCACCCAGCTGAAGTAAAGAATACTTTTTCTATCTTTGTCTTCTTTTTTGGTGTAAGGACCTATGCGGGCATGCCGGCCTTTACAGACTTTCGAGACTTGTTTGTACCTTGCCATCCGTATAGTCACTTATTGTTACGACAGAACAGACCTGTTGGACATCCATTAATGCCGGTCTTATAAGAGCTCACGTATCAATCGAATATACAGCGCCTGTATATATGCAATATGAAACAAAGTTTTATTGGTTACTAAGCTAATTATTTCCTTTACGCATGAATGGAATCCATCATGGATTATTTTCCTGACACTTTTTTTACCACTTTACTGCAGTTCACTGCGAGATGGTCTTCTCGCAGATGGACTCGAAAGTACAATAACAAACACATTAACAATTGTATGAGCAGTAACCGCAGTAACCTGCTTAAGCCCGCGTTACAGTCGAAGTGAATGCGAAATCGCCTGGTGAAACGCTGACTGTTTATTTTTTAATTAATATTTGGCGAATTCAGTCACTCTGCCGGCGATAATTTAAAGCTCAAATCAAAACAAACAATATAGGAATAAAAACAAGACCCGATAGTACCATGCCGTCCCTGTTTAGGACTGACTGATAGCATTGCCTAGTTGTGGTAAATGCAGGCCTAGAACGCCAGTGGTTGTCGCGCCAAATGAGAACAAGAGTAGAAACGTATTACCTGTATTTCCATAACCATTTGATACCGAGCGTAGTATCAAAAATACTGATGTGTTTGAAACTGATGTTTAAATCTATCATTTAAATTCGTTTTCATTTAACTAAGATTTACATTATTCCATAATTTACAGGGTTTTCGAGGATTATATAGACATGTTCAGCGAGTTGTAGATTCGTTCAGGCATATAATAGACTCTTTCAGCGAGATATAGAATTGTTCGGAAGTAGGCGTAGACATGTTCGGTTATACTGTAGAGCTGTCACTTTCGTACCCCTTGGACTGCAGCTTGGATCATTCTCATCAGGAGACAAACAAACAGTTTTCGAAAAAATAAGATTTTTTCAACTAATTTATGCTTTAAACAGCTTGGGGAATGATTATTAGCTACTTTTAGGACTTTTAAGAATGAAAAATTGAACCCTGCGGCACAGTGTGTAAACAAAACAAATGACAGCTCTGCAGAATTGCTGAACATGTCTACGCCTACTTCCGAACAATTCTATATCTCGCTGAAAGAGTCTATTATATGCCTGAACGAATCTACAACTCGCTGAACATGTCTATATAATCCTCGAAAACCCTGTATTTCGCTTCACTCAGAACTTCACGTTTTATTCACGGTGAAAAACAATAGTCACCGGGGAATAATATTTATACGCATTTTATTAATTATTAATGCATGTTTTATATAATCAATAGTTGGAGAATTGAATTTTCTTTGTTTTGGTGTACAATGAGCAATATTCCGATTAATTAGCGTTACCGTGTAGCAAGACATATCGAGAAAATTTGACGCCGTGAAGCGTGAAAAAATAGCCAAAATCAACATGTCTGAAACTTTTCACGCCTAAATGTATGTACCCAGTAGTGTTGGGCGAGTCGACCCGAACCTATCGGGTCGGAGCCATCCGTAAGCGACCCGGAGTCGTTCCGGTCGACCCGAAAGGTACAAGTAGTTTCAGTAGGTGCAACAACTCCAGTAGGTGCAAGAAAGCATAAGCGCCTCCGAATCATTGGTGCAACGAGTTTGGGTCGGGTTGGGCCAAGGTGGGTTCATTCAGACCCGCAGGATCAGCGAATTCGGGTCGACCAGAATGATGTGTAAGTGCAAGAAAGCATAAGCGACTCCGACCCGTTGGTGCAGCGAGTTCGGGTCGGGTCGAGTCACGATAGGTTCAATCCGACCCGACCCGACCCAAACTCGCTGCACCAACGGGTCAGAGTAGCTTATGCTTTCTTGCACCTGTTTGGATGTTTGGTTGCACGGTAAGAAAAACGCTTAACGACGACAGCATCCTTGCTTTGCAACAGCATCCATTCATCGGTCATCTCCCGCCCGAACATTTGCCGTTCCCGGCCGTCTTCTACTCTCGTCGACTCTGAACGATTCCGACTCCAGCCGACTCCGGCTGACTCCGACTCCGGCCGACTCCCGGCCGACCGGCTGAAAGCATTTTAAGAGCTTAAACCTTTCTAAACAGTTATTTAATAAGAATTATAAGTACTCACTCGTTGACTAAGCGTAAAATGCTACATAGGCGAATTTATTTAAATGTTTTGTGCTTATAAAACAACCCCATCCCACAGGAGACCCCACAGGTAGATGTGTGTCCTGTTAAAGCAACCGATCGGGCACCGGTAGATCACAGATCGCATTGTGTGACGGTATGGCGGCGATACCGGCCAGTGCAATGCCGACCGAGTCCGAGATGGACGTAACCATCATCGCGTACTCGCGCCTGGCCGCCGGTACATCGGTCTGGATGCGATAGAACGTGTTGACGTAGCCACCGCCACCAAGCAAACCTTCCCACAGGATCAGCACGAAGATAATCCAGATCGAGGGCGTGAAGTAGTACACCGCCTCGAACGTGAAGTACACCACGTTCAGGAACTGGAACACCGCCATGATCCACACCTGTCGGAACTGGATGAGGTTGACTGACGAGCGCGAAATGAACACACCGATCTGGTAGATCACCTGATACCATCGGTACTGTGCCGACTGGGACAACCAGATCCCGGGGAAGTACACCAGCTCGAACTGTGAAATAAGGTGTGCAGCAAAAGGACGGTCAATGTCAATCTTTCATCAACTTCCCACACCCAACCTGCGGCCACTCACCAGTCCCTGGTTGATGTAGTACTCCAACAGGTACACCAGAATCAAAGGAATCATAAAGATAAACAGCGACGGAATGTACCGAAGCCGCTGATTCCAGTTCTCAAGCGGCCGCTCGTCCTCCGGCAGTGTGTTGTAGTCGATCTCTTCTGGCTTTTCATTCCCAGCCTCCTGTTCGGAAATGTCCGCCGGTTTGTCCGTGTCTTTGTGGCGCAGCAGCAACCAGAAGGCGGCCGCCTCTAGCCCCGGCACAACCAGCATGATGAGAATGGTCGTTTTTGGCGTCAGTCCGAGTCCCGTCAGGCCGGTGTACGAAAGCGACCCGGCAATGCCGGCCCCGCCCGTCCCCGAGGACCAGGTGGAAATAACGTTCCTAGAAGAGCGAATGCACGATACGGCATGGCGAGAAATGGACACACTCGTTACAGGCGCTCATTAAAAACTAATAAAAGCTTCGCCCGACTACTGACTTGTTGAAGTATGTTGCGTACGCGAGGAAGGTGGCCTCGCCGAGCCCGGATGAAAACGAGGTCGCTATAACGCCGACGAACAGCACCCATTCGACGGTGGCAAAGGCCGTCAGCAGAAAGCCGGCGGCGGCTGCCGCAACACATAGGAAAATTCGAACACTAGGGTAGAGTGGAAAGCAAAAATACACAAAAAAGAACGCAAAACGTGAGAGTGTACCCAGCTGGAAGTTTTTCTCCCCAAGCTAGTTTGCCCGGGTTCTGCTGTAACACGTACTGTTTCGCCAGCGGAAGGAACGATGCAATCGATTTGACGGCCAGTGCCGGCAGGATGTCGGCCAGGAGAATTGCACCGGTCGAGAGCTTGTTGCACGGACGTGCCTCGTACCCAAACGTAACGTCATCGGCCCGGGCCGTTGTGTTAGCCACGTCGTAGCCGTCCTGGGAAGAGTAAGAAAAAAAATGAGAACGAGATGAAAGAGTTACACATAAATCGTTTCCAGCAGGTCCATCAACAGATTGAGCGAGGTTTGCAGTTATTAGCATGGGATGGGAAGAGTGATATTGCAACGAACACGAACGGATGCATCCTAGCGTTCCCTAGCACGGGCGCGTTCCCAGCGGGAAAAGTATCGTGACTCATTAAGTAGAGGCGAAAAAGTTGTTCAGTCGTGAAAGCGAGTTCGGGCTTTTTTGTGGCTTAAATGGCGTCTCTGTCCAAAGGGGAAGGGCAAAACTGTAGCATTACTTTATTTGAGATCTGGAGCAGGAATGGCGGTACAAATTCGAAATTCTGCACACTTGCACAGTGGTGCATTCTACAAGTGGAAGTGTAGATTGTATTTGTTCATTCTCCATTCTTTTATCCTTTTGATACACTCGTCGCTTACACACGCTTACTCGCTATGAAATGGAATGGAATATTTCATTCTGTTTGTATGGTTTTCCGTGAAATGATTTTCAATTATGTCTTCTGTTTGTAATGTTGTTTTTTTATTTTCGAAATAGTAATGGTAGCTTTAGATAAATTTGTCAGTTTTTATGAATACTATTGATAATAGTTTATACAATATGATTTTTTAAAGTATTTTCCCTTTCATTGCAGTATCATTGCTTCACAAAAAAGGGCAATTGGGCAATCATTTATCGTTCCTAATTTATTTGTATAATTGAATTTTTACATTGGACTTTCAATTGAGGCATTCGCTCTTTTTCGAGCGTAATCGGAAGCATGGTGTGCCGAGCAAAATGTTTGTATAAACCGCTATTAGAATTAATTTTACACCGAAAAACAATAAATTTAATGAAAAAAATCAAATATTTTGCCTAAATATACGTGATAATCCTAAACATACGAGATAATCCTAAAAACTTGACACGTTTTTGCAAAACATGAAGGCACTTTTAAAGCCTTTAGGGATTTGTGTATAAACAACATTAGCTCTGTTATTAGTATTATCTAAGTATCCGGGCGAGGTCAAGTCCCGAGGAGCCTGGATGAATGGCGTTTCGCTTTAAATGGTTTTTGATGTTATAATACATAGATAAATACTCAATGTTTTAGTAAAAGGTAAAACCCGACGTGTGATAAAAATTATATGAGAATTTTGTAGTCTTAAGTTAACCATTTTCATTGTATTAATTGAAGAAAATATTCCATTTGGCTAGGCTAAAAATATGTCTGTATAAGATTCTCTTTCTCTCTCTCTCTCTCTCTCTCTCTCTCTCTCTCTCTCTCTCTCTCTCTCTATCTCTCTCTCTTTCTCTCTATCTCTCTCTATCTCTCTCTATGTTTGTAACATTATCTGCACTGTACTGATGCAAAGCTGACAAGCCTATCAGACAGTGTGCCGACATTTGATAAGGCTCACGCCATAACGAAAGACGAACTTTCAAAGCCGATCTCTCAAAACAAGCAATTTTCCAAACCCTTTCCAATCCTCGACACAGCAAAACGGTCCTGAAACCTTTTAGTTGAAAAAAAAAATGCTCCACTGCCACAACCGGATGCGCGAGGCTCGGTGAGTTCTGTGGTTTCGAAAGCTAGACCAAAGCTGGACGGGTTCGTGGAAAGCGTAGGTTCGTTCAAAGAACAATAGACACTCCCCGGAGGTGCTTTATACCCGCGTGCAGCTTAGTGCGACGGTGTTCCATTCGCAAATGGTACGAATTTCAGCCGCATGTCAATTACGACTCAACGCAGGGAAGGGTCTGTTGTAAAGGCGGTATCGTTTGCAGGAAGTAATATCATAGTCAGTTCAGTACACTGTTCAGTTGGAATCTACTGTTAATAACGATAGGTGAGGGTGGTTTTTATGAATGCATAGATATTTGCTAAACAACTTCCTCAGCAATGAATATAGAGTTATGGTAATATGATAGCACACCGTAAAACAGTACGTTTGATCCATTTTACATATGAACACCGAAAGCTACAAGACGGAATGGCTTTATGAAATGTTAAGCCTAGTGATTCTATTTGTTTCAGTTTAATGTATTGCTGAAGCCTCGATAGGCCATTCGATACTGATGGTCCTAGAATGCGTTTAATGAGAAACATTAACATTCATTGTCTAGGAGTTTGCCAAATTTTGATTTAAAAATTTTAGCCGCATTATTTGTATATGTTAGCAAACAAGTGTGCAGAGTGGTGTTGAATGTGCGTAATTTCAGTTCAAGCTGCATGCATATAATAACTTTCCACTAGGGTAAATCAAATGCTAAATCAATTCTCCACTCGTTCGTATAGAATCTTTCCTTATAATTTCTAATTATTATGTTAAGATTATCTTGAAGCATTTTGTCTTCTATCTATTAGCTCTTCATATTCAATATCTTTTTTTCATAGTTGGTTTTTATTCATAGTTTGATTACTGTCTGATGGCTCAGTCCATATAAAATATTAACCCATAACGATCCAAATTTGAATTCATCATACATCAACCTTTAATTGTTTTATGATTTTTTATTTTATTTTTAACACTAAAAGCTTCTCAAATTCAACGGTGGAACCACAGAAAATGTCCCACACATTTCACCTTTTAATAAAACGTTTAGTTTCACATTCAGTTTCTTCCCTGCACCAACTGAACGTTTACGATCCAAAGCATACATTATTTTCAATTTGCTACGGATTTTCATTGGATGTAATTGTCCATTAGTTTTCATTATCGTTCAACAATTTAATTTATTTTACACCTTCCACAAAAAAAGAATAGATAAGATTAAAGATTCATTTGATTTATCGCACTTGCTACCATGATAACCAATCGTACCAAACGAGGAAGTGTGTAATTCAAACATCCCGTCAATTATAACAATCGACAAGCAACAACATCCCAATTCTCGCCCGAGATAGTAATTCAATTTACCAAGTTATCGTTCCAATCGTAACCCGAAGGTTAAGTCCGCTTCTGTCCGCGATGCTGACTTATTACATGAAATGCCCAAATCGTGCAATCGTTGAATCCAGTATTGGACGCGATTCATATCTCCACCACCAACCACGCCAGACAGTTGTTGATTTGCTGCAATCTTCAGTAAGTACACCGGCAAGAGTTTACAACAGTGCGCCCCTATGGTTGAGCTTTGCCTTTAATTAACCTTTATCTCGTTCCACTCCCGCCATGTACAACGCTGATAGACACTATCAATTGAGTACCCAGCCCAAAGATGTGTCCTCGGACAACACCCGCACACGCAAAGCCGTATCGTTTCGGTAAGCAGATCACGCCGACTCGCACCATAAGGCGTCGCGGAAGGTCTCACACCATGGGACCAAGGTTCGCTTATCGCCGGGTACGTACGGATGACCGAGACATTGAGATATTGAAGAATCGGCTAATCAATCATTCAACCGTCGTACGGCGCTATCTGAAAAGGCAATCCAACGGATGACACCACGTGACGATCGTGATCACAATGCTCGTTTTAAACGGCACTGCAGCGTGTCGCTCGTAGTTAATGGAGAATCCCCGTTTAAGAAGCGCCAGCTCATCGACCCAGTAACACATTGAACCTTTTTTTTCGCCATTAAAAATTTCCAAGTGCGATCATAACACCTGCCAGACAGGCACGTTTGTTTGCAAATAAACAAACACTGCCACTACACCACTACTACCGTACATCAATCACATCGTGGTGGTGGTGTTGGTGGTGTTGAAAACGCAACCTCGTGTTGCACACACTTCACAGTGCACTCAATCCAACGCATCTAGCCACTTTCACTACTCACCAACGGCGATGCACTCTTAGCGTGCCCGTCTCCCCCCTCCAGCTCTTTCAGAATATCGTGCGCAGCTGTCAGCATCACCACATAGCCGTAGTTGTTGCACAGTCCCAGTATCCAATAGGCCACGAGATCGCGCCAAAGGCCTTTGTCTTTCGGTGGTGCCTGGTCTGGATCGTTCTCCGTCAGTGGCACGACCGACGGGGACGTTGCCTCGCCGATGTCCGTCATTATTTATATCACACACTGCTGCTGGTTCGGGGTTGTAAATGGGAACTACCACACTTCTTTCTTTGACTTTGACTTTACAGAGTGTTTCGGTCTGGATGGGTGCTATCAGCACTGCACAAACATCCGAACAGATACACACACACACACCCACAAACACTTTATGGCCCTTTTCCTTTGTTGCTTTACTTTATCGAAACGCTAGCATTGCGCGGGTTACCCAGTTGCCCTGTAAACCAATCGCCAGCAGTAACAACGCGTGCAACAATGCAGAAGGGCCCCCGTTCACGAACGCCTGTGACCTCCAAGGCCGTCACACGCGGTCAGACACACGCGTTCACTGTCAGCCGTTCGGATGGACCAGCACCGGGGTGCGTTGTGCGCAATCCACTCAGACCGAACGCACTCAAACGACTAACTACGATGTGTGGTGCGGTGACCACTTCCACTTTGTTCGCGAGGGAACCCACCGTGCGTTCCGTACAGTCCGCGCAAACTACACACGCACACGTTTGTGTCCAACTGAGACCCTCGAGACGCGCTTAGGGCTTGGCGAATGCTGTCCGCTATGTCAAACACAGCGATCGGGTACGGGTCGTTCGATGACGATTGGTTACGGCTCGAAGGGAACCACAAATTATTGCCAATTTTCTTATCAGTGGTGCTTTGGCTTGGACGAAAGTAATGCGCGATGCTGCAAACGACTCGCTTGACGAACGGTTGATCGGAACGCACGTGGTACTGGGTGCCAGGGTGAACGAACACAGACTCGCAATGTTGATAATGCGCCTATGCTGCAAACATTCATCAAAATGCTTCCAAAAAAATGTGGAGTGAAATACAAGAAGATGCAATTGTACGAACACATTACGAACACAGTGATAAGCTTCCCCGTGTATTGGTGTAAATCCATCTTAAATACATGAAATTGTGCTACTGAAAATCAACTACCTGCCAACAATTGCTGGATGGACCTCCTATGACATCATAACTTTCTTGACCTCTCGGGATATTTTTAATTTTTGATTGTACACTTTCTATAACCAATTTTGCACATCAATTGCAAGTATTTTTTTATCCATATTTTCTGAAAATTTATTTTTATATATTTTAATTTTTCCATACAATCATAAATCTAAAGAATTTATGCCCTAATGTAGAACTTTCTAGGAGAACTGTTTTTGTACCTACTACTGTGTCATTCATCTTAGTTGACGTACTCAATTTTCTTCAGACAAGACTCCAAGCAAGACAACTTCAACAACTTCCTCCGGTCAAGCCCATCAAACGATCTTTCTTCAACGGATAACAACATATAAATAATGTTATATTGAATGAATATACAAAATATAGTAAACATATCCAATGCCAAAACATACATGTTTTAAAAGCTTATCTATAAATTGTATTAAGCCTTATATAGCTTTATGGAATGTACGAAAATTACCCAAACATGCTATAAGAATGCATAAAAAATAATAAAATAATAAGAATGCATAATAAGAATGCAGGAAATGAAATAAAAAATTATACAAAACAAAAACATTATGCCCAAAAAGCTCGTTCTTAAATTCTTCCTAAATCTCCCACATTAACACTACGTTTAAAAAAAGGATTTTGTTTCATTACGTGATGAAATGTATGTTGTATGAACATAAATTATAGCATAAATCGCAACATAAATCCACCCTCTTCCCGAAACATAGCCCATACATGAATAGCGCTTGATAAATATGGTGAAAAGTATGATTTATCTCGCGACAGCCTCCCACTATTCACCGCGGCGTGGTAATTAGATTCTTTTCTATTGATTCACCCAACCAACATGCTTGTGCGGAAGAGGGGGGGGGGGGTTGTGCGTATTGCATCCCACACTAGGTAACAGCATAACAAATAAAAGCCAAATTCCTCACCAATCGCACCTTGTCTGCCCTGTAACACGGGACGTATCAACAAGCATTTACCAGCTGCTCCCATTTGCCCACCGTGAAGATGGTAATTAATTAAATTCTTTGCCTTCTTTTGCCCGCCACACGGGCGGGCTAATGTCCGTGATGGTATCGTTGTGTAGTTGCGTGGGACGAGAGACGCTCTACAGGACCTTCTGAGCGCTTCTGCCAAAGAGCGTACAAAGTATGCGAAAGCACTGCTCGGCATCTGTATGTTTGCTGCCGGATATTCCAGATGCCCCCCCCCCCACTCTAGTGGTCCGCGTACCCGATGCACGTACAAAAGTATGCAAAACTTACTCTTTCCCCTTCACGCTAACCACGACATGGAATGTTGCACATCGTCGTAGCGCACTTCAGATTTACTCTTTTTTTCCGCCTTCACAGATGCACCCGGCCAAACCTTTCCGAAGTTGCGTCGGCATAGCTGACAAAAGGGTTTTTTTCGTGCATTTGCTGTTGTTTGTCACATTCGGCAAAACCGACATGCCTAGTTCTGAGTTGCTGCGCGCTGCTAGAACTTTATTCCACTGTCGGCAGAACTGCATGTCGTGTCGGTGGAGATGCACGTGGACATACATACACCCAGCCACAGCTGCAATCTTCTTAGGCAACAATATTATTTCCTGCAAATGATGATGCCGTGTGTGGTGAGTCTGAGACTGAGAAGAGCACTGATGCCCACGGGTTTCGATATTCACTTCACTGCTACATTTACTACTGCTGGAACGACAACGACGACTAGGACGGCGGCCGCACACGGTTCGGTTTCCTCGAACTATGTCACGGGAAAAAACTTTTCCCCTGCTATCCCCGGGTGCTGGGGGAATAAATCACGCACAGCAACAACGGGGTGAGTGAGCTCTATTTTTAGCACACCACCACCATGGCCTTCCGGGAAGATTATTTGGGCGTGGGTAAGTAGACACAACACCAAGGGGACAGCATTAGAAGGGAGAAGCAAGTGCACTAGTAATGTGTAGTTTCTCCCAAACCAATGGACAAGCGAGCGAGCGAGAAAGAGAGAGAGAGAGAAAGAGAGAAAGGGAGAGAGAGAAGAAGAGAGGGAAAAAATGGCATCGGAACGGGAACGAACTCATCCGTACTATGTCACAATCACTAAGGGCGACAAATAGCTACACCTTTTTATTTTATTTCGCTTCGTTTCTCTCCGTTTGCCTTGCCTCGCGCGTTGATGAAAGTTCCCGGAAGTGTTTCAAGAGTAGTTACATTCCGGTTTCCGGCCTTTTATTTACCGTATGGTAAGGATGAGGAGTGTAGTGAGCTTTTGCTGGTGATACCATTGCAAGTGGCTATTCTCGTGCTAATGCTCGTCAATGGTGTGCTAATGGGCACAAAACGGTACTGGCAACATACCTGAGGCTGTTCCAATTTTAATTAACTGCTACAGACCGGAAATAGAGCATCGGGTAAGTAAATTTTACTTTTAATCAAACTATTCTCTACTTGGAATTTTCGAGATTTGTGTGCTTTTACTCGTTCATGTTTTAGTGTCTTGACATAAAAAAAGACATTTCGTATCCGGCATAAACCCGCCCCAAGTATTTTATCATTTGAAGCTAAACACTATTGGATTTTAAAGCTTCTACAATGGATGTTCACAAAAATGAGATTATCTTGGACATGAGTTGCCAGAGAGATTCGATCGTTTAGCAGTGTGCATGAGTTTCGACCTCCAGATTATTACAAGCTAACATACAGGGACTAAGAGCCAACAAAGAAGAAATTAGAGAATTGCTAATAAAAAGAAAGATCGATGTAGCCTGCCTGCAGGAGACATGGTTGGATGATAAAGCCATAGGGAAAATAAACATCCCACACTATGAACTAATATCGGACAATAGAGAAGATGGTTACGGAGGAGCGGCAATATTAATACGCACAGAGCTAAACACAGAAAAACTCAAAGTGATTCCCCCTAACCCATACATACAGATAGTAGCCGCTCGTATAAAGCAAGCAGGCTTAGTAATCGCTTCGGTGTACGTTAAACCCAACACACCAATCGCAACATTCCGCAGCTTACTAACCCTTAGCATCACAAGCTTGGCGAAATATAACAAATTAATAATTATGGGTGATTTTAACTCTCATCACTCTGAATGGGGAAATCAGACGTGTGACGGAAAAGGAAACATCCTTTTACATGAGATTAACGAAAACAATCTAACTGTGATAAACAACTACGAACAGACTTTCATTAACCCAGACCCAAACAAAAGTAACTCAGCAATAGATTTGACAATCACCTCTCTAGCTATAACCCCACATATTCAAAGGAACGTTTCAGACATACACATCGGTAATAGTGGACATCGGGTTATATTCACCAATTTTAACCTATTCAAACCTCCCCCACAAAAAATCATAGTTTATAATAAGAAAAAAATAGACGAAGAAATATCCAGCCTACCATACAATAACAAATCTGACATCAACTCAATTACCAAAGATATCAATAAAATTATTTTAAGAAACAAAATCAAGACCCCGTTCACCCCAAAATCATGGTGGAATGATATCGTTCAAAAAGCATGGGAAGAGAAATGCAGAGCTAGAACAGACTATAACCAAAATCGGACGATCGAAAACCAAATCAAGTACAAGAAAGAATCAGCCAAATTTCGATTCGCAAAACAAAAATCAAAAACCAAACGAATCGAGGAAAAACTTGACTTGATCGATTCTCAATCCTCTATGGATGACCTTTGGACTCTTTTGGGAATGTTCAAAGATAAACCTGCCAGAACAAACAAGATTGCCACAGATGAATCCCTAGCAAAAGAGTTCTTAAAAATTCATTTCGGTTCATCAAACCAAAAAAAAAAATGAAACAAGACCCCGATTCATAAGCGATAAAAATCTAATTGACTACAACAGATGGCAAAATATCCTAAACTCAAAAAAGAATTCTGCTCCTGGTATTGACAAAATATCGTACAAAACATTGAAACTACTAAGCAGCGAAAACACCAAAGCCATAATCGGAAACATCAATGACATGTACAAAAGAGGAGTCGTGGAAAAAAAGCTCAGAAGAATAAAAATCGTAGCAATTGGAAAACCCGGCAAGGATCTCAGTCTAGCAGCAAATCACAGACCCATAGCTTTGCTTCCTACTATAACGAAAGTGGCAAACACGGCCATCTTACACAACATTAACCACATCGTAGATAAGTTTGACATCCTCCCCAGCACATCCTTCGGATTTAGGAAAAACCGTCCCACAACCTCCGCAATTGATTCACTCTCCAACATTTTAAAAAATAACATAAGAAAAAACAAACACACTACAGTAGTTTTTATTGACATTAAAAACGCCTACAATAGTGTTAATGTTGGCCTTTTAACAAAAATCCTCTCCGGAAAAATGATACCACACGAAGATATCAGATGGATAGAAGGATTCCTCTCAAACCGACTGGTAGAGATCGCTGCTGAAGGTAAATCGATTAAGAGAAGGATAACTAACGGGTTGCCCCAAGGGGACGTCCTTTCACCACTGCTTTTCAACCTGTATACAAGTGGTTGTCACGAATTAAACCGGTATAATGTAAAAATAATCCAATATGCAGACGATTTCGCATTAATTGGAAGTGCAATCACCTCTCCAGCAGCTCAAACAAAAACACAACGGGCCCTGAACCAATTGGCAAACACACTATCTTCCCTTCAACTTGAAATAAACGTAGCAAAAACAAAACTCATGACATTTTCCAAAAACTACACTCACACAACAATAGCACTAAACGGAACTCCCCTTGAACAAGTCAACTCCCACCACTTCCTAGGTATAGAAATTGACAACAGATTAAAATTCCACTCCCATATTAACAACCAAATCAACAAAGCCCAGAAAAAAATGAATTTCATTAAAGCCGTATGCAACAAATCCAACCACATAAATCCAGAAAAAGCTAAACAACTACACCAAGCTCTTGTGAGGGGTACCCTGGAATACGGGATAACTCTAAGTAGCAATGCCAACAAGAACAAACTCAACACCGTGAGCACGATAATTAACCTGTCACTCAGGAAAATTACAGGCTGCACAAAAACTACTCCGATCAACACACTCCACGCCATAGCAGCAGAAATGCCCTTCCACATACGATCTAAACTTCTTATGCAAAAACAACTATGCAAAGCAATAGCACATTCCTTTTTCACCACAACATCTCAGCCACTCCCAATCACATCAAGAAATCTAACCGCTCAAGAAAAAACATACATAACTGACAAACTCATCTTCAACAACATAACTAAGTATGATTTCAACCACTCAAAATCCACTTCCGAAAACATCAATATTAACACGATCATCCCAGGCATTGACACCAACAAACACAATTTAAACATAACAGTCCTTTACCAAACAAGCATGCAAATCATCAACTCACATCAGGGCATAAAAATATATACAGACGGCAGCAAAAAAGATGAAAATTGTGGCATAGGAATTTATGTAAAAACTCAGATTGAAGAACTCAAAATATCAAAGAAACTCCAACACCTAACATCCATAAGCACTACAGAACTCTACGCAATAGACCTGGCACTCGAGATGTCGACGAAAAAACGATGGAATAATATTGCCATTTACACAGACAGTCTATCAGCATGCCAAACACTAAATACAGCCAAAGAAGAAAACCGAATAGACGAACTCCTCGGGAGAATACTACATAACTGTGAAGTCACTCGAGCAATAATCCAATGGATCCCAAGCCATGTCGGAATAGCTGGAAATGAAATTGCCGACCAATTAGCCAAAGATAGTCTTAGTAAACAAACTGTGATAAATAACAAATTATGATTAAAAGATGCTTTTAATTTATTCCAACAGAGAGCTAACCACGAGACTAATACATGGTACACTGAACTATGCCGAAGCAAAGGGAAAAAATTTGCTAGATACCAAAGCTCAATTGAAAATAAAATGTGGCACTATAAACTAAAAATCCCAGCAAAGGACATCAAAACACTTAATAGATTAATAGCAGGCCATGATTATGGGAATTTCTGGCTACACAAAATGAAGCTCATAGACAGAGGAACATGTGCAATTTGTAACATAGAGGACACAGCGAGTCACAGAGTCTTCTATTGCCACAAATTCGACATGGAACGAGAAGACCAGTTAAAAATAAATGAACAAAACTTCATCAAGGCCTGGAAGACGAAAGATAAAAAGAAAATGAAAATGGTGATAAAATTTATAAAAACTAACCGAATATCCTTCTGAAACGTCTCGCTTAAACTACATGACATAATAAACCGACGAAGTACTTAACCTAACAACATAAACTGACAACACACACAAAACTTCAGAAAACAAATCACATATAGAAAGAGGACATATGGCCTTTGATGCCGTCCAAAAACAACAGAGGTTGTGTTTAACACAATAGCGGACTAGTACTGAAGGGCCCAGGAAGCTGGATTTCAGTTCCGAACCGTCAAACGACCTCGACAAACTGAAGAAGAAGAAGAAGACCTCCAGATACATCGATAAATAATAAGATAATGCGAAATTTTAACTTAAATGCATTTCTACTTAGTAGTGGCTTATTCTAATCAACATTTACCTTTTGAGCAAGAATGAGGTTGATATTACATTGTAATTTGTCCATGTTATTTTATCTCCTCCTCCCAGAATTCACCTATCTTGGGTCAAAGGTTAGGCAGCTGTGTTGCTCCTTGCACGCATCGCTGGCTACCAACCGATCATTTGGCAGAAATCTCAGGCTATAGAGAAATCAGTTCACAGCAAAGACCGTGAGCGGTATCGTACACTGTACCGGCCAGCGTAACCGCCATGCAAAGATAAAAAAAAATTGAAAAAAAGTTTACTCGCATTGCAATTAGAGCTTTTAATCGAAACTCTAGTGTCCCGATGCCACTGTATGCAATTCTATTATTATTTCTATTATTATGCTTGGTTTGGTTAGGTTAGAAGAGCGCTTCGCACAGGCGAGAGCAATTTTTGTTGCGAATATCCTGTCCAATACTATGGACGCAACTTCCTTTCTCTCCTCCATAAATTTGTATGTCCCTAGTCTTAAGGCCGGGCTACATTGATCGTACTCTCTGGTGTAATTTTGATTTTCACTAGCGCATCTGGCGGCGGCTGACCGAAGCATTTTTCCAAACAATTTGGAGCCGCTTCAGAAAATATGTTATTTTTCCATGTTTTTTACCTTAACTGGACTGGAAAAGCTTTGTAATTGATAGATGAATATGTTGTGCAAGTTTTTCAGCCGTTTTCGCATCGAAAAACGGCGAAAATACTAATTAATTTTGAGATCCGGCACGACCATTCCCTTGTAGACGAAAAAAAGCTTCCACCAGCCGCCGCCAGATGCGCTAGTGAAAATCGAAATTACACTACGGAGTACGATCAATGTAGCCCGGCCTTTAGCCTCCATTCCCGCCCACATCTGCACATACAAACTCGCGTTACTGGGTATGGCCAAAACGATCCATTTCTTCATGCGTTGAGATCATTTAATCACTATGCTGGTTCTTTCGATTTTAATATATCCATATCTACATTCTGGTCCCGACTTGTCTACACGTTTACACGTCTAAGCGGTTGTAGTGCCGGATAAGTAAGTAAGTAAGTTTATCTTCTTCTTATTATGTATCCAAAGAAACGCAATTTGGTATTTAGCCTGCCTTAACCAGTTATGGGTATGGCTTTTAGCAACTAATTGATGTACTCTTAGCCAAATGTTACAAAACTACGACCCACGTGGCATTTCGTTGTCTTCTTTACCACAACAACTGTTGTCGGTCAAGGCCTGCCTGTACCACTAATGGCTTTGGCTTTCTGTGACTTGCTGATTACACAAAGTAGTCAGTTCTACATAAGGGGTTCATTCGGGGCTTGAAATCATGACGGGAAAGTTGCTAAGTCGTACGAGTTGACGACTGTACCACCAGACCGGCCCCGTGGTCTTTCTAAATTGATAAATAGAAAGTATAATGTAGATAACTTTCATTAAATGTCCCTTTCAAATTTTAAATATAAAACACAGGTTTCGATCATATCATGTTTTGCAAATTAATCGTTAACCGCTTCTTTTTCAATTCTAATCAAGGTTAAAAACGTTACGCACTAGCCAACGTAACATAAAAATGTCCCTAAACAATCATTTTTGGCAATCAGTGCAGCTCGCGTAATACATTTTTTTTAAGTATCTTGCGTTTAAAATGCAACGAAACTGCAACCGTTGCATTCGATTGCCAGTTTTGTATGAAACTGGGTAGAAATTATAGATTCCCCTTTTGAATGACCGTGCAATTCTATTTCCTGGCTTATGTACCGTAGCAGAAACTGCTATACCAACGTCAGAACTCTCATCATCATCAATATTTGGTTTCACGCCTAGTTTCATTTGGCAATGCTGGCTCACTTTTGCAAATCTGGCTCAAGGTAAAACGATACCAGGCCAAAATTGAAGTTCCTGCTCGGGCGTGCAATTGACCTTAGCCCAAATGCGAGCGATCAAATTGGTATCCTCCAATGAACATCGTATGTAATATGACGCTCAGTATGCATTTTTAATGAGGAAATATCGTAACGCAAAAGGATGCATGACACCCATGCGCACGGCTCAATCAAAAGCTTCTAGCACGGTGCGAAAGCCACAAGGATTGGCACGGTTCGGCTTTGCTGTGCCGCATTGCCGATGGGAAGTGTATCAAAGGGGTAATCCAATTAGGCAGACGTATCCCTTCCGTGAAGATTTTGTAATTAAGGCGATGGCAGTGGAACGGGTTTGGTTTGGCAAGTCCACAGGGATTGCAGGTTGGTTAATTTGTAAGTAGAAAATATTAATATTACTATACCAGTGTCGGTCGAATATCTCAAAAGGTTGGTCGTTCTTTGCTCACTGAATATACAAAAAAACGCTTGGTTAAATTTTCTTTTCTTACATTCATACCGTAAATGCATTCTACATTTTCTATAGTTTTCGCTTGGTAACGTTTTCGATGTCACTAACCTTTTTTTTATTTGATGTGGAATCTGTTTTTCATTTAAATTGTCTACCGTTAGTGCTTTCGTTGATCGTGGAATATACCATAGAGAGGAATGAAAATGACTAGTGTGACTAGCATTCGCTAGATGACGCTACTGGCACCACGTCTGAAATTTACAGTAAAAATATATTTTTGAAAAGGTCTCCACTGCCCGTATCTATTATAATATCAGTGTGCATAAACATTTTATGATTATAGAAGCAAGAGCCTTCTTCGTGTAAACATGTTCAAACGATTATTTTGCAAAAAAGGAAAAAAAAGCTCGGAAGTTATCCAGTTGCTACGGTGTTTATTTTATGTTCATCACTGTACCAGGCCATCTTGAAAGCTAATGTCATACGACGAAATGTCAAAAGTGTGCATGCTCCGTACCTGGATTTCCATCAAACACGGCCAGTCTGAAAACAACAAATCATCTTAACCCCACAATTTCGTGTTTCGTCGGTCATCTACACCGTTTGTTAAGTTTCGCGAGTATTGTTGACTGCACGACCTTTGGGAATAATTTTCTCCCTTTGCCAGTAAAACCGTTCCCGGCAAGAAAATGTCTCGTGGAAGCAGCGCGGGCTTCGATCGCCATATTACAATCTTTTCGCCGGAAGGCCGTCTCTACCAAGTTGGTACGTATGGGGAGCCGTAGCGGCAGCGCCGACTGTCATTACCATCGTCCCTGGGTTTAACTGTGTTTGCCCGTTTTCCCCTTTTGCAGAGTATGCCTTCAAGGCTATTAATCAGGAGGGACTTACGTCCATCGCGCTCAAGGGAAAGGATTGTGCCGTGGTAGCGACGCAGAAGAAAATCCCCGACAAGCTGATCGACCCGGCTACCGTGACCCACCTGTACCGTATTACCCGTGAGATCGGATGTGTGATGACGGGACGCATCGCCGACAGCCGTTCGCAGGTGCAACGGGCACGATACGAAGCGGCCAACTGGCGGTACAAGTACGGATACGAAATTCCGGTCGATGTGCTGTGCCGCCGTATGGCGGACATTTCGCAAGTCTACACGCAAAATGCCGAGATGCGTCCGCTCGGCTGCAGCATCGTGATGATAGCATTCGATGCCGAAAACGGTCCTGCTGTGTACAAAACGGACCCGGCCGGGTACTACTGCGGCTATCACGCGATCTCGGTTGGCGTGAAGCAGACGGAAGCCAACAGCTATCTGGAGAAGAAACTCAAGCGCAAGGCCGAGCTGAGTGAGGAGGAAACGATCCAGCTAGCCATCACCTGCCTGTCCACCGTGCTGGCGGTCGATTTCAAGCCGACCGAGATCGAGATCGGCATCGTGAGCAAGGAGAAGCCGGAATTCCGCACTCTAACTGAGGATGAAATCGAAGTGCATTTGACGGCAATCGCCGAGAAGGATTAAGCGCGCCTTTGCGTTGACTTTTTTTTCATCGCACGGGGAACATTTTTCTTTTCCGTACACACGGTTGCTGGTTCTTTCGTTTTGTATTCCCGTTCCAACAAACATTCATAATACACGCGAATTGTACGAAATTACTTAAGCTAGTGTAGATTTATTGGGTTTGCGCGCGGAAACTCGGAGCTCACTTGCCGGCCGCTGTTGCTTGTGGGTTGCGCAGGACAAGAATCACCGAATCGCCCCGGAGAAACATCTTCGAGATGAACCGGTCCTTGTTGACGGGCTTCACCTTCTTCTTGCCCTTGCCGGTGCGCGGGATTTCCGTCCACATTTCCTTCACGTTTTCCAGCACCATGTTGCAGTGGCGATCAAACGCTTTCACGCGCCCTAGCAGCTTTTTGTTGTTGCGGCAGTTTATCAGTACCTGCGTGTTGTTTTTCACCGACTGCGTTAGCACGGACAGTGGGCCGGTATTGAACTCTTCCTCCTCCTGGCGCGCCAGCTCCTCGGGAGTTAGCTCGGATTTCGGTTTCGCAAGCGCCCTAAAAGAAACCGAAGCGGTTCAGTTATTGCAAAAGAATAAAATCAACACATTTGTAGCGAAACAACTTACATTTAAAGAAATTGTATGAATATATTTCTGCCTAAAGCGTGATGCGGTGCTGAAGGGGTTTTTTTGTGTGTTTGACATTTTGCACGGCGTCTAGCCGCCTTTGCCTGATTTTCGGCCGCCTTTTGGATTTGGCCGCCTCAAATTTTCTTGTTTGACAGCTGTTCAAAGATATCTACAAATAGAAATTCTTCGCTGATCGCGCGCTACTGTTTTGTCATCCACTGTCATCGAGATTGCATAGTTTTCCTTAATTTCTTAGAAAACTCACAAAAAAAAATAAGCCCGGGCGTTTTAGTGAAGAAAAGTATAACTATAATGCTTTATTTGAAGTCATTTCAACATTTTCTTTCCTTCGAACGTGATTATGTTCTCCTTAAAACAAAAACTTTATCGGTTAAGAAAATTAAAAAAGTGTACATTTCCAACAAAACACGCCGCTGCTCCTGCTCCTTCCTGTCCCACATGCTGCTCAAACGCGCGTAAGATATCCATGCTTGTAAAATGGCAGCGAATCCATGTTAGTGAGCTGTTTGATCTTGGACCGTTCCAGCGCTACGCTCGGCACCAAATGGCAGTTGGATCGCCTAAAACAGAAAAGCACATCAGCAAGCATTCGACGCAACAGAGGTAGGCGATACACTTACTTATGGATTGGCTTCTCCTGTTGACTCCATGGCCAGGATTTCTGTAGTTTAATTACACGCTCTAGCTTTTCGATCCTCGATCGCTCCTCTTCGCTGATTTCAGGTTCCTCGGTAGTGTTCTCGTCGTCTTCGACTTCATCGGCTCTCGCCGGTATCGTCTCAAGAACCTCCGACTCATCGAACAAACTCTCCAGCGTAATGGCATATGCTTCCTCGTCGTTAGCTTCATCGCCTTCACTGTCGTCCTGCGCCGCATCTCTCTCTCCAGATGACTCTGTACCGTTGACAAACCCGTCCATTTCCTCGGTCGCTTGGGCGGTCGTTGCACGCAAAGCCTCCGGTAGCTGACGCTGTACCTCGGGCGGAGCAAACTTGGACAGAGTTTGGGTGAGAAAGCTCAGCGTCGCCTGTATCTGCATCGGTATTACGCTGATCTCGTTCAGCTGCTGCTGCATTTGGCGCAACTGCTGCTCGACCGCTAGCACACTGAGGCTGTCGCAGGATTCGCAGGACAGGGAGCGGTGATCATGCCCCGACAACGATGTTGACGACGCCGTCGAATCGAAGCTGGAACGGCGGCTATCGCAAGGGACTGGCAAGGGATGCAAAAAAATAGAACCCGGTAAGTGAGACCACAAATCTCCTCTCTACACATTTCGAACGAAAAGGTCGGTACGAAAAAAAGAGAACGATTTTATTCAACATCAGAACAAATCGGAGGTGTTAAGTACACTGATCAAAGCGGAACAAACGAGTTTAACAAAACAAAAAGAAAAAGTCGGTTCAGGTTTTAATACACTCCCTATATGCGCGTGCCCTATTTGCTGGAAAATACGAGATAGAAGTCTGTTATTTACGCCTAACAGTAAACCATGTGTGTGCCACTGTGCGTGCGTAGGAAAGGGGGAGTTGGCGAACCATTCCTGCATCCCTTAAGCCTCGACACTAGCTTCCTCCGGAATCGGATCTTCGGCCGGTTCGGCAGCGGCCGGACCCGTCAGCTCCGAGACGGATCCATCCTCGGACGTTTCGCTGTCCAGACGGGTTCGCGGTGCCGCCTTTGCCTTCTTGGCCTTGCTCTTCTTCTTCTTCTTCGGCTTCGGGGCCGGCTTTGGTTCCTCCTCATCCTCCTCGCCCTCTCGCCGAGAGCCAGTGGGAAGGGAAAGCATCATCCGTTCGATGTGTTTCTGGCGCTCCTCCGGCTTGGTGCGCGTCTCCGTCAGCAACCGGCGGATGTTGGCGATCAGCTGCTGGTGCGGCGCATCCTTGCCGTATAGATCCGGTGGAATCGGGGGCGGTGGCTGCTGCCATACGATCGGATGCCATACCTTGCGCTCCGGGGGTTGCGTCCAATTTTCTGTTGTCCGCGGGCAACCAACAACGACAGGTGCGTAACGGCAAACGGGCCGAAAACGAGGGGAAAAGTAGTACAGAGTTAGTGCCGATCCGTCGGCCCCGGGTTTTGGGGATAGGCCCGGGGCTAACTGGACCGCGCTTTTGGACAATTTATGGGGAAATGGGGGGAGGAGGGCCAAGCCATTAGCACATACCACGTTCGTCGTTTTTGGGTTGGGGAGCGGGTTTGTTAGTGACATCCGCCGCCGGCTCCTGCTCATTACCTGCGAACTTAACTTCGCGCGTTTCCTTCGGCTGGCCCTGCTCTTCCGCCTTGCGGTTGTTCTCGTCGTCTCTGGAAGTGGCAAAACAAACAAAAAATCGGAGAAAAATGGAGAAACGTCTGTCGGTAATGCGCTCGATTTCGCATGGTGGAAATGTCTAGGCATGCATTATTGTGGTAATTACAGAACGCTTACAGCGAAACAGATGCACAATTCGTGTAACGATTGTTGGATGTAATTTTCTACAACGCAATACTCCGCAATAAGCCGCACCATGCGCCTCCATCTCTGACGTACACAAACCCCCTCTCAAAGACCGTGTTAATGTTTGGCCACAAATTGAGATCAAAATAGATATCCACATGAAGCAAAATACATTACTAAAATGAATGCGCACAGACGTGCCACCAGGGGAGGAGGAGGTGGCAGATTGGGTGGTGGGCAACGGAAACCTACCTCACTTCGATAAGGCGTTTGCGCGATAGCCACCAGCCACCGCATCATGCACGTCCACAAACGCACTTGGTCGCGGCTAGGCCGAACGACGCGATACCAAAGCAAAAATGCTATTTCTGGTTCAACGGATCTATACAATCCGCCATCTCACCACCCCTCCCCGATCGCGGATAACAATATTTTGAAGTTCGCTTATATCATTGTTCGGTTTTCCCTGCCAGCTGCGGCGAAAGTCCCCAAGCTGCCCCAGTTCAAAGATACGGTGACATGCATCAATTTCCTTTGCGGCGCAAACAGGTGACACGTGACGTCACACGTGGGTGAGCAGTGGCTGCTTCAATACCTGTTGATGTTTGAATATCGTCAGGTTCATTGATCGAATTTCGAAGCAGGGCCGCGTACCTCGTTCAATGATTGTTGTGATAGCAAATGATTTTTTTTTTTTGTGAAATTATTTGTAAACGATCATCTTGCGAACGAAGATCGATCGACGATCGGTCTTTGTTGAGGGAAATTGTCCACTCTTTACTTTTAACGCAAATCACCAGTTTCTAAGAACACAGTATCGTATGAAACATGAAAAGAACCTTTTGACTCGTCGCTGCTCTTATTCTACACCGTCCTTCAGCAAACTAGGGCACACAAGGGAAGCAAATTGCGCCATGCCATCTCTGAATTGGGCGCGCTCTGGGGCGAACCGAGAACTGCCGTACGGGCAGTTAGGGAATCAACTACAGCCGTCTCCTCCTCCTCTGTCTCAGGCAATCGAGATTTTCACGAAAAATGTCCGGTTATTTTTATCAGCAAAATAATCACTCTTCACTCACGGGGACACTCGCGCTTCTACGCTACGCGGCACCGGGGCGATGTGTCTTGCTATTGACGAACGAACCCCGTAGCTCGGGTGTTGTGGTTCCTTTCCCACAGCCCGGCGCACGACCACTTCCTCTGTGCACATGTAAGAACAACACGGACGGACAAGCAACAACAACAACAACAACAAACGCAGGGTCACAAAAACGGGGTAACGTGCGTAATGTACGGTGGTGTGCTTACTTTGCTACGATCATCTGCAGCTGTTCGCCGGCCTGCTTGATGACGGATTGGGCCGTCGCGAGCCGCATGGCCGATGCGTCGGCCCCGTTGATCTTCAGGATCTGGTCGCCCAGCTGGAGGCCCGCCTTCTGGGCCGGGCTGCCCTCGGACACCTGGTTCGGGATGAGAAAGCGTTCCCGGATTACTCGCACCGACAGGTCCTCCGTGTCGAATGGGATAATGTTTCGCTTGAACTTGGGTCGTTTGTAGTAGTCGGGCGCGTCGTCTCGTTTCGCGTCCGTTCCATCGCTGCCCAGTGGCTGCTGGTCACCACCTTCCGGTGCCACCTTCGGCTCGTCCAGTGCCATCGCGCTCTGCTACTAGCGGGCTCGAGTCGTGCGGCTTTCAATCTAGCTTTCCTCTTGCAAATAAAACCGTATCCGTACTGCAACGATTTCTGCAACGGTTTGCGCTCCTTCAGCTGGGACAATCCACGTAACACTGCGCCCAGTAGGACAGCAGCATGGTTCGGTCCCGGGGGTCGCAACCCTGCACGATTTTTCTCGAGATAGCAAACGGGAGGGTTTTGATTGTGAGCGTGTGCTTGTGGGGTGAGTTTACAGCGTTCTTTAAGTGATGTTTGTTGCGCCCCTGTGTTCCCGGTGTATTATTGTATACGGTTTTGAAATTATGTTATCCTCGTCTACACGCTTATATGCCAGCGGGTATATAAATAATGTCATTGTCTGTGTATTGCCACCCCCGGGCAATATGTAAAGCTTCTGTGTAGAGATGAGGGGGGGTTTCGTGACGGTAGATCGGCAACGTGATGAGCAGCAGTGGATCATCTTTTATGAGTTTGTTTGGCATGTCAATGTAAGTCGGCGGTGACGTCGAAAACTGTTTCGAAACGCTTTTCATAAGAACGAAAAATCACACCAGTCACAGTCTCTTTAGCAGTCTTTCTCTCTCTCAGTAGATTGTGGTTGCGGTTGGTCAGCTGCGCATGGGCCTACAAAAACTCTCCGCTCGTCTGGTGCGCGCGTGTGCGCATGGCATGCATTTTCCACCTTCCAAGCTGGCGACACCGCGCGCTCAATTCAACTGTTCGAATGCTAGGTTATGTTTATCGCCGGAACATCGCCGGTGTCTGTCGCGGGACGTGGCCACCGGCAAATGTTGCGTACCGTACTCGTTTGTACTGCTGACACCGGCCGGGCCATGCACCAACGCGCCAGATCACCGATGATCGAGTTCAGCGTACGCAGTGTTGCGGCAGCATCGATTCAGTGGCAGTCGGGAGCTATTTTTGTTCACGGAGTACGCACTCCCCGTCGCCGCCGCGCGCTTCTACTGCCTCATCAGTCCTCGCTCCGCACGGTGGTGTCACGGTGTTCACCAGCAGCCAAGAACGGGCTTTCGAAACAATGGAACGATCTTCCGACTATCCGACAAGGGCGTTTCTTGTTATTCGCCTGGAGTGCTGCGCGCTCCAACGACCAACTAGCCAAGTTCACGACGAAACTCAACTCACCTGAAACACGGTGATGGGCATCTCGAAGTCAGCGCCACCGGTGATGCGGAATCCGAGCGGATTGTCACCGTTCTCGCTCGCCGCTGGGCCATCCCGCGACGACACGGTCAGCACTGGAATATTGCGCTTTTCAATCACGAATTCGGGCATGGTCACGATCGAATGATGTAATGGGCCGCGCGATGAGCGAAGGATGATTTTCCGTTCAATTGGTCAATGCCAGGTCAGGACAGGGCGTGTCGATCGTCGTCCTAATGCAAAGCTGCGATGATGATTACGTATTCGTGGCCTACTTTCACCCACAGACACACACACACACACAAACACGCGCGCAGATTCGACAACCTATCACTAATGAAATACTATTGTCGTCTATCGGTGGTCTATGATACTCCTTTGAATCACACGAGTCGACGCTGGAAGGAACTTACTTTCCCGTCATTTGCTATCGAGCACACTGCACCCCGGACTATAGAGCTTGCACGATGCACTTGGATCAATATTCTGTCGCTCAATAGCTATCGATAAATCACCGTCTCGCTGCACGTATGCAGTAGTAGTTGCGCACCGGTTGGGCACCACCAGTCTAATCTATCTGCGGTGTGGATAATTTTAGTGAGGCAGACTCCTTCTCCCTCGCTGCACACGAAGCATTGGGAATGCACTGCTCGGGTCGTTGTCGGCCGCGAGTGGAAGAATCTCGGGATGCGTCGTTTGGTGTTTGACTCGTCTTGGGTGGAATGCACTAGAAGTCTTTTGTCTAGATGTCTAATACACGACGAATGTGCATCACCGATGCTATGCATGTATGTTGGTATGTGTGCTTTATTGACAACTGTAGAGTGTAAATCAGTTCGTGCAGTAATTTAGATCATTAAAGTATCCTTGCAACATAGCATTTTGGGAAATGCAACATGAATAGAAGTAAGTTTTATATTGTCACCGTATCTTCGTCTTATTATCATTGGTGTAACGACATTTACGATGTCAGTCTATACAGGCTTTCGAGACTTATTACAGGCAGTACCACGTAGCCGGATAGTCAGTCCTTGTTACGGGGGACGGTCCATACGAAGCTTAAACCCACGACGGGCATGTTGCTAAGTCGTGCGAATGGACAACTCTACCACGGAACCACTGTATTACATCCATGACAAATTGACTATATCCTCTATGGCTCAACATACATTAGTGCTGCAAACAACGATACAAACATCTTACAAATGTTTGCATAAAATGCTTACATTTACATTTGATCCCCATTAAGTCTTTTGTATAATATATTGCTTTATACTCAATCATTTGTTATGAACAGTTTTGCTGCACACGTTGTTCCTCTCTGTGTCGAGAGAATTGTTTTGGCTTGCTTCATGATTGCATGATTTCATGCAATGTTTCGATATAATTTTCTGGCAATCCTGCTTTAATGTCCGTAATTAGAATACTGTATTTTTTAACTTTATTTTGAAGTAAAATTTTCTCCAAACTCAAAATTTTAAAGATTTCGGAACTAATTTTGAAGGAAATCTTTCACATTGTTGAAACAAATGTTGAACCGAACCACATGATGATGAAAGCTTTCGTCGTCACTCGAGCGATCTGCTCCATCGAGTGTGTTGGACAACCCTGTCAAGCCTATTGTTGTGCGGAATATAGTAATTTAGAAGCTTAAGTAAATATTGATTACACATTGGACCATCAAAAATCAGTTTCGGGCTGGTTGCAATATTCTCATTGCCAACTGTAACTGAACTTGTTCAGCAAAAGTACCATAACCACCATTTGGTCTACACTGACGGATCAGTACAAAACGGTTTTACTGGCAGTGGAATCTACTCCAGCATCAACAATAGCGCCATCCGGCTACCAGACCATACCTCAAGCTTCACCGCAGAAGCAATAGCCCTGGTTACTACAGCTGACGAAGGCCTATGCAGAGACAACCCCAACATGATCGTCACCGGCCGTGCAAGTGTCCTTCAAGCACTCTCGTGGCCCGAACATCTAACAATTCTGAAATATACCGAATTCACCCCAAGTCATTCAAGTCACATTCTGTTGAATTCCTGGTCACACAGGTATTCAGGGAAAGGGAATGGCAGACCGACTAATCAACGCAGGACGTAATAAGCCGGCCAACCTATGCCATAACACTCTTCCACGCTGTGACTTCATTCGCCTTGGCAAAACAGCTTCATCTCCAATAGCTGGAATGTTTTTTGGGTTAGCAGCAGCCGCTCTTTCCTGAGAACCATCAAGACCACAACACCACCATGGAGAAACCATCCATCACACCAAGACCAGAGAATTCTATCACGACTTGGGATTGGACATACCCAACTCACCCACACCTTTTTATTGCAAAATCTAGCTCACCACTTTGCAGTTTCTGTGGCGTCGACATCACCGTCCGCCACATCTTAACCGAATGCCATGGATATACTGCAGATATATGCATCACCTGCAAATTGGACCACAACATCGACACCATCCTCTTACCAGGCAGTGATTGCCTGCGAAACCTTTTAAAATTCCTTCTTATTCTTCCTATTTGCTTCGTAGTCCTTTGAAAAGAACTTTGGCGCGGTCCCGTGGTGCAGTCGTCAACTCGTACGACGCAATAACATGCTCGTCATGGGTTCATACCTAGAATTGACCGTCTCCTTGTAGAAAGGATTGACTATCCGGCTGCGTGCACTGCATAACCATGGTTATGTATTAAGTCACGAAAGCCTGTATAAGCCCGCATGTCCGCGTAGGACGTTTCGCCAAATAGAAGAAGTAGAAGATAGAGAACTTTAACCAAAACCACATTTATAACAGCTTTTTTTAATTAAATCAACGGGTAGCTTTAAGTAAACCGAGACTACCGTAACGTAATCGCAAGCCACAAATGACTTGCAAAAAATAATGTTAGATTGTTAGTATATAATTAATTCATCGATTTAAAAGAGGCGAATGAGGCCCATCGGTTCAAAATCTCTATAAAAAAAAACAAAAAAAAACTAATTGAAAAGGCAACAACACAGTCCCAACGAACGCTTCGGAATTTTTGTTAGTCTCATTTATCTGTCATAAGCATCTAATGGTCTTGGCTATATGTGACTTCCTGGTTTACCTATAGAAGTAGCATCAGTCTTTATTATTTCTGCACCTCTGCGGCATCGCTCCATATCCAGAATGTCTAGAATTCATAGACTCGATGGAATCAGTGGCCCTCTGCCCGATGTTTGGGGAGGTCCGGATTTGGGGACGGATGATCCCATCACCGAAAACCTCTGACAGAGGTTTGATGTTTGATATTTACTTATTGAAATAAACGGGCAACAAAAGGCCTCCTTGAGGCGGGGTTACACAAAAGTATACAAAATGATAAACACACTTAAACGCAATAACTCTACACTACTATAGAACAGGCTGCACGGCACAAATGGAGTTCATCAACACGGCGCGCGATACGTCGGGTTGGTGCCGAGCACATTCGCAAAAAGGGAACAAAGTTGTCAGAGCGTGTTCGGCGATCCTCTACGTCAAGCAACGACCTTGCACGGAGTGATAACGATGGGACATATATGTTGATTCCGGAGAGAAGCGCCAGCGATTTAACACGGTTGTCCAGCAGTCCCGCGACAATCAACCTTTGGACGTTGCAATTGCGTTGCTTCAGCGTCGCTCATAGGTCACTTGGGTTCCCCAGTAGCTCAAAGCAAACTGCGTCAATTTGCGTTGGAAATGAGTTGCAGAGTACAGACTGTTAAACTCGCATTCAGGAGGTGGCGCAATGCATCACCACGGTCCTGCATCTGCGCTGGATGCACAAATGGAGTTCATCAACACGGCGCGCGATACGTCGGGTTGGTGCCGAGCACATTCGCAAAAAGGGAACAAAGTTGTCAGAGCGTGTTCGGCGATCCTCTACGTCAAGCAACGACCTTGCACGGAGTGATAACGATGGGACATATATGTTGATTCCGGAGAGAAGCGCCAGCGATTTAACACGGTTGTCCAGCAGTCCCGCGACAATCAACCTTTGGACGTTGCAATTGCGTTGCTTCAGCGTCGCTCATAGGTCACTTGGGTTCCCCAGTAGCTCAAAGCAAACTGCGTCAATTTGCGTTGGAAATGAGTTGCAGAGTACAGACTGTTAAACTCGCATTCAGGAGGTGGCGCAATGCATCACCACGGTCCTGCATCTGCGCTGGAGAGAGAATGAAGCGGCGATGAAGCCTCTACGTGACAGCAATCGCCGAGCATACACAGGAAGACCAGGCTGCAGAACGACTACCACGTATACGCGAATTCGACTAATAATAAATCCTGCGGATTATTAAAAATAAGTCCTGGTGATTGAAGGCTCGGTCTACGAAAGATTTGTTAAGTCGTACGATTTCACGTCTTGTTTAAGGGGTTGGCTTACACAGAAAAATACAATTTACATTTAATCATTTAGGGATTTATTGTTTCCATGTTGATTGGTATAATTCTAACGTTTCGTTTTTTTTATATTATTTAAAAGTATAATATTATTTTCATAAATATTTTTCGTTCTTTCACACTCTCGTGTAAACCTTACAATATAGATCGCACCAGTACAGCTGCTCAAGCATCCTCCGTGCTAGGGATGCTCTCCGGTTCGATCATATCCGTACTGATCTCACCAAGATCCTTTTCCTGCTCCATCAGTTCGTCAATGTATTTATCCGCCTCAGCATCTCCCGTCGTCGTTTCACCCTGTTCCACCCCTTCATCACCAGTCTGGAGAGCTGGCTCCGATTCCGCTTCGCTCTGGAGCCGTTTGGCAGCTTCCTCTTCCTGTCGCTTTTTCTGTTCCGCCTCGAATGTGGCGAAAAACTGTTCCTCCTCTGCCCGGCGCGCTTCCTCGGCCCGGCGAGCCTCTTCCACCACTCGTTCCTCTTCAGCCTTCTTTTCCGCCGCCTCTCGCTCCCGCTGCAAATGCTTCTCGTACTGATCTTCGGTGGCCCGTAGCTTTAGCTCCCGTTCGCGCGTTTCTTCCGCTACGCTCGGTACGAGATAGCAGTTTGATTCCCTGAAGGTAAACAACGAACCAATGATTGAAGCGATGAACTGACAAATAGCATAGCCGTTCGACAATGTGTACTGGTCACGTTGCGTTGCACGAATCCTTGCCAAGTTCCGCATGCCTCGCAGAGTAGCGATACTTACTTGTAGACCACCTTCTTGCGATCGTTCCACGGCCACACACCATTCCATTTGTCAGGCTGTAATGGAGAGAAAGGAGAGCTTTGTTAATTCAGTTCCAAAGACAGAACAAGACAGAACAGTGTTGGTTTATTCTCACATTGCGGTTGGCACGAAGACGTGACTCCCAATCGAGCATAGACCGGTCGGCTTCATTTACTGAGGAAAAGAAACCATCTTTATCAACGGGTGGGGTAGTGACTATCCTTGCAAGATGTAGTTGGACACGGGATGGGATAGGACATAGACAGGATGAAGTTCATGGGCGGACAGAGAATGGGGGCTGGGGTCTGGGGGATTGGTCGACTTAAATCGTCGTAAACGGTCTGCGTCAGAGTCGCCCTGTCGAATTGGCTTCGTACTATGACCATGGTAGATGCAGGGCGCGACCTGTTGTGATATACTTACAAGGTTTAAACCAGTAGTCCACCGTCATCTCATCTTCACTGTCTTCGTCCACATCGCTGCAAACAAAAAAAAAACAAGGAAAAGGGTCACACACTGCTTCACTTTGCACTACATTGGGCACTTGATTGCTGTTTGTTCGTACCCGCTGACGAATATTTTCACCGTGCGTCCCGATTCCGCGATCAGCTCCTGTGCCTGCGCGAGCGTCAGCTTATCCGCATTGTCGTCATTGATTTTGGTGATGATGTCGTTCACTCGGATGCCGGCCCGTCGTGCCAACCCCTCACGCTTGACCGAAATCACTGTCAGTGGTTCGAACTGATCGATGCCACCGGTCACCTCGAAGCCCCACAGATTGTCCACAAATGACATAACGCGGCGGTCGAGCTCGGTCGTTCCCGAAACACGCACATGATACTCGCAGTTCTTGAACGACTCTATCGGCGGCAGCGCCATCTCCATCGCATCCACTTGCACGTCCATTGCTGCTGGTTTGCTGCGAGTTGCTGGGGGGTGGGTATGTAGGAAAAGGCGTACTCCAAACTGCCGAGCTGCTGCGGGAATTGAGAGCAGAAAATGCACTAGTTGCGCTTGGTGCTTTGTTCGGACACTACCGCTCGAATGAGTTAGGTACGGTTAGTGCCTTCGTAATGCTTCATTAAATTATCTTCCCCTCAATGTCACCAGCAAAAAAAAACCCGAGCCACACGCTTCGCGTTACCGATCGTGGCTACGGAAAACGATGCGAAAAAAGCAACTCGTACGACGTGCAGTGTTCGTTGGCAAACGTTATCTAACACAGGTCCTGAGGAAGCGGAACACCCCTCTCGCCGCTGTAGAGACCGGGAACGAATGTCAACGGCAGCAAAGGAAGCGAGGGTGTCTGTCAAGTCATCAAAGTATTTTTAATCCATTTCCGATTCATCAATCTCGCGTTCACGATCAAACGATTGTTTCGGTGCTGCCGTTTGGCTATTATTAGAGGTACACTTCCCATGCCGTCGAGTGCAACTGGCAGGTTTATTTAACATAATGCTCGCCTTTCCGGTACCGTTCAACACCGGTGCGTCGTCGAGCTTTCGATAAGGCTGTACAGCGCATTTATTAGGATGTTTCCTTCCCATGCTAATGACCGATGGTATCCTTCGCCAAGGCTGCTGGGGGGTAATTAATTGGGGCAACATTGTTTATGTACGGCGCCAACCAGTGCACTGCCCGTGTGGGCCTTCAACTCTGCGTGTTGTTGGGCTTGCCCTCAGACGGGTTGTTTTGAGAGAGGTTAAGATTTATTACACGTGAATCATTGAGACAATAATTGAATCGAATTGAGAGAAAATGCTTGATGTTGGCGAAATTTGTATTATATAAAATGTTTGATTACCCATAGAAGTGAAAAATATTCTTCAATATCTATAGCTAAAATTATATCAGTACTATGTATTTTAGAGTAAAAGCTCGTTCCTATTTATTTAGTTGTCAAATCGCCAAATATATGAATATTTAAAAGCCTGTTTAGTACTCAAAACATGTTCACTAAATATTTGTATTTATTGTAATTTTTCTCCTCGTTCTCCTTTTTTAAATCAGGTAACAAGGTAATAATATGGTTTAATAAGGTTTTGCATCCCAAGTTTTTAATCAAGAATTACTCTTTTCAGTGTATTAAAAACTAGCTTTTGAAATGGTTTATACTCCATTTTATTTTTTTAATTCATAATGCTGGCCTATTCATTTCAACTTCATACAATTCGTAGTTTGAATACTATTTGTCTTTATCAGAAAGACCGGTAAATAGGTAAATATTTTGTCATATAATATTTTTGGATATACAGTAAACAGTGTAGTAAAAAGTTCAAAGTGAGATAACTTTTCTCTAATTTTAAGGTTTAAATGCCGTTACAAATGCCATATTTTTTACATATTAATCTGATTTCAACAAACACTTAGCTTCATTTAGCATACAGCTAAAAATAATTCCTAAAGTATACTATCGAATAAAAAGTAAAATATTAATGCACAAATGATTGATTTCGGATCGGCTTGTTTGTTGATTTTGTTTATTTTATTTTACGAAATTTGCGGAATTTCAAATAATTTTCTCACGTTACAAGATCCCAAATCAAGCACTGTTATATAACCATCAAATCTTGGCATTATCAGCTGCCAATTCTAAGATCAAGAATTTGATACAAACCTTTATTCAAAAAATCGATTCAATGCAGTCATTCTCAAACGATCTATTTTCTTTCGCTCAAAGCTTTCTTTCTGTGCTTTCTTTGTCCCCGCTCTGGCCAACAGCCAACAGTTCACGTGGATGAAACGTCTTCGGTGTGTTTTTTTGGCACTAATGTCCAACGTATTTGTTTGTTTTGCTCTCGAATACTTCGGATAATAATAAACGCTGTAGACCGTCGCACGTTAATGGTGTTTTTATTTATTTTTATTGTACTTATTTACATAGAAATACCAGTCTCTAGAGTAATAGTTGATAATGACGTGTTCTATACAATCATGTGATGTAATGAAAACAATGTATTTGGTTCTAAGCACAAAGCCTATTGCTTAAAATGAACTTTTAGATCTGTGTTTGTTTCAACTCAGCTTGTTATCGTTTGATGCTGTCCTAAGAGGAGCGTAAGATAGGAGCTAATTTACAGTAGCTAGGGCCAATGAAACAAACGAAAGGGGTGTGTATGTAATGATTGAAAAGAATAATTAACCATATGCGATGATGCTGATAGGAAGCTTATTAATACATCATATTGGCTGGGAGGGAAGGATTTAAGAAGGAACGCCAGGGAACGGCAGGGAACGGATATTCTTCGGAGGCTTCCTCAGCAGGGTGATGCACACTGCAGCGCGTGAAGATGGTTGGAAAGTGGTGGCCGGTGGATCGATCGAACAGTTGGATGAGATCCGATAGTAGTTGATGAGGGGGGAGTTGCGAGCAAGCGAGATGGTGCCGAGAAACCGTTCGACAACGACGCGTGTTGTTCGGTGCGAGAGGGCCCGCCGTGCGCAGCAAGAAGATGTTTGCAAAAGGTCAATTATCAATGCCGAATTCAAGCCCACTAACACAAGGGCACAACCCAGGTCGAGGGAGGTCATCGCACACAACGGTAGGGAAGGGAACCGAAAGCTCACGGTATGGTGAGGGAAAAAGGGAGGGTAGTGGTTGGGAGGGTGGGAGAGTGCGTTTTCAATTTTGATAAAGGAACACCTTCGACTTGCGGGGCTGGAAAATGGTTTCGTCTTTCATTACCTTTCGCACATCTTCTTCGGCCACTACCATCTCCGGGCGCAGCTCGATGCCACTCTTGGGGGGATCCATATCGTGTACCAGCTTGTAGACGTCGCTGTTCTTGATGAAGCTCAAATCCTTCTCCGGTTTCTGGTACTTGAGGAAGTTTACCCTGCAGGGGGAGCGGACCAGAGAGCATGCAAGAAAAGGGGCTTCATGTAGAGCGTGGTCGTTTTCAGAACGTAAAATCAAGCGAAGTATGCAACGGATTGATCATGCACATAAGGAGTAAAGTAGTGCGAAAAACAACACGTAGCTCAACGGTGATCACAAAAACGATTTCAGTTGGAAATGCATAACCAACTGAAATAGTGCTACTTACTGCGCCCGGAGTAAACTACTTGAAAAGCTCACTTTCGAACTTTTCCACCATAAGTTCGCAGTTGGAAAATTTCTTCGCTTTACTCGTTGTTCTTCGAAAAAGAGAGAGAGAAAGAGAGAGAAAAGCATGTGCACAATGAAGATGATCGAACGCGGATGTGATTGGGGCTTGAGTGACGCATGCATGGAGTTCCCTGCTGCCACGTACCTGTACACGTGCGGGGACTTCGCCTTGCCATCGGCCCAGTAGTAGTTCCAGAACTTTACCTAAAACATAGAATGTGCTGTTAGACAAGATGATAACGAGCGCGAAGGGATGAAGGCGGCCATTATTATTATTATTATTATTATTATTAGTGGCGATGCTCAGTGGCTGGCTACACTCACAAAAGCCCGTTAGTGACACACACGTTTGGCATGACAACGTTCGTTAGTACACACACAGCGATGCGTAGTAGTGACGTGAGGAACGCACAAATGACATGGGGGAAGTGAACGCCCATATGAGCTGGGTCACAGCGGCGTTTACCTGTCGTCGTAACCCAGATGAGGGCTTTCGTAGAAGTTGCTACAAAAGAAGAAGACACGAAATGAACGATGCGAACACACTCAAGAGGTACTACGCATGATGAGAGAGTATGGTTGGCGAAAACGCCACGGCAGACGACGAACGGTTGTGGGTGGTGCGTGTGATTGCAAGCAGCGGCTGAAAATGGGATAGCATAAGGATAGCAAGGTTTTTTGGAGTGTGACATTTACCCGAGCGTCGTGCCCTGGATCAGTTCCGCCTGGGAGCTGATCACTTCCGCGATGAACTGCTCGTTGAATGCGTCCTTCGCCGTGCGCCACTTGCGCCCGCCGGGCAGGTAGATGGGCCGCTCCTGCGGCGTCAGCGGGCCGAACGCGCTGACCGCCTTCTTCTTCTTTTTGACCACCTGCAGCTTCAGCTCGTCCTGCACCGCGGTGCGGATGTCGCCGCCGGCATTAGGCTGGCTGGAGCTATCGGAATCCTGTCGGGGAAAGGTCGGGTGGGATGTGTACCACAACCCACATGGCGCCCCCCACATAGCACAACAGGACGGAGGACGGAAACAGAATACAACGCGTGTACAAGAGCGAGAGTGCAACGCAAGAAGAGTTCATCACAGATCGGAGATAAAGTGGTTTACAAAAGATAGAGAGATAGAGAACGATTAGAACGAAACGTGCACGCACAAACAGATACTGCTACCCTTTGGTATGTTGGTTGGGGGTTGCAGAAACTGGTTAACAGAGAGCCACACTCCCTGAAGCTTCCTGCTGAGCAGAGAAGCTCCCAGGGACTACAAAGCCACCACCCGGTTAACGATGTTTTAGTTCGGTAATACATTTATTGCACTGCTATTAGAACACGTGTTCGAAAAGAGCTTGCGCTCCTAAATTGCGCTTGAGCAGTACTATCAACACACAGCACTGCTGCGTGGTGTGATCTCGTGTAGGCTGGTGCAGAGGTGTGCTGCCAACTGTTCGTGTCGTTTGTAGTTCGTAGTAAGTGTGGAGGTTTGGTAGTAATACGTCGCTAGAGGAGCATCGGTTACGCTAACACCGGCTGTGGTTCGATGGCCGTCGCTGCCACTCCGCAGGCTTCCAGGTCCTGGGAGATGCGCAGCGGTATCGTCACGTACTCGACCTCTTCCTCCTCGTCGACGTATATGCGGTAGCGCTGGGACACGATGGCCCACTCGATCGTTTGATACTTTGGCTTCTTTCGTGTGTTTGGAGGTGTAGGAGGGATTTGCATTCGATGCAATTTGTTGTTGTTTGTTGTTCGATGTTGTTGGGTTGTAGTAATAGGGACAAGCATTTAAAGGCATTCAGGTGTGTAGTGATGCGCGCAGTTGTTCGAATGTGATCGTAGAATTAGCAAACACAGAACACACAGTGTTTGATTGATTGATTCCCATTTCAACAGAGGTGTGGACCGCCGGAGCAGAGCAGAGCGTAAGGTAAGAAGAAAGAGAAACGTTCCGAAAAAGGTAGAAAAACACGTTGATGAAATATTTAGCCCAAAAAAAAAAAAGAAACAACAACAAGCGTGGGGTCCTCACGCCCGCCTAATGTGGAATGGGAACAGTCAAGCGGTTTGAGGTTATGCGACAACACTCTGTGTGTGTTAAGATTTGCAGCAATGCCGCCGCTGCACTGGGTCGCCCGGGGAGTCAACACCACAGTACTGTATGGGGTGAACGCTTGCGCTGATGGCAAGAGCTGCGCCCGGGCGCCCCTGCTCCAACAGGTCACCAAACTAACCTTATCGTTCTGATTGGTCCACTCAATGTCGTGCTCCTTCATCCTTTTCTCTAGCTGCTCAAGCTCCTCCTCTGTGTAGTGGATGTGTTCGCCTTCGTCGACCGATGAGGACTGATCGCCGCTGCCGCTGCTGTCCGCCCTGCTAAACTCAGTCACCTCGAACGTCTCGGACACTTCGGGCACGATGGCCTCCGGTGCCGACTGTTCGGTGCCCTCACCACCCGCACTCGGATCCGCTTCTGCAAGGGTAAGGTTAAACACTTTCACTCAATAACGCGCTTCGACGGAAGTGGCAGAGAAGCAAGCAGATGATTGAAACGACACGGTGGTGGTGTGGTATGATCGTCGGCTGTATGGCACGTGCTGCATGCGCGAGCACTACTAAGGACACCTCGCGTTGGCACCAACGTCCTATTTGTCTTTGTCCTTGTGCACATCGTGCGTCGTTACATCCGTTACAATGTAGCAGGTCGCGGCGAAAGGACAGATGAACCTACAATTGCAACTATATACACACACACACAGACACAAGTGCAAAACACACAAAGAGGGAGAGAGAGAAGAGGGAGAAAGCTTATCTGAAAACGAGTATACCTTCCGGTCGGGGTGAGATACTCTTGGACTTCCGTTTCGGTGCGGCCAACACGGCGAGCTGCTCGGTCAGGGCGGCTATCGTGGCCTGGATCGTGTTCGGCAGTGCCGATAGCGCTTCCAGCTGCTTTTGCACATTCTGCAACTGCTCGCGGAACTCCTCCGAGGGTTCCTCCTCGGTCGGGTTGGGTGCCCCGGGCTGCTGTGCCTCCCCTTCACCTGCAGTGGAAGTGCCATTAGCGTTCGTATTGGTTTCCAACTCCTCCTCACCACAGCACCCGACATTATCGCCGGGGCAAGCGTAGGGACAGGGACAACAGGGGCCAACGGGATGTTCGAGGTGGTGGTTACCTGCCATCGGCTCGCTCGGCACGACCGGCTCATCCACGAGCGTCTTGATCGTTTCCACCTCCACCTCCTGGCGTTCGTTCAGGTACTCGTCGTACATTGGTATCGGTTCCGGTTCCGGCTCGGGTTCCTTAAATTGGGGCGGTAGGTGTGTCGGTGTGTGTATGTGGGACGCAATCGAAAAACCAGCTCAGCTCAGCTCACAGTGCAAATCGAGACAGTGCGTCCGTCGGGCGTCGCATGCCGCTTTTAAGCTCACACTTCCGCCTTGCGGGGGTGGCGGACGTGCCGAACAACACTTACCGGTGATTTGGGTGGCTTGTAGTCGGGGGCAATTTTCGGTTTCGGTTGCTTCACAATTCGTACCTGGTAGCGCTCGGTCGGCGGGTTCCGCTCGAGCTTCCGCTCCTCGGGCGTCTTCGGCGGCGGTCGGGACGGCTTCTGCAGGAAGGTGGTCCACTTTTTGTCCTCCTCTTCGCTCTGCACCAGCTCGCTGTTGAGCGTTTTGAAAACTTCGCTCTGCTTAAACACGCCCGCCTTCGGGATCATCTTGTTAAAGTTCACGCTGCAATGGGGAGGTGTAAAGGGTAAAGTTTTTGCGATCGGAGGACGTCCAAGAGTAGCCCAAATCAAATTGATGTCCTTGGTGTGGTGGATGCTCGACGTCACATTCGACACTTACCCGATCACGTTGTGTTGCTTAAGCACTTCGGCTTCACCCGAGAGGATCTCGGCTATCTGCTCGTCGGTGATCGGTACCTCGGGAATCTGTTCGTCGGGCTGCTGCTGCCTTGGTTCCTCCTTGGCAGGGTGGTGAACTGCCAACGGCGATGGGCTGCCGACATTCGGCGTCCAGAACGGTTTCGGCGAGGTGTTGATGTACTCCACCTCGCCCGACGGTGTTTTCTCCTTGATGAGCCGTTGGGACGGCGTAACCTCACGTGCCCTGCACCATGTACCATGGGGACATTGGTGGAACGTGGGGAGAACATGTGGTGGTCATTTTACAACTTGCAAGGACCTCGCTGCTGCCCCCCTTCACCCTGGTAGCGATATACTAACCTTAAGATGCCTAGCACGAACTGGTTGCCGGCGCAGGCCAACAGCTGGTGGGCATCGTAATAGGACATGTTGCCCGTCGGTATGTCATTGATGCGCACCACCACATCGCCCATGTGCATGCCAACGTCTTCGGCGATGCTTCCGGGTAGGATCTGTAAAGTGTGCAGACAAACAGCAGGGGATTTTCAGTTGCATTGCATCGCAGTGGAAAATAGAAAGCGTTCGAATGTGAACTAGAGTGTCGTCGGCACACACGGGCGTCACCAGCGAGCCTTGTGTGCTGGTGGTGGTATAGCTGGCATGACATTTCGGCGCTATTTTTATCGACTACCATCAATCGATCACTTCACCCAATCGATTAGCGAATTGAGGAGAACGGTATGCTGAATTTGGGTTTCATGTTATGAGGTTAATTCGTAACGTCTCGAACACATACATACATACTTCACTTAGCAATGTGACACCTTTATTTGCTACTGATCGTAAGGACCTTATTTTTCGTTATCTAGCATATACTGTATCCGATTCACTTCTTGTTAGGATGTAAATAACAATCACTCAATTGCTTTGCGGAGAGGATCAATTGGCACGATACGATGTCGAATTTTTTTTTTCGATTACGCAATATGCTGTCGTGATACATTTTTTTGTATACCATTATTTGAATATGCTGCACAATGAGCCTCATATTACTTGCCCAAATGTACATTTTCCCTCAAATATAATGCTTGGAGATTGTCGGAAAAACTAATACATAAAAAAACACTATTCAAACTCACTTTGACAACCGTTAAGGGAACATCAAAATCAGCTCCACCGACGAGCTTAAAACCGAACGGGGTTGTGTTATCGTAACGCGAGAAGTTTAGATCCAGCACCATTTCGAATGACTTTTGTGGCTTATGATCGCTTCAAAAACAAATGGTCACAATGCACACACTGGTGGATCACTGTCGTTGCTGTAGAAAATAAGAATCCTTTAACCTCAACCCACGTTGATAAAAAGTTCACTTTCTTCTTCTGTTTCTCTAGAACCGCACCAACCGATCGCTGCAGGTAAAATGTGGCGAAAAGACGAATTGTTGCATCCGCCTGCAAGCGCGTCTTGTGCCCAGATCGCGAAACCCACGAGTGGCAGCTCGTGATTCGCGTTCGGTACTCAATCGATCATATGGTCGGGTATCGGCAACAGCGGCCCCATTAATTGCAGCCACATTCAGTCATCGATGTTTACAATTGGCATCGCTGCGAGACACTTGGCGGTATTGTTCGGAACAACAGGTAGCACGAGATGATGCATTTGTCAGCAATGCAAGTTTAATTTTGGAACTTGCCGCTGCTGGTGCGCACCGCCCTGCACGTGGTTTAGTCTATTCATGTTTTGCAGTGTGGTTTTTGCTCACTTTTTTCTGTGTTGCCGCTTTTAAAACGCAATTAAGTCCAACACGTGCTCGCAAACAACGTTGTTCGTAGCAACAAAAAAACAAAAACAAAAAGTATGAGACAGTGTCGGAAGTCTAACGCATTGCTGCTTCCTTACTGCGATTATAACACTTTTGTTGACTTGGTGTCATACTTCTAAGGATTTGCTGAACTTGGTTACTTGCATCATTGAAAATACATTGCGCCAAACGTGAAGAGAGAAAGATAAACAGCAATAAAGAAAATAAGCATCACCCTAGAAACACATAGAAACACGGAGAGCGTAAATCTAGAGCGTAAGGCGTACCGATTTAATTCAAATTACATACAGGATTAAACTCCGGACATTCAACATGGTTTTTTTTATTGAATTTCTTCAATATCCAGATCCTCATTTTACCCGATGAACTAAAAAGAATTAATTAAAAATGCATCTGTTCTCTAGTGCGTCTCAAAAAACCCCTGTCTGTCAGTTTACCACCGGAGGCATTCTTAGTAGTTTTGCCGACTCCAGTGTAATTTCTTCGACAATTCCTATTAATCTGGTTCAGATACATTAAAGTACATAGGAATCCATTGTAGAGGTAGATTTCAACGTTAAAACAACAGAGCAACACCCCTTGCTGGTAAAACATGCGGGAACTCGAGCAAACCAGAGAGGCGTACGGACCGACACGAAAGTTTTACCAAGCGATGGCAGGACACCGAAACAACGTTGTACCTAAGGTTACCTGCTGTCGCAACAAGGATGGAGATCTGGTCAGTAACCAGCCAGAGGTCCTCTCGCGGTGGGCTCAGTACTTTGATGAATTACTCAACGACCAGTTTAACGAACAGCTAGAAGCGCCACTAGCAGATATTGTCATGCTACTGCCACCTAGCATAGAAGAAACACGAAAGGCTATCCGTCGGCTGAAAAATAACAAGGCACCCGGAACCGACGGAATTGCAGCCGAACTGGTCAAAAATGGAGGTGCACGACTAGAAAACGAGATTCATCAAATTGGAACTGAGGTGTGGGATAGCGAATCAATGCCTTGTGATTGGAATCTCGGCATCATCTACCCCATATACAAGAAGGGAGATAGGTTGGACTGCAATAACTACAGGGGTATTACGGTGTTGAATACCGCCTATAAAATATTCTCCGTGATCCTTCAGGTTCGCCTTGTCTCGCACGTCGAAGAGATAGTCGGAAACTATCAAAGAGGATTTCGAAACGGAAAATCAACCACTGATCAGATCTTCACCATTCGGCAGATCTTGGAGAAGGTGGCTGAATACAGAAACGACATATACCATCTCTTCATAGACTTCAAAGCCGCATATGATAGCAGGGTAAAACTGTACGACGATATGAGCTCATTTGGAATCCCGGCCAAACTGATAAGGCTAGTTAGAATGACTATGACCAACGTCACATGCCAGGTGATGGTGGATGGAAAACTCTCAGGTCCTTTTGCTACCACCAAGGGTCCAAGGAAGGCCACCTGGCGATGGTGAAGACTACGGGAACCATATTCTATAAGTCAACCCAGATCCTGACATACGCTGATGATATAGACATCATTGTTTTGCGGCTCTCCTATGTAGCAGAAGCCTACCAAGGGATCGAGCAGGCGGCAGAGAGCCTCGGATTGCAGATAAACGAGGCAAAGACCAAACTAATGGTGGCAACATCAGCGGCCCTACCAATAAATTATCAGAAACTACGTAGGTATGACGTACAGATAGGTGAACGCACTTTTGAAGTCGTCCCACAATTCACCTATCTTGGGTCAAAGGTCAGCAACGATAACAGCATGGCAGCTGAGTTGCGCGCAACGATGCTGGCTGCCAACGGGTCATTCTACAGGCTCAAAAATCAGTGCACCTCAAAGAATCTGTCGCGATGGACGAAGCTGGGTCTATATAGAACCTATATAGTACTGGTACTCACATACGCCTCTGAGACATGGACACTGTCCAAATCTGACGAAACCCTCTTAGTCGCGTTCGAGAGGAAGATGCTCAAAGGATACTTGGCCCCGTATGTGAGGAAGGACAATGGAGAAGTCGCTATAATGACGAGTTACACGAGATGCACGACGATCTTACTGTCGTACAGCGTGTCAATCTCGCCAGGCTCCGGTGTACTTGCCCTGATGTACTAGAATCCGTAATGATTCAATAACCATAATGAATCGATGAATCGAGCCACGAAAGCCCTGTATGATGTAAGGGAGCCTGGGGCAAAATGTTTATGAGGGGCGTACTAGAATCAATTAAAAATGTAGCAACTCTTCGGTTCTATTCATCTACGCGTACTAGAAAAAAACAGCACCCAAACCCCGTTATTTTAAAGACCTTCGTTATGTCGTTCTAGGAGGACACCTAAATCCAAAATCAAGTGTCCAGACCTTGAAATTCAAGTGTAATTTGAAACATGAACTCGAAATTGTCCGGAATATGAATCAAAATATCGTTGCAGTTTAATGATATTTTGCAATGTTTCGAGTAAAATTATTGGATATCTTTATTTTTTCTCAAATTTAGAAGGTTTGCTTTAGTAAATGGAGTAAAACAAAGGTTTGGCCAATTAAAATTGAATTAGTAATACAATATTCTCTTTTTCTCTTCTTTTGGCTCAACAACTGTTGTCGATCAAGAACTGCCTGTACCACTTGTGGGCTTGGCTTTCAGTGACTTATTCTTTTCCACCCATAGCAGGATAGTCAGTGCTACGAATGGCGGCACGATCCATTGGGGGCTTGAACCCATGACGGACATGTTGTTAAGTCGTATGAGTTGACGACTGTACCACCAGATCAGCTAAAAAAAAATCAACAGAAAATATTGATAGTAAAAAATTTCTTAAATTTCCGTAATTCGAAGCAGTAAGGTAAGCCAACTAATAAGGAATTTCCTAATCGTAAAAAAATAACTAAAATAATAAAAACAAAAATTAAAAAAAATCGTTTTTTTATAAGAAATAATGTTCTTTTTTTATAGAATTGCTCTAAATTCTCTTTTTATTCCTTTTGCCCCATTAATTTTAATAGAAATGGCGTTTTAATGATTTTCTAAAATTAACTTTAACACATATCAGAACGGCTTGAAAGTAGACCTGATTTTCCTGTATTCCTATTATCTTTCCCATATCGTATTCGTTTCGTTCGTTTGTTTCCTCTTATAATGAGTATCTCTTTTAATAAGTTTTTAGCAAACCAAGTATATTTACATAATCTACAAATTTTTAACGACCCCATCAATTCGGTTCGATTTAATCGTTCCTTCAATGCCATACAACGAACACTATTTGCATTTCGTATGCATTTTTTAAACAAGTTTGTAGACTAACATAAGATACGCGGTTTATGCGTTCCCGAGGAATCCATAATTTTCAAAATATCCGAAAAAGTGCGCGGAATATTTCCCTTGTTTAAAGATTCGTCCCGTATTTACATTCAACGAAAGCAATTCGCCATAGAAAATCTTACAGATCGTAAATAACACATTTTATGCATTGTATTTTTTTTCCGAAATATCCCATTCATATGAAGAATCAGGGTCCTTCTCAACCCTGAATGAAATGTTCATTTAGCGTAAACACACTCCCCACGAATAAATCGATTCCCCTACGTTAAACACCTACCCACCCTGTGCCGACGAAAAAATCTGTTTTCAAACAACACGTATCGGTGTGTGTGAAGGAGACCGCTTGTACCTATCCAGTACGCACACCACCGTACCTATCATATTTGAAGTGACACAATCAACTCCCGGACACGGTTGGGTACGGTTTAGGTTTTCCCTCGCAAATTTTTTCCCTCGGGATTTTGTCCATTTCCGCCAGTTCCTGCGATTGTTAGACAATTGCCAGCGGCAAATTTATCAACGTACCATCGCCAGGGAGATAATTCTTATTGGTGCAAAGTGTGTCCGGTGTAAAAATTCCAATTAGCCGGTTCTGTTCGACGAGACCGTCCGCTCGGTGAGAACGAATGAGCGGAGACGGCCATTTTGAACGGCGGCTCACCTTTTCTTTGTTCCTCTCAGTGTGCCCAGTGAGCCAACGGTGCGGTGCCATCTCCGATTTGAGGGCTACCCGAAACGAGTTTGCACATTGTTGCGGTGCCGTGGTATGCTTGCAAAGGTGCTGCTGTGTTTGAGTGATTGTTTGTGACGTGACAGAAACTGAAATCTTGCCCCCCATTGCGATGTGAACTGTGCGGTCGAAAGTGAGAGGAAAAATTCCGCCAAAAGTCTCATCACCCCAGTGAGAACAACCGTTGTGAGGAGAGGGTTACATTACGGCACCAATACCACTGCGCATCCATAACTGAGCGGGCAAGTGTGTGCGTGAGACAGTGTGAGTTAGAGAGAGAGAGAAATAGAGACAACTGCAGACGGTGGCCGAGCGCACGGTACTAACACGCATCGACGTTTATTTACCGACGAGAGCGCGTGTAGAGCACATCCACGCGACACGAGCACGGGACTGCAGAGCAGCAGCGCGCGAACGAACCACAACAAATCGGAAGGAAGTCATTGTTGTGTGGTGTGGAACAATTTCTTCTTTTTGGTTGTTATTGTAGCTGCCAAATCCTGCCCGCCTTCAACAGTGTGTTCTGTGTGCTGTTTTGATTTGCCTTTTTTTCGATTTGGTTGCGCTGCTTCCGGCTATCCCATCGAAAATCGGCATGAGTGTGTGAATTGTCCCCGTTTGTTCCAGCAGATCTCGGAAGCATTATATTGCTGCATGCATTTGTTTTGTGTTGCGCTCCAATCCTGCTAAAAAGGCGGCCTGTGTGTCTGTTCGCCCAAATGCGCACCATCACCAATGCGAACGTGACACGGCAACGAAGACCATTCATCATCATCATCATCACCACCGGTGAACAGGAGCTATGGAAGGAATAATTCGTTAAGGTGCTGCCGCTAAGCGTATTATTCCTGTGCGGGCGGTTTTTATGCCGGAGCCGGGCATTCTCTCACCACGTGTGTGGTCTGTGGGGAAAAGTGTAAACGGAAGATAAATTCGTCGTGCCGCGGCCGGAAAAGAAGCATCCTCCTCGAATCACTCACCCCCATACCCCTTTCCTGGGCGTGCGCCAGTCAGTGTAATTCTAAAAGTGTGTACGGCGCCCCCTTGGTGTGTGCGTGTCTGTTTTTACCGGTGTATCCAAGGAAACGTGAAGAAAGGGCGCCAACATGTTTGACCTAGAGGACACGAGCATTACCGGATTCCACGACGCGATGAGTAAATACAGTGTAAGTAAGATGATGAAAAAATTAAATGCTAGTTATTTGGTTCGCAATCATCCACCTGGCCGTGTAATGAGTTACGCGGGTACGTATGTGTGTATGCTTCACGCAACGAAATCCGCCAGTCGCTGGCAGATGTTTATCGGCGGATGTCCCGCATGTCGCACCGTCTCTCGCTCCTGTGATGAACATCTGCCTGGGGTGGGTTTACCTTCCCTTTAAAATGTCAATTCGGCGAAATAGTGTCTGATGTTTTTTAATCTGTTTTGTGTGTGTGGTGTGGTTTTTTATTTTTATTTCATTTTGTTCGTTTGCGAGAGCGTTTTGCATATTTTCGCAAACACACCGTCTGTCACTCGTGAATGAGTGCGCGAATGGGATAGAAAGAGAGTGAAAGAGATTGACAGCCAGCGAGAGATGACATTCTCTCGCTCGTGTGTGTGTGTGTTTGAGTGTTTTGGTGTTGTACCGAGTTGCAAAACCGATTCAAATTCGTTCCGTTATCGGTCGGACCCGCGCCGGAAATGAGATGCGAATAACGATTGGTGTGTTCCGTCGTGCAGACTCCTTCCTTCACCCACCACCACCCTTTCATTCATGCTTAGTTCGAACCCCGCGGCGAACACTTTTTCGCCGGCGTATGAGCCGGGAGATGAGAATGAGACGAAAGGCGCCAAACCATCGGTTTCTAGGCCGGTGCGAGAAATAGCTCACCGCGCGAGAGGTGGCCGCCGCACTACACAGTTCAAGGCCAAAATGCCGGCTGAACGGGGTGCTTCGGAGTCGGATGTTACGTGCTTTGTTGTGTGTGCGGTGTGTGTGTGTTTAGTACGTTAGTTATGCTTCGCCGGTGTGTGCTATGCTGCCAACCGCGCACGTGGTTTAAGGTGGAATTGATACGCACACAGTCCACACATTCGTGCGCACTCGACTGAGCGTATAAAAAGTGGATGTCGCATTGTGGATGAGCTGATGAACAGCAAATATGTTTAATTTAATGCGCGCAAAGAGGTTGCGCTGCTGAAAATGCTCTCAACCTTACGGGCCAAAAAGCCGCTAAAACACAGGCCCGATTCAGCGCTGCAAAATGTACAACAGATGTTGTGCGCGCATTGTGGGGAGCTCTCGAAACACCTCCCAAAGGCTGTGGTGTCCCCGCTTCTCGTCGCCGTTGCCAACGGGAAGCACACACACACGCACACACGTTTCCAGCTCGCCAACATTCCTTCCAGCCGTTGTCCGATTTCGCGCGAAAATGTAGCAAAAGGCGAACGGTGGAGGCAGCAAGAATGAAAGATAATCATTGCCGATGAATGTGTGTGCCTGCCCCCAAGACCCCCCGCCCCGTCTCTTCTTGCTGGAATCTCCATCCTGTTCAGCATAGTCGTCGAATTTCTTCCTCGATCTTATTCTTAGATCTTATTCTTCATGTTGCTCGAAACACACACACATACATCGGTCCCATCTGCAGAGAGCTGAGGGTCTGCGCATGTTTTGCGGGAGGTTTTTTAAATTTGCTCTTACTCCGATCCTCCGTCCCTGCCCTTTCTGCGTACCTCCACAAAAACCAACCCATCGTAACATGCGTGCGAAAATGTTTTCAAACGAACGAGCGAGAGAGAGGGACAGAGTGATCTCCGCGCGAAGAACGTCAAGATCACGTTTTTTCTGCCGTATGTACTACTGCCCTTCCAGGCACGATGAATTAAGCGCGCCTTTTTTTTCAATGCTGTCTGTCGGGCCACCCCGCACTACCCGCCTTGTGCTGCTTTCTTCATCCTGTACCGTGAAATTGGATCTGATCTTTTGTGCTGAATGTAATCGGTATCGATGGGGAAAACGATGCGGGCAGAGAAGAATTTCCGCCCGGGAGGTGGTATCCCAGCCGCCACACAATCGGTGTAATTGTTTGGTGTTCCCGCGCTTTTTCTTCCGAACTCCTGGTGGCCCTGAAAATAAAGGCTCTTGGGGTTGAGGGGGGGCTTCCGACGAGATCGGCAGAGATATCTCTCTCTCTCTCTCCCTATAGCCGCGCGCGCGAAAACTTCCAGACATGGTCGAGCCGGGTCCATCGATTGCCCGTTGTTACAAGGACATTGTTGTGGCCTATTGCACCACTCGTCTGCCTCTGCTGTGTGTCTGGCTCGAAGCAATGTTGCCGCCGTGTGTCTTTGTTGCTGGTAGTGCTCCACTGATGGAGAGAGAGAGAGAGAGGACGCACTGATTACTATTCCAAGGATTTACTTAATTTTTCACGTTTAAAAACGCCATACTTATGCTACAGCCAATGTCAACTATCGTCTGCCTCGATCAATTACGTGTTTCTTGTACCAGACTAGAATGTATTTTTTTAAATCTTTAACAACAGATGTCAGATTTACATAAATGTAAACCATTGAATGCCATTGTGATTTTATTAGTTAATAATCGATTTGTTAGAAATGTTAAACAATCAGAATAGAAAAATCATGCGAAACTGCTATGGGAAAGGTGTATATCAGGCATAAACAAAATATCATAAAATTTGTATGACTTTTAATATTATAAGCCATCAAAATGTGATTTTTGAAACAAATACTCCATTCATGTTTTCATTTGGGTAATGCTGGATAAGTTTGCTGAAACCCTCTTGCTGTAACTTACCTATCACAAACCAATAACCCCTTGGTACTAAAATGCTGCTTTCCATTTAAGAAAATGCCCAAATTTGTCCACCCAACTGTTCTGCTGTGAATAATTTAACGGACGTAAAGTAGGTCAACCGGCATCAATCGGGTACTACTGGCTCACCCCAAATTGCTCCTGCCAGCACCACCCCTTTTCCACGCTATAAATGTGTGGCCTTTTAAAAAACAAAAAGCGCTACCTAAAGTCGATTTTTCGGTGAAGGGGGAAGAACCAAGGGCTAGAATTTGAGGTTCTTACATTCCCATGAATGATAAACCCAGCCAAAAGAAGCTTCCTGGGTGTGGTACACCCAGGGTGGGTTTGGGTGTTTCGGCGGAAGCTCGTCCATAAGCATTTCTTTTCCAGTACCCCTACACCACTATCAGGTAGAGGAGAGAATGCACGGTGATGACACACATATTCCGATCGTTTCCTCCTGTCTTGTACCCCATTTCTTCGTCCAGCCTGTTCTACCCAGGATAGGGCACGGAATCTAACTTCTGTCATGCCGAGCGCTTAAGAGGTCCATACGTTTTCCGTTGGCCTAGGGCAGCAAGCGATTGTTGGACGATGAGAGCGTGGAATGTGTTTATTTTGTTTTTTAAATCTCTTTCCCAAGGCAACAACTTCTCACACAGAGATACAGAGACACACACACACACGCACTCTCCGACACAACACAAACCCTTCACAGCGGTGGTGCGAGGGAAAAATTAGAAAATTATTGCACTAAGGTCAGTTCTCGACGAGTTCTGAAAGGAAGGAGCGACCCCGAAAGCGACGACAAATCGTAAATGTGCTATGCTGCTGCTGCCTCCGACGAAAAGAGAAAGAACACGGGCACACACAGACACAGAATCTTTCGGGGTGTTTTTGGTGTTTCGTTCTGTGCCTTTCTTCCTATCCATTTTCACCCTGGTCGTCTCATTTTGGGAGTTTCCCTTCGGATGTTTCTCGTGATGGTTATGAAGCAATTGGTGGTAAAAGAGGGAGGACAAGGGTTTTTTTTTCTATTGGTATGGGCTATTCATCTCTCTCTCTATCTTTGTTTTTGCTGTGTGCAGGGTCGTAAATCTTTATTACGGGGTGCATTTTTGTTAGGAACGTTTTATGTTGCTACATTTCACCGTATGGTAAAGCGGATCGAAATTTAGAACTTGATCTTTATTACAAACAGCCCGAAACTGTTGCCTGTGTGCGTGTGTGTGTGGTATAGCACAAGGGTAGAGAAGAATAAAGGACGAATAGGCACACCAATAAAGCTATTAGCCATGATTTGTACATTCCACTAATTTATGCACATATGATATGCGGATGCTGGATTGCATCAATCACACCAACCATGCGAACGAACCGGAATGACAATGCCCGGGCCACAATGCATATTTAAAGGTAAAGCGGGAAGCGCCAGGCGCCTTTTATATTTGCAGCAAAATGTTTAAATGTCCTCCGTTGCTTTTACATCGAGCTTTCCCAGGGATACGAAAAATGCAAAAAAGGAAACCTACTGCCAATGTCATTCCGCTGCCCGCGCACACCTCAAGAGAATGCAAATTACAATGCACAATAAATGGTGTATGTGTGCTCTAGAAAGTGTCGGAATTGCTTCAATATCATCCCTCTGGTCTGTCATATAAAACGATTGCTGCTCCAGCATGGTTGCGCATACTCAGCAGGAAAAGCCTCGGCCACTCACCTAAATAAATCATCCCCTAAAGCGCAAGAATTCGTTCTCGCGAGCACATACTTTTCTGGCAAAGCTCCTGAACCTTTCTCAAGTTCACGGCCCCATGCTCCTACGTTGCCGGCAGTTGCGGCGGCAACTTGAAACCTTTTTTCCCATTTATTGCTGCGCCACATCCACCCGACCCCATAGCTCTCTTGCACCACTGGGTGGGGGTGGTAGTTTGTGGAACGCCGGGAGATCGCGCACGATCACAATCTTTTGCCTGTACTGCATGAAGATGCCGCGGGTGTAAAGCGAGATCACTTGGTAACGTAGGGTCTGGCTAGATATGGACACGATTCGCGGTTCTTGGGGTTGGTGATGGTTCTGTTCTAGCCGTCTGTTGTGTAGTGTGGTGTGCTCTCTTTGTTCGTGGAGAGATCGTTTTATATTACATCTTTTAGTGGTATGTGGGGCTGCTACTAGACAGATACATATCTAAGCGGCATTGGAAGAATGTGTTCTCGTTTATGCTTTTGGATAGTTAATTACTTCCCGTAGTGTGGATGGGTTCTTCCTTTTTTGTAGATGTTTGTTCTAATTCTAATTTACATATTCTATTCTATTGTTCCCTCTCTGGGAAGATTGGGTAGTAAAGATTTAGGCTTTACGTTTGTTACTGGTTGTCAATTTTAATCGAGATACACATTTGCGGAAATCAGATCGAAGTAGATCTTATCCAACACCAGATCTTTAATATCTTTCTATGATTTTCCCTACAATTTCTTGAACTTAAGTTTGAGGTTCTGGTACTACCTCCAGCTCGTTCTTGCTCCGGTTCCAGGGAGAACCTTGAATAGGTCGGAACCAAAGAGCAATCGCCAAGGTTCGTTCTTTGTTTTTTTTCCGAATTGTTAACTCATATTGCTGTCCTCTCCCGGTGCTGGGCTCAGTCACAAGTGTGTGGTGATGTCTACTTCACGTTCTTAGTACACTCCAGCAATCTCTGCCGTTTTTTTCCCCGCTGGAAGAGTTCTGCACGGCTGCCACACACTGTCCAGAATTGAAAAGAACAGTGGTTGTGGACCTATTTGCCAACCATTCTTGTTAGCTAGGAAACGTGAAGAAGCAAAACCTCAAACCTCGGACAAGCGAAAAGCAACATCAGAGATTACTACCACTCCAAACGGGCTGGCCGGACTCCCAAAAGCCACAAGAGCGCAACACCACCACCGCAAGTCCGCCACCATCTCATCATCATCATCGTCTTCGTTTTCTTCAGCATAACGAACGCAACGAAGCGAAGCAGGAAGAGAAGTAGGCACATAAAAACACTCCTTGCCCTTCCTTGTACCCCAGGCTCTTTTTCTCTCTCTGTCTCTCTTTACCCCAGTGGTCGAGGGTTGTTCTTGTGTGGCGGGTCCCGAGAATGGGATGAACATGACGACGATTGACCACCGTCCGGGGGGTGTACGCGGTGGTGTTGTGATCATGGTGGGGTATACACCGGTGGTAAAGTTTTTAATGCTTTCCGTCACAAAGCTGAAAAGGGCAAACGAAATCACTATAATGGACCACAAAGAGAGAGTGAGAGAGACAGATCGAAGAAATGTGTATGCCATAAGGGGCCAGCAGTCAGAGCATGCAAGATCGGTAACCCCGCTCTCTTCTTCTGCCCGACCTGACTCTGGGTTTCTTTCCTTTGAATGTCTCTTCCAATGGGGGCTCTCCATAGTCCCCACAGTGGTATAAGGGTCTTCCCGCGCAAAGACGAGGGCCTTCCGTGTGAAACATTTTCCCCAATTTCCTCTTTTCCACCCTTTGGGACTCGTCCTCTCGAGTCGTCTCCCCAGCCTGATGTACTGAGGCAATGGCACAAAAAGAAGATGCTCATCAGAAGATTTGTGTGGGTAGTTGCAGCGTAGAAGGAGAGAACAGTGAAAGTGCGTGCGGTTAAGCTAATATATAGTAGACGGTACTTTTAGTAGTTCAGTACGCTGTGCCATCAGAAGAATTGCCACCGCAAAGGCTAAGAAAAGAACGCGCAAAGAGAAACAAAGAGACGAACGGAACGGCGTGCACACACACCCCCATTCGGTGGTGGATGGAAAAGATTTCAATGCTCAACTTTTTACGAAGAGTAAAGGCAAGACAGGAACCGGTTTTTGGCTGGCGGATAGAATGGAGTACGAGTACGATCTTCAGGGATGGAGCTCTGTTGTGCCTCTTTGAAGATCGTTCTTTAAAAAGTTGTGTGTGTGGTGCGGGTTTCGGGTTTTTGGAGAGTTTGGTTGATTCTGACCGTTCTCATCCCGGTTATATTGCTGCGGTTGAGCCAAAGTGCGGGCTGAATCTACCGAACCCTGTCGCTAGTGGAACTTGATTGATCAAGCTTAAAAAATAAATATTTTTAAAACACCCAAACACTGTTGCTGTCCTCCATATCATGCCGAAAGACATCTGCGCACTCACAACACTTGGCCATCTTGTCATTTAACAAGTTTAGTTGATCGATGGAAGGACAGCAAAAATACACCATTGCGCTCCTCTCCATGTTCCGTTTTCCCTATTGCGTTTACATTGGGCCTGCAAAATGTTGAGTTATTACCGGTGCACAACAGCGGAACACACCGCCACACCCGGTCCCGAAACACGTTGACTAATTGCACCTGGAACGCACAGTATGCAGCAGAGACTTATCGCTCCTGCCCCTCTCTCTCTGCCCGATTATTGGCGCTTTTGCTTTCTTTTCTCAAGGGCTTTTACAGCACTCCCTGCAAGCATTGCATGCATGGGTTTCTTTTCTCCTGGAGATTTTGCTTCACAGCATCATCTGCGTCAGCCTTTTTCCGCTTCGCCGCCAATGGCCTGTACCTACCCCGGACTATTAATCCTTTTTTCACACCTTTGTTTCAAACTTAATGGTTTTATTGCAGGTAATTTTTGTTTTAACACGCAAAATTATCATCAAGATAGAGAGGAAATGGTTTTACGTTAAAAAAAAGATCAGTTAAAGGTAATCTGTTACAGCGATTGCTGCCTTTTTTTGTAAATCTTTACTGATGTGTTGTTTGGGTATTTCATGGTGATCGCAAAAAGAGCACCATTGCATACATTTGGGCGTTTTAAGTCATGTGTCATTTGAATATGGCCTGCATGATCACAATCTCATTCCGAATCTGCAAGTTGGCGCCTCCTCTACTTACTTACTCATTCGGGAGCGAAAACTGATGTTAATATACTTCAATCGCAAATCGAAAGAAAAGAGTTCGTCTGCTTACAACCTATCAGGCTGCCAGAACGCAGCGGCGAAGGAACCGTTAAAAGTGTCTCTCTTCTCCCTGATAATTTCTCTCATTGTTTTTGACGCGAGCACTCCTCCTTTCCTCTGTGGAATAAAAATTTCCCGCGCATTTTACCTACCAGTGTTTCCTGCCAACAACCTACACGATAGTGCATTCCTGTTCCCTTTGTTGTAGTGCGGGGTGTTAGCTTGTGCCGCAATCGAAACATATGCCTTTTTTTATTTTTGTGGGGAAGGTGTTGCTATGCTTTAATGGACTTTTTACCGGTTCCTACCCTTACACTTTGACCCCCAGGTGGCATTGAAATGGTTGCATGTTTAGTAGTCCCTTCTCTCCCCAATCAAGAGTTTCGCCGTTTTGCTCGCAAGACCTCGATGCTCCTCGTTCATCGGTTTGTATTACGTGCCGGTTGATCGAATTATCAAAAAACATGCACACACCCTTCGATGCTGCACCTTCGTTGGACGGAAGTGTTAGCGAGAGGCAGGTGAAACCTTATGTTGTTTCGTTTGTTTTGTTTCGAGGGTTAAAACACCGGGTCTACAACTCTCTGTTTCCTCTCGGAGCAGCACCGCAAAGAAGGAGAAAACCGCCACCATTACACTAACCTTCGGGAGCTTGAAAAGGAACTCAGAATTGCTAACAAAAACGGAAAGAAACGTCCCCACGTGCCGCATGCGCACAACGGGAACACATCAGGAGGATTTTTTTCGTTGTTTGTACCATTCTACCGATTTGACTAGACTTCTTGGTGCAATGAATATCCTCGTCCACACAGCGTTGTGTAGGTAGTAGTAGTCAGTCGTTCACTCGACTCCTTCGCCAGGAATCCAATCATTTCTTATGTGCTCCTGGTATTTTCCGGAAGTGACACGAGCTTTCTTTCCGTTCTCGCATTGCTATACGGTGGCCCCCTCCCAGGGTTTGAGGGGGAGGCCACTTTCCCGAATGCCCTCCACGGAGTAGATCTACGGAGATCTTCACCGGAACTAAAATACGGTTCCAAGAATTTGTGCTTTCTCAAAGAGGTGGCGTCCAAAGGGAAATGACTAAACTGACGGCTACTCTGTGTGGCGAGAGCTACCGAAAAACCGATCGATATGAAAGATTTAGCTCCATGCGCTAGGTGACTCATGAGCCGGAAGGAATAGGGGTGGATTTGGGAGGGGTTTGTTCTTCGATACCTCGTTCTCGCTGCTCTGTCGGCCTGCCCTGCCCACGAACCACCGTGTGGGGTTATGTTGGAGTTTGCGCTTTTCGTACCCAAACTGGGCGCCAATTTCCCACAATCTCAGAATGGAAAAGGCAAGAAGGGGATGGTAAGCATTGTTGCTGCAGGAGGGAAAGGTTATTTTTTTGTAATGAGAAAAAAGTCCATCAATTTCACTTTCGCTTTCTGTGACGGAAAAACTTTCCTCGAAATTTGATGTCCTGGTAGTGAGTAGCAATCGATTTGTTTTTTTAATTTTGTTTTTATTTCGCTTTGTGCTTATTTCCAATGGCAAAAGGACTGCAATATGTTACTTAAGCAGTGTATAGTATTTTAAATATTTTTAGAACAAACAATATATCTTTCTAAATAACGATTCTTCTTCTATAACTTGTATGTTCGCCTACAACAACGATTCTGATAAAATTAATCCGTAAATTAGGCGTAGAAACTACGCTATTTTCAGTCGACCTTTATGAAAAGCATTAAATGCAGCTTAAAATAAATTCAATTTGAAACGCTTCATCATTATTTTTCCCGCCTCCTCTCTGCGTGCACTCGACGGCAGCCGTATTCAGTGTAAATGTTTTCCTAACTCTGGAGTTTTAGTAGCAAAACAGCAGGAACCGGTAGTGTAGGAGGAGAGTGGAGGTGCCGGAGCTACACGACGCATGCGTGTGGCGTGGAGCACATTGTTGGTGTTATAGCCGGTAAAAAAGACTAGTTTCCTGCCGGTACCGGTACTGCTTTCCTCCAGTGTAGCTGTGTATTAGGTACACAGCAAATTCGTGAAACAGGAAATCTGATTTCGTGGATAGTTAGTTGAGAGAGAGGGAAGGAGAAGCATACTGATAGTCACACACCGGTAAACGGTGATTCATTTGCACAGACAGACTGAGAAGGAATTTGTCGTCCTGTCCTTTAAGCAGGATAAGTAATGATCTGTCATGGGAATGGTAGGATCTAATGCGAAAGGCAAATGAAGGGATACATTTTGTTGAACAATTGGCACTGGGTGTTATTAGGGGGAGGAAATTCTATTATCAAAATTGCGTTAGGGATGTTAGTATTGCGACTGTGTGAAAAGACTGTAAGTTGGCCAAAACCAATCATCCAAGTTGTTGATTCAGTTTCGCCTATATTTTGAATTCTAAAATCTGTAATTGTTGTTATTAGTCAATATATTTTTTTTCATATTCTGATGTTTTACAGTTGTAAAACAAGTGAGTAGATTGCCTAACCATCCTCAACAAAATCTCAAGCCTAAATCACACGTTACCGTCGGACAACAACCTGCTCCTCGTGTGAACGCCACACTTGATTGACCATGGCCCCTAGTTCCCACCGATAGCAACATTCCCCGTTTCCAAATCACATGGGTTGTGTGTGTATGTGCCTGTGTGCTGTGTTGCATTTGGATGGTTTTTAAATTTTTCCCACACGCGCACAACCCCGCTCTCGATCTGCTCTGAAGCGCGAAATGGTGTGTGATAGTTTTTAGTTTTCGAATCTTACACATATATACCTTGATGGTTCTATTCTCACGCGTACCTTCAGACACAATATTTCTTGCTCTTTTTATGAAAAGTCGTGTTTCTGTTTCTCGCTTTACACCTTCGTCAGGATTTTCGTTGCATGATCATGTTGTGTAGAAGTAAAACAAAGAAATCATCTTCTGTGCTATGCTGCACACACCGGTGGTGTTGGTAGGACATGCAATTAATGTGTTTCAAACATTACAGAAAAGGGGTGAAAGAGGTGTAACGAGCCGTGATGAGAAAAAGGGATTGAAAGTGAGATGGTGAGCGATCAAGTTGTAAAAGGCTGCTCTTCTAGCGGGCGATCTTCCGTGAGGATGTGGAAAAAAAAAATAAAATCTTCGCCAGACGCGTAGAGCGAACTGAGTATGCTCCTTCTGTTGTTATCAAAGCAATTAGCCGCAGTACTACCCATGTTTTGAAATTAATCATCGCGCACAAGTGTTACGCACCGAGCACTAATTGATGATCCTCAGCTTTACCCCAGTTTCCTCTCTGACGCTCATTCGTTCCTTTCTCTCGGGGGAGAAGCCCTCGTTTATGCAGGAGGGGACGCGTCGATCGTGTCGCTTTTCCCTGTTACTGTAGTCTCCTTATTTCGTATGGTGGATCAAGGCAGCAGCAGCAGCAGCAGATGGTGCGCGTGCACATGTGTTATTGACGATAGGGAAGTTGTTCCAGGCACGTGCCCCGCTGAAGGAAAGGAAAAGACGTCGTTGTACGCATCGACTTTGGCGATCATATAACGGCGGAGAAGGGAGTTTTAGGTAGAAGCAAGCGAGAAGATATATATTCACTTGTCGTCATTACACCCCGAAAGCATTTGTCACATCATCGCTCCACCTTTTCTCGTGTTTCCCTCTTTTTTGGCTCAAGTTTTTGGAGCTCTTCTGTGTCCAACGAGCCTGCAGAGCAGGTTTAACGTTGCATGATCGCGTTTCGATCGGAATAAGGATAAAAGGCGCTGGGTCATGTGTGTTTATGCTCAGGGGCTGGTAGAAAACCGTCATCATCATGTACCTAGTGTGTACAAGACACGATGTTTTTGTTTGGTTTAGCGGTTAGCAGTCGCAAAAGCGGAAACTACTTTTAAATACAACGAAAAATGATTCCATGTTGGCATTTCGCTTCCTGCGGAAGCCGATGCTATGAAAGGGAAACACATTTGCAGTGAAGAGGCACTATTCTCCGTATGGGAGTTGCTGTGTTCTGGAATGGAGTGGACGTCGTAGTGCTGCTTCCTCTCTTGAATGTCGTTTGCAGCAGGGAGAAAATTATTATTAGATATTTTCCACTTAAACCGAATGCCCTCTTCGCTCAGTCGTTCATGTCGGGGTGTAGAAGCAATCCACCCAATTCCAAGAGCGCCTTTCGTATCTGGCTTTGATGATTGATGATTTAAGTGGTTGAGATTACAGTCGTATCATCTATGTGTGCGTCGTGCCGTGTGCTCTATTACCCTTTACCGAATGGCAGAACCTATTACACATACGCCCCCGCGTCATGTCGTGTTTTTTTTTATGTGAAGCTATTGGAACTCAGTACATAATATTCTCTGCTGCATAATGTATCGGTGGAGAGTTTTGAATGATTCATATTCAAATACGAAATCTTTGTGTGTGATGGTGTGCTCCTCTCTTGGGTAGTACCGTTAGTTAGAAAGGGCGCGAAAGTGGGAAACACGAACGGATCACGGGGGGATGATGAGGAGTGGTAGTGGTTGGGAATCGAAAAACAACATCGGGCGTCAGCGACAAATAAACATCACGCGGCGGCGGGAGTAATGACCGCCCCGATCATGTTTGGCGCGCTTTTTTCCATCCAACCTTCTTCTCTTGTGCCGTTGTGTTTCTCTCGACAATCTTCAATTCTGAGTGTGCCCGATGGAGCGAGAGATTTGTGGTGGTCTGTATGGCAACTGCGGCGGGCTGAAAGAACCATTACACAGTGAGGTGAAAGCAGCCAAGGGAGAATACCGCCAAGCATGATCTCCGGGTAGCATCATCTTGTCGGGAGAGAAATCGCTGCCCTGCGTTTTGTATTACACCATCGCCGTTCGTTCTCACGCGCGATTCTTAAAATAATTGACAGAGATGGTGGTGTGCGCCCTGCTTTTTTGAGTGCGCAATCATCATCATTCACCATAACATCGTGTCCTCGTCCTCGTATCCACTCTGAAAATTGCCTACTCCGCTCCCTTTTCAACTCCATCGCTTCTCTTCTTCGGTCATCATCCAGCACCCTCCCCCACCATTATCAGAGGAAACAAAAAGCGCGCGCAAAGTTGCTGATTTTGCGCGGGAAAGTGGCAGAGTGTGCGTGTGCGTGTGTCCTGTTAGTTTATTTTCATTCTTTCTTTCTTGACTCCATGATCGTCATCGTCTTTCCCCACTTGCGGGATCTGAATCCGACCCCCCCTCACCCACCTACTCTGGACGGTCGGAAAGGCGCGCGCTATATTCTTGCGTAAGTTTTGCAACTTCCATCGATGGAGGGTAACCCACCACAGTAAGTTTGTGTATGTGTGTTTCTGTGGGGATACAAAGGTGCGACAGTGGTTTTTTGGCGCGAAACTTTCATACCCTGATACAAGCGGCACAACTACAACTTGTTGGCATGGCCCCCTGAAAATTGTGTCCGATTAAGGAGAGAAAGTTTGGGACACAATGGTGCGATGTTGTACTTTTGGTCAATATTCCTCAAACTAAAATTATACCTGCTCCCCAACATCTCTTGGTCCTTGGGACCCAAAATGTGACAAGTTGTAGTCAGGTTTTAAGATATTACAAAAAAGGTTGTGAGGACCATTTTGAGGTTGGATTTTGTTTGTATAAAAATATAGACTAACTTCAATATGCTGTCCGAAATTTGAAACAATTGTGTAGAATGAACGAGATTTGCCTATTTCACAATGCTGCACAAGAGTTCGTTTTTTTCTGAACAATCCCAACAGGCATATATCGATGTCCTGATGCCTGCAAACATCTCTCACTTTCTTTTTTGTAATATCAGTTGTCTAATCCCTAGGATCCCTTCTAGCGCTATGTAAACATCTTGTCTGGGTTTCTGATCGACAATTAGAAGCGAAATATTGAATGATGCTACTCTATCAACTAATTTCACCAGATTGTAAACTCAATGTAATTAGGCGGCCCGAATTCTGAGTCCACTCACTAGATTTAAAAGAGAAATAGAAACTTAACGAGCTGCTCCCAACATCCGCCAGACAGAAACTTGATAGTATGTTTCACCTTCTTTTGGGTCGTTTTCTGCCATCTATGTTCGGAGAGAACGAAGGGAGCACGAAGTTTCCGAGAAAACAGAGAATTGAGTTGGCAAAAAGAGTAAGCAAGATTATCAGCAGCAGCAGCAGCATTTTTCAACGAAAGCAGGATGTTTTGATTTCTGCGTTGTGTAGTATCATTTCATCAACCAGTTTTTCTAGCCCCGACATCTCCTTCCGCTGTAGAAATTGATAGTCGTAGCAGAAGGCATACTGGCATCATTCCCAATCACATCGAAAAACGCTGCCTGAAAGTCCAACCTTTCCACACACATGTGAAGGTGAGTTCTTGGTTGTTATTGTTTTGTGTTTTGTACCGGTTTTGACAAATGCACGGGCTTTTCGCGCCAAAACTTTCAATCAACCCTGTCTCTGCGTGTGCCCTGTGTACTTTCTCGTTCCTCCTCACGCAATCCGTTATCTTCTCCGCGTCTTTCGTTGTGTTGTGCTGGCGTGTTCTCTGTCAACATTGCGCGAGCGTGAGGAGGGGGGGTATGTTTATGTGTGCATACTATGGTCCCTCTTCTATGTTGCATGTGATGCAAACACTCTGTTTTCGTTGGTTGTGTTGTTGTGTCGTTGTCATCAAAGATTGCGCGCGTTTTTTTTGAGTGCCGCCTTTTGCTTCGTCTCGACCCATCATCGTGTTAGCTTTCGTAGCGGCGGTCGGTGGGATGTATGATGCGTGAAACCGACCGCAGAGAAGAAGAAACACACATTTACTACAACATTTGCGGGGCAATAGTTTTTGACGGGGAATTGTATACAATTTCATCCGTCGTTCAACATTCGCTCCTGGTTAGGAAACATTCGACCTCTTGCCATGTACCCTGAGCGCGAAAACGTTGCCCATGCCGCGGGCAACAACCGATGTGTGGTGTGTATTGGTTGTGAGATGATGCCATCTACAATAAACTCATCTAGAGGGCAGCAAACTAGTCTAGTACTGATCCAACACCATTAGCAATGTTCTAAGCAGTCGCGAAACAGTGTCCAACCTCTCCTCCTTATCTCTTTCTGCATTCGATGTTTTTGTTGCTGCCTCTGAGTCGCATACAAGACGTCCAGCAACTGTCTGGAGAAGCTCCGGGGGGATAAGTTGGGGATGAGTTGGGAGCACAGCATGTTTCACCCCTGCAGACGCGGATATGGGACGATGTGATGTATCTTTCGTCCAAAAGTTGTTGCGATTAGTTTACCATTTGCTCCAATACCATCCTTTCTGTCTTCTGTGCCTCTCCAAACCGAACCGGCACACACACACACCTTGGGTCCGGGGAACAGAGCCGATGCGATGAGAAACCAAACAAAAATAAGGAACATTTGAAATGAAGAAGAAAAGAAAACACTAACAACAACAACAGGCCTACCCCTGGTACTGTATGCGCACGAGCGAGCGAGCGCGGGCTTCGAAAACGGCCAAAAAGAGCGCACCAGTGTTCAGCGTGCTCGAGCGCAACTTTTGACGTGACTGTACTTTCGTGGTTTCTCCTTCTGCCCGAGCTCGGGGTTCGTTCGGTGTTCTGCTGCCGCTGCTGCTGCTGGATGATGTATTTTATTCCCCTCGTTCTGTTGTGCTGGAGTGTGTGTGCGTGTGTGTTGGTAGGGGTTGTGTAGCGTTTGTTTGTCCCGTGCAGCCGGCCGGCTTCAGAAGGGCGCTACCACCACAACGCTATTAAAAAAACATCCCTCCATCCTGTCTCGCTCTCACACTCTTTTCCAGCCCTTCTATAATGCATCTCTCTCTCTCGCTCTGTTACGTGCTATTTTGTTATGCGCTCCTCTCGCTCTCTTCCCGGGAAGGGTGCAATCCCTTTTCCCGTCTCGCACGTCTCCTTCCCCCGCCTTTAAACCCGTAACCCACAGGGTTGTGCAGTGTTGCCGGCTGCTTGCCTGCCTGCTGTGTTCTCTCTGTATAAGGGATTTTTGTGCGCGCCCTCTGGTCGAGTTGAATGCTTCGTCTAGAGTTTCCTTGCGTGTTGTAGCGCGCAAGCAATACACACGGGGTATGGTTATAGTGTGTGTAAGAAAAGTTTAGAAGGGCCCCTCCACACACAAGAAAAAAAAAAAGATCGACAAAGAAGAGAGCGAAGGGTCGTATTTTTCCCTTACATTCGTTCCCGCTGGTTCTGCTTCAACTTGGTGCGTCTGTGTGTATGGAATTGGAAACATTTATCTCCACCATCCTTCATGCGCATTTATCCATCCCTTCCGAAGGGACACATTGACTGTGTGTGTGTGTGTGTGTGTGTGTGTGTGTGTGTGTGTGTCTGTTATGCGTTTTTGGCATGAGAACGTTTTCCCTCCATTTGCTATCCCTCTGTTGTTGTCACGCTTTTACAACGATCCCTTTTGAACCGACTGTACTTTATTCCCAGGTTTCCTTTGTTTGCTCTCGCTCACGCATCTACAACAAAAAAACTTATGCTGCTCCTACGGCAGGCAGAGGCAGCAGCCCTTTCTTCAATGTTTTCGTTTGGGGGGGAACGAGACTATTGCATTCAGGGCTGCATTGAACTTTGGTAGCGCGGGAAAGCCTGAATCGTGGTAGTAGTATGCCATGCAATAAATTTTTTATGGTTGGCTTTGTTCGACCACTAGCAGCATTTATGGTTGTGTGCATCGATGGTGTGTGGAGCTGGTTATACGTGTTGATGTTAAAATTTCGTCCACAAATAACGAGGGTAAAGATATGTTGTATGAAATATGCGTATGATGTTTTGATGCAAGTTTACTCACTTCCTGAACTGTTGCGAAGGCGCTGGATTTAACTAATGCTGTTTTTGAATGCTGTGCCACATTGTAAAGGAATTCTTTGTTGAATCGAAAATGCGTGTTTACTTTAAACCATGTTATCCACTAGTGTATGCCAATCTGCCTTTACTTATCGTTACTTTTTAACATTGCTCCTTTCAGACTCCCATGTCGGATCTGTACATCACCGACTCGATGCAGGACATGCTCGATATCGACATCAAGTCAGAGGTGACGACGGTTGTGGGCGGTGTGAACGAATTCGTTTCGTTGATGAACTATGATCTGCCCTCGCTCGAGCTGGACAACAACTCCCTGGACGGGAACAACTTCTACTGCAGCGCAGCGTTCGGCATTGGCAGCACCGATCTCTACCCGGAGGTCACTACGTGTGCCAATCCGAACTTCGTCATGCCCGTCCCGTCGTCGTCATCATCGTCGTCATCTTCATCCTCATCGTCATCCTCCTCCTCCTCCTCGATGGGCGGATTCCCGAACGGCAGTGTCCTGTCGTCGTCCGGCTCGTCCGCGACATCGTCGACGATGAGTGCCCTTGTGGCCGCCCAGTCACTGCTCAAGTCACCGAAGCAGAACATCAATCTCAACACGACCGTGCACGGCGACACCAGGCACAGCTCGACCATGGCCAGCCCGAAGGAACGCAAAAGCCATCTTACCTTTTCGCCCAACACGATCAAGGTGTCGACGGTGCAGGAGGCGAAAAAGATCTCCAGCCTGGCGCAGATCACGCGGGTCGGCGGCACGGCAGGCACCATCTCCTGCACGTCCCTCGCGCCAGCGACCCCGGTAGACAATGTGCGAAAAGATCTGACCGCCCAGATGACGCTGAAGGAGGAGAAGATCATCGTGCGAAACGGCGGGATCGTGAAGAGCGCGAGCGAACACTTCGTAACTAGTAACGGCGGCGGTAGCGTAACGGTCGGTGAAGCGATCGTCCACCGCACGTCCTCCGTTGGATCGCCTGGGCTCGGCGTTGGGCTCGGCAAGGGTAACACCGTGAAGCTGGCCCATGGCATCGGTGCGCTGACCTACGCCAACAGCATACAGTACAAGAACCTGAAGAGCATACAGAAGGTCAGCGCGATGGGGCTGAACGGTGTGGTGAAGCGCGAGTCTAGCCCCCATCGGCAGCTGAACGGTGGTGCGGCCAGTCCGAAAACCTACAACCGAACCTTAATCGTGGATCAGAACGGCAAACCGGCGGGAGGAGGTGTCGGTGTGGTCACCATTACGCATGGCGGCTCCCCGACGACGACTTTGGTCGCCCGTCAGCTGCAGCGAGCGATGACCCCGACTGGCCCAAAGCAGAAGCTGATCAAGAGTGGTGGTGGTGGCGGATCGCAAGGCGGCAGTGTCGAGAGCGAGTTCCCCAAACCGGCCTACTCCTACTCGTGCCTGATCGCGATGGCACTGAAAAACTCCCGCTCCGGCTCGCTGCCCGTCTCCGAGATCTACAGTTTCATGTGCGAACACTTCCCGTACTTCAAGACGGCACCGACCGGGTGGAAAAACTCCGTCCGGCACAATCTGTCCCTCAACAAGTGTTTCGAGAAGATCGAAAAACCGGCCACGAACGGTGGCCAGCGGAAGGGTTGCCTGTGGGCGATGAACCCGGCCAAGATTACGAAGATGGACGAGGAGGTGCAGAAGTGGTCTCGAAAGGATCCGCTGGCCATCCGCCGGGCGATGGTGCATCCCGAGCATCTGGAGGCGCTCGAGCGGGGCGAGATGAAGCACGGCTCGACCGGGGACGACGATCTCGACGTGGAGGAAGACCTCGAAAGTGACGGCGGCCCGTCCGATGTGGACGCGGAGGAGGTGGACGAGGAGGTGGTTGAGCCGGAAGAGGAGGAAGAAGAGGAAGAGAACGCGGAGGACGAGGAGGAGGAGGACGATGATGTGGAGTTGATAGAGCCACCGCGCGAGACGATCGACGTCGACGCGGAAAGCTTCATCATCAACACGCCGGAATCGTTGATCGATGGTGAAGAGGACGGTGGCGATCAGGTGGATTTCGATCTAGAGGTAAGGACCGTTTGCTCTGTTCGTCTGGTACGGTGGTGCAATCAACTGACTAACCGTCTCTACTCTGTTCTAGGTACCTGACTTTTACGGAAACATCAACGTTGACTCCAAGGACAGCACGCTCGCACTGGAGTTGACCGAGCAGGATCTTTTATCGCTGGAAGATGAAGATGAATCGCTTTACATTAATCAAGTTCAGCAACAGACGCGACTCGGTACCGTTACCGTATCGCAGCAACAGTCCCTCCAGCAGCAGCTACATCAGCAGACGCAAATCCACACAACGCAGCAGCAGCACCATCGACAACAGATCCAACAGCAGCAACCGCCGGCGAAGCGTGCCCGGCTCGATATGACCTACTCCATTTCCCCGAACGCAAACGGCACCGCCAGCCTGGTGAACGTCATTTCCTCCCGCCAACCGACGATAGTGCACGGCACGGGCAACAACTCCGTCACCGTCACGCCCGTCAACGGTAACAGTGTGATGGGGCTAAGCTTTCAGCAACACTTTCAGCAGCTGCAGCAGCAGCAACTACGACAACAGCAGCAGCAGCCCCAGCAGCTTCAGCAAGGAACCATCAGGCGAAAGGTGCCGATGATTACGCGATTGGCTTGAATTAACCGCGCCGGTATGGTTTAGTCGTTTAGCTTAGGGAGTCGAACGTACACCACATTGTTGTGTGTATGGAACGTGGGTCTGGTAAGTGTGGTGGACTTTCTATAGATGTATGCTATATGATTTAAAGAGGGAAAATGCATTTGTTTTCCTTCTATGCATACCTCTCTCATACAAGCCGTTAATATACACAAAAGCAGAAAGGAAGCTCTTACAATAAGCTTTATTCGACAGCCCACTCAGTGCGTTCCGGATGGTACAAACACACACCCACATGCATCGTATATTTTTCCGTATTCCTTTCCGCGTTCTCTAGCATTAAGGAGAAAGAGAGAGTGGAGGAAACAGGAAACAAATTCCAACAACAATCAGAATTTTTCTATGAGCATTTTTTTCTCTTTTATAACGATAAATTATTATCACTGCCAGAAGGAATATTGTGTCTTTGTGACACAGACACACAGAGAGCAGTGTGTGCTGTTGAAAAAAATAAACCAACAACACCACAACCACATCCCACACACCAGCTCGAATTACACTTTTCCGGTGCTGATGGTAATCGTAACAGCAATATAAAATTCGGTACAAACACTATAATACTAGAAATAGCATGGTAAAGTTAGAAAGGGAGAAATAAGCGATAGTGTGAAACCTCGACCCTAGACGACACTGAGCGTATACCAAGAAGGGTCCTCCAACCCAGGATGTTGCATCGTTGTTGTCCGTTAAAGGCAAATGGTACTAATCCTGATAGGCTGCAGCTTACAGCTTTGAATACTTGTAACTTTCCCATCAATGGGGCAGAGCTTACACGTTGGTTTCATAGCTGTATACCGCACACCGAATCGATCGGAATCTGCCAATGCAACATCCTCGGTTGCAAACGAGTGTTGTACAAAACGGGACACCTCACGGGACAAAACTCACATATACCTGACCTGAGAGAAAGAGTAAAAAACAAAAACAATATGAGGTACAATTGAATGCGTATTTACACCTGGCACCATCTTTCCAGTTTCGTCAGACTAGTTAGTTTGAGTACGCTGGAATGTTTCTCGGTTTGTTGTTATAGTTTTTATTTTTGATTATCGCTCTTTATTTTCAAAACAAACAAAAAAATGATAAGAGACAAGTCCTTTTTTCGGTACAAAACAAAATGTATAGCTGTAAGTGAAAATTTTGCCTGAACAGTATTTACCAAACGGAGTCGCGCTGATGCAACCGTTATGGCTCAGCTAAGAGGGATACAATGACAGTGTGTGGTCAGCATTGCTAGGATAATTTTCATCTCAATTTTTGATCATTGTATCACGCGTTCGTGTTCTGCATTGAGTTGGATTTTTTGATGAGCGGTCGTTTGTTTTTTATTGTTGTGTTCATCCAGCAACCTAACACTCTATCAACAACGCATCAGCGTGGCATCAAAAATTGGAATGAAAATGATCGAGTATCTAGATTTCTCTCTGTGTGAAGGAGGAGCGCGCAATTTATAGAGAAGGAGAGTTAAGAAAGCGCACACGAACAAAACTATATATGTATACACATAGAGGGGTATAAAACGTTCTTTAAGCCACAGAAAGCATGTTGTGCAGAAGTGTTTGTTTCTATAGAAGCATTACTCGCTGCACACACTATCAAAAGCTGTACAAAATACTACCTAATCTGTACCTTATCAGTGGTAGCTTGGCGATGGGTGGGCGGGTGGGTATGGTTAGCAGCAAATCGACCGTTTATGCTTATACAGGGTTTCCCACGATTTATTGGTCAGTTCCCATGATTTTTTGGTGCGTTCCCACGATTTTTTGGTTGTATCCCATAGATTTTTGGTTCGATCCTATAATTTATTGGTATTTTCCGATTGGATATCAATACAATTAGACCAAAAAATTCTGGGAAACGACCAAAAAATCGTGGGAACGCACCAAAAAAATATGGGAATCCACCAAAAATTGATGGGAACCAACCAATATATCGTGGGAAACCCTGTAAAGCACACTGTATAAAAGCACGCACTCATTACCACAATGTGAGGAGGGGGATGCAGTGCTGGCGCTTTTGCTGTGTCCTTTACAGACGGGTTTTTTGTTTTGGCTAATTCTACCCAGGAAAGTGGTGATCATGATGAGGATCCCCAAATACATATTAAATTAATTTTGAAACTTGTACTACCACTACTACTACGACAACTAAAAAAACACAAACTCTTAAATGATCAATGGGCCGCGAATGTGGTCATCCACCAGACTGGGTTTGGTGTGTAATTTTGTTGCGCTCACATGCGCGACGTTGTGTTAATATTTTTAAACTGTTTATTTTTATTTTATTTTTACTGTTTATGTGTAATGTGTAATTAATGTAGTTGTTTTCTCGTTAAGCTGTAAGGTTTAATTTTAATATATATTTTTTTCGTGTGTGCTTCGAGCAGAGGCAACAAGAAGAGGAAAACAAAAATGCAAAAATAACATTTAGGCCCCCAAAACGAAAGGGAATGGAGGAGATAGTGTTTAAGAAAGGATGTTTTTAAAGTATGTAACATAATACAGCCATCGAAACGCTATCAATAACTCAATCCCTATGAGTAGGTGGAAGTTGTACGATCTTTTAACTGAATGCCGCCACCCCTCTTCGTTGGTATCGTATACATTTCGTTTTTAGTTACACCAGATAACACATCATAACTTTACGAGAGCTCTACTCTCTTTTTCAAACAGGCATGCGAGTGTACAAAAAGGTGTGGAAGTACGATGTGATGTTAAACAAAAGATAAACGGAAACACAAATAAGGCAAAGAGAGAGAGCCAGTTAGATCGCGAGCATTTTTAGTTTTACATTCATACCTTACCTTTTGAACAGTAAGATAAAGGAGACAATGAAAATTCAAAAAGTGTAGGATGAAAGAGGCGAACGAATGAAAGAGGATTGAGTGAGTGCGGTTGAGGGAGAAGAAGGAGCGTTTAGATAGTGGAGAAAAATCATGTTTTGTCAAACACATATAATTGTAAGTTTAAATTTTGTACAGTATTTGAAGGGAGGGAAGCATTTTTATCTTAAATTTTTGTATCAAAAATAATGTACTTTTTTAAGTAATTAAGAGAGTGGAAGGATGGAAAGAGAGAAGCTAAGAAAGAAAAAAAATATAAAAAAAACACGAAAGAATACTAAAAAAATAATAAAAGATTTCTGTTGAAAAAATGGAACCCGCTGTTGTAATGTTTTTGTTTTGCTATTTATATATTAATTATGAAACTATTTTGCTAATCTTCAATTTCATAATTTTTTTAGCATCCTGTTTTAGATTTTATAACAATTGCCTGGGGTTTTAGATTAATTTAAAAACAGGAAACGTTGAATACAATCAGGTGCAGATTGCTTTCAATTTTCGTATCGTCAGAGTAAATTACAGGAGACCCAAGTGACATATGCTCGAAACTGTTTTCCCATATCAGCTCGATTAATACTCGATACGCTTGAAATTGTGGATTTGTGTGTGATCAAGTGTGTTGAAAGCGCCAAAATTTGGTGTGTTCGTAAATTCGACGTTCCTCTATCGATGGACGATGATGTAGAGCTCATTTTTCATTCATAGCTCTGGTTTTTTGATGAAAAACAAAAGCTAATTTTGTGTGATGTGTGTGTGATAAAAAATGGACAATAGCTGGCATCACGAAAGAAATGGTTTAAAATTAACAGTCGTTAAAAATTAACCAGAGTCGTTAACCCAAGTGCCACAAATCCACTAAACGACCACTAAACGGCTTCTAAACGACTCAAGTTCTCTACCTAAACGTAATATAGAAAGACTTCGTTTAGCAGATGTCAAACGACTCATGCATTCTAAAAATAGCAAAAAAGCTGGTGGCGCTCTCTGTTGGTGGGATACCCCAATCAGTGGAGCTTCATCGCTTGGAGGAGAGCTTTCTCATTTCCTCTGTACTGTTGTATGGTTTCGCATTGAAGTTATGCATCGCTAGAACTAGAACGGCGATACGATTGTTTAAATACTAAACTCCTACGGAAACCACCAGCACTGAAGCAAGTGAGATTTAAGTAATGGTCGTTCGTGTTGATACCCACGTATCTGACCACACGACCATTCATATAGATTTTTGCTCAGAAAGTTAGAAGGCTATATAGGTCATGATAAGATGAAACATGCCGAAACACATTGCAAGAAAAGGATAGCAATATAATAATCAGTTTTAATACGCCATCTATTGATCAAACCAATGAAGCTGTGGAGCTTTCATTTTTTTCTATGGATATTCAATTTTCCAGTCGTTTAAGCTTAATCTGTGGCGCTTGGGTATAGTACACCATCTATTGAGAAAACCAGTGAAACTTTGGATCTTTCATTTTTTCTAAGGAAATTGGGTGTTCCAGTCGTTTAAACTTAATCTGTGGCGCTTGGGGAGAATAACAAAAATACTTAAGTTTAATTTGTATTCAATTGATGTTTGGCACTGCAGAAGCTTGCTAAGGGCGGTGGCAACGCTTTTTCGCATGCGATTTTATCGGACGGCCTGTCAAATTTTTATATGGGATTTGACAGATAACGTCGGACGACGAAATTAATCATTATATACGTTACGACGTTAATTCATCATTATATAGCTGTTCTTTTCTTGCAATGTGTTTAGACAAGCTTCATTTAATCATGACCTATATAGCCTTCTATCTTTCCGGTAACCTACATAGCTTTCTATCTTTTTTGTGCTATTTTTAGAATGCATGAGTCGTTCGCCGTCTGCTAAACGAAGTCTTTCTACATTCCATTTAGGTAGAGAGCTTCAGTCGTTTAGAACCCGTTTAGTGGTCGTTTAGTGGATTTGTGGCACTTGGGTCATCAGGAACAAAACACATGAGGGAAACAAAACTCACTTTTTGTTTGTTTACAATAACAAGCGTGACTTTTCGGTTGTCTAACTTTATCGTTACGGTGGTTTTGCGGTGTGTCTGGCAGCGACCTAAAACCACCAAAGGGGGCAAAATTATACGAAAATTAGTTATAGTTTGGCTGGGAATCACGAGATTCGACATACGCAGTATTTTGCGGCCGTTTTTGGTTCTCATTAACCGTGTATCCCGGGGATCGCCTGAATTTCACGCTTTGTGGAAACATGCATGTGAAACAACCATGGTGAAACCTTTTTTCGATCTCAAAACATTCGTATGGCGGGGTTTACCTGTACATCCCAAATGCTGCTTGGGACATCATAGGCGTTACGCGCGTAACGGCAACAGGCTTCATATCTGTCATAACATAAACACACAACACACACTTCACAAAAAGCAAGCGAGGGAAGCACCACACAGCATCACTGGAAATGGAAATTACTCGAGTAGTAAAACTCCCCCTAAAGAACAGTGTATCTTTAAATGTGTAGTGACAAGAATTATCAGCCATAGCAGATTACAATAAAATACAATCCGGTTCGAGAAAGGAGAAGCGGAGGTAGTGGTGTAGCATCAGCAAAGCTAAGGCAGCATCAGCACAAGCAGTGCGTGCAGGTAGTGGTTTGTGCAGGCATAAGCATTCATCTGGATTCGAAAACACGCGATGAACTTAGTAATAACGATGGAGGTGTGAGTATTACAAGAGAAGGGCGAGAGGGCCATATCTAGTTTCAAACGTACAGCAGCAAGTTGGTCCCTCACTAATGCTATCTTTGACCTCTCTTCACAGTCCCTCCGAGGGTCCAGGAACGTACTGCCGTCTGTGTCTAAGCAGGTGTGGCCTCAGGCAAATATTTTCTATGCAAGCCTCAGACAAAAATGTATGGACTAGCAACAATTCGTCCGAGCTGGTTGAGAAAATTTACGAATGCACCAACATACAGGTAGCGTATATGTTTCTCTTCGACGCACTACGATGGAAGTCTTTGCCTAGATTCTCTCTCTCTCCTTGTTGTTGCGTTTCTCTAACAAATCACCGTGTGCGCTGTACATCACTTTCAGCTCTCCTCCTCGGCGGATGCGGAATGTGCCATCTGCGGCCGTTGTTTGCTGGCGGTGCAGGATTTTTACCACTTTCGTGTGCGCAGCAACAAGGTGAATGAGCTTATTCAAAATTTGACAATCGCTACCGATAAGGTCGAAAGTATACCCGTTCCACTGACAGAAGCTGCGATCGGCAACCAGTATCAATGCGCAAACTGTTTGGCAAAGTTTCATCATATTCGATCGCTAAGACAGCACCACAAGCTGTTTTGCATTGGTAAACCAAAAACCAGCGATGGCACTTTAATTATCGAGCACATCGATGAACAGATGGAAAGCGAAAGTGTGGACTACATAACGCCCGACGATCCCCCAATTCCTGCCCCGGTCGCGCAGCCGGTGCAGCCAGCCAAGCAATCCATGGAACCACAGGAACCACCAGTCATGGTCGACGAACCTGTCGAAGTCGTTGAGCAGGGCGTAAAAACATTCCCCAGACCTCCATACTCCTTCTCGTGCCTAATCGGGTTGGCCCTGAAAAACTCACACTCCGGATTACTGCCCGTGCCCGACATCTACAGCTTTGTTTGCGAACACTTCCCATACTTCAGGACAGCGCCGAGAGGGTGGAAAAACTCCCTTCGGCACAATCTGTCACTCAGCAAGTGTTTCAAGAAGATCGAAAAACCGCTATCGTCCGGAGCCTATCGCAAGTGCTTCTTTTGGATGATCAAACCGGACAAGCAGGCAAAGCTGGACGAGGCAGTGCAGCGGTGGTTCCGCAGGGACCCGGACATCATTCGCCAAGCGATGGCACACCCCGAATATCTGACGGCGCTCGAGCGGGGCGAGATGAAGCACGGCTCTGTGCTATACGATCATATCGACCTGGAGGACGATCTCGACGAAGACAACGGGGAGGAGGACGATGATGTGGAGTTCATCGAGCCCGAGGGTGAAACGCTCGACGACGATGCGGAAAGGTACATCATCGCCACGCTGGATGCTGGATTGAAGGATGATGATGAGGATGATGACGATAATGAAGAGGAGATGCCGACGTGGTCCACCGAGAATCGGCAAACCATTCAGCTGCCGATGATCGAACCCGGTCAAATAGTTGCAAATGAGGTTGAAGAAGAATACTTAGAACTGGAAGAGGAAGGGGATGACGATGGCATGGAGATCATCGAACCCAAGCACGAAACAATCGATTTTGATGCAGATCGCTCAATCATTAAAATGCCGGAATTGGTAATTCATGGTGAAGAGGAAGAAGGCGGTCATCAGGTCAATTTCAATTTAGAGGTAAGAAGCTGCGGCCACTGTACGCATTACCATGCGCACAAACTAAAGAGTATGTACTTTGTTGTAGGTTCCTGATTATTACGCATCCGCGAAGGTTGATTCCAAACACAGCATGCTTGCGTTGGCCGAATTGACCGAAGAGGATCTTGTATCGCTCGAAAATGAAGATGAATTCCTGCTTAAGCAGCCCCAAAAGCATCGGCAACAAACCGAGCAACAAAATTCAGCAAAACGTGTAAGTAACGATACGAGCGAGACTGGGGTGAGCTTTCAGCAACATTTCGAGCAACTGCAGAAGCAGCAATATCGGCTACGGAAACACTCTCGCCAGCTTCGGCAGAGAAGCGCTCGCCGAAAGGTTCCGCTGGGTTCGCGATTGGCGTGAATTATCCCCGAGGAGATGGATTAGTAGAATCTTATGAATTCAGTAGTGCACAATGCAAGTTTTACGAAAAACATTTTTTTTACGAAAAAAGTAAAAAGCATGGTAAATGAATGGTAAAAACAGGTTAATGTAAAGATTTTTAGGATAAGTTTAGAACTTAATAATATTGATTTTACTGAAGTAATAGTGTTTTTTTTTACCGATGATTAAAGCTAATTCTATGATGCTAAAAATTTTAAATGTAAAATGTTATGTTAATTTTTGGACACACTTCGTACATTTGCTTTATTGTTTCCATCAATTAAATTCTAAGTAATGTTTCTTAAAATGTTCGTTAATCAAATTAAATTAAATTAAATAACCATCATGGAAATTTATTCAGGTAGTACTGCAAACTTTCCACTCTAAACAACACGCTTAGAATCTTCTTTTTCTTATTAACGACCTACGCGGTCATGCTGACTTTTACTGACTTCATAGCCTTATTGGGATGGGAATGGATCCTGTCCGGCCTTGAAGGGGCCAGCGCGGATATCGTAAAGATCAATCCAGGACATTTAGACACGAAAAATAATAATAATAATAATAATAATAATAATAATAATACCGGCTCTCTACGACTTAAGCAGCTGTTTAAGTTCTTGGGAGAATTCACATTGCCTATCTGGGTGTGTTTTTATTTTCGTAGTACTGCTCATTAGTATTATTATTATTTTCTCATTATTTTCGTAGTACTGCTCACCCAGCAATCTGCCGTTAGCATGATACATCATATTAATCTTTATCTTATGTGAGGGAATAGAGAGCCCCTAAAGAGAGTGCTAATAGTCCTTAAGTCGGTGTTACAGGCGAAAGAGAAGACATACCACAAACATGGATAGTTTGTAAACATTTTTAATCTTCCGCTTACTTTATCTTATAATAAGATAAATGTATTGTTGAAAATAAGGTTAAGGCACTGAATGAATGAGATGTGTGTGTGATAAGAGAGTGACGCTGGTACACCAATATCATAAGTTGTAGTATATATGAATAATTTTAAGCACAGCGATAATAGGCCCATGTAAATTCTTTTTGTTTTATCAACAATCAAATGCATTACAAACGTTCAACACATTGATGTAAGGATGATGAATAAAATCTTTAAAAAAATGTAAACTTGTGGCAGTGCTCGTAATTTTTATTATGTTAGATAAATTAGGTTGATAACAATTTTTATCTGTTCAATTTAAAGCAGTAGATCAGTAAACTGAAAGCTATTTGGACAAACTATTATTGATTCCATCTTGCATATAGATACTTACTTATAAAAAAATAAGTTCAGCACAACAATTTGGAGCAGTTCTTCTTTTAAAAAAAAATCAGTTAATTGATCAGTTTAGTACACACGATTTTTTGTGTAGTTAGAATGAGGTGTGTTAAGTCCTCGTTACAGCTCCAGTGAAATTGATCGTGAAATTTTGAGTTTTTCTGTTATATTTCATTAAATATTAATCAGAATATGGCTTATCAGGCCAAAAGAAAGGATATTCAATTTTCCAACTATTTAGACTATAAAACATATTTAATTAATAAATTAAATGCATTTCCTTGTGATTCCCCGGTTTGTTCACGGTGAAATAATAATGGTCAGCGGGGAATAACAAGGAAATGTTTTTAATTAAGTATTTAAATATGTTTTACAGACTAAATAGTTGGGAAATTGAATATCCTTTCTTTTGGTGTAAGACATATTCTCCATATTCTAATAAATATTCAATAAAATAGTAAAAAACAAACAAAAATTCATGTCCACTTTTACGCAAGGTCTAAAGCGGCCATTATGTAATTGCACAGAAGTTGGTACACAACTTGCTTACAAGCTACGACTAGCTGAAGGGTTTCTCATTTAGTATCAATGCCTGTTTTTCGAATGATTATTTTGTCAATGAACAACAGGATGTTAGAGACACTATGCAGGCGGGGATTAATTAACGTTCTTACCTAATAATGCCTTTAAAATTAACTATACTAAAACCATTGAGTTAATTAGCGTTTTAAACCAATGGTTATAGGCATCAATTTAGATAGGAAAGTTACATTTTGTTGTTTTTATTTGTAGTTTGCTTCTAATTTTTCTACAAAAACTGAGTTAGTTACTGCGGTAGAAAAAAGGGAACCATAAACTTTTCTCTTATACCCGTTCGTTACGGTATCGGTACGGTACATCGCTTCCTGTTGTAAGGACTACGGTCAAGCTTCCACCTTCGCAAAAACTGTTGCCGCCCAAACCTCGGACCCTGCCTTTCTAAGGTCATACCAATAATCTCTCAATTTGTTATCAACATCATCATCAGGGACGACGGCGGCACGATCTCCAAGCGTATGGTGTACCGTCTGCCCTCACTTTTCGTCGTAATATCGTCGCTTCATCGCTCGATACTTCCGCAGGCTGTACAGTGCTTCTATCTCCTTCACCACGTACTCGCCCAGCCCGATCGCTTTCTCGATCTTTTCCGGATCGGTTTCGGTGCTCTGCCGCTTGAACGCGTTGTAGCACCGCTGGCGGAACTTTTCCGGCCCACCCGGATACTCGCGGCCCATGTACTGCAGCTAAGGGGGATGGGATTGGATGGGAAGAAAGAGAAGCGCATAATGTTACTCTGTTGTTGCCTCCCACAGCACTGGGTCCCGCACTCTAAAGTGTTGTTACCCGCTTGTAAAGATCCAAAACGCGTCGCCGTTGTTCGCTCATCGTGTGCAAAAAAAAAACCTTTGGCACGGTTGTTGCGCAAAACTGAAACCACGTAAAACAACAAACAAATAGCAGCCAGCCAGCCAGCCAGCCAGCTCTCGCGCTCTCTGTGTGTAGTCAGCTGTCAAAAGTGTTTTGCTGATGCGCGATGGCACGTACACTACCGTACCCCAGGCGCACCAGCTGATTGAAGGGGGCATGTGTGCGTGTGTGTGTGTGTGCTGTGTAGTGTCCGCCGCTCGTACCAATCGTAGAAGGCCGGGTTGTTGTTAAACAAAGCGCGCGCGTTGCCACAGCGAAAATGAGGGCGACAAGAGTGCGGTGCAGTGGCGGCAGCAAACCAGCGCAAGTTGTGAAATACACAATTACAAGTGCACAGCAGCGGCTCTTGGTCGGGTTCTGGCAGCGCAGCGTCTCTTCAAAGATTTGCATTGTGTCGAAGGGGAAAGAGAAACGTTCATCTTTTCATCCAACATCCAACCATCATGGAGCTGCTGACGACGATGAAAATGTGAGTCATAGGGGAAGCATGGGAATATGTGTTAAGGATTCTAATGTTTTGTAATTGCCTTTTTTATTATCTTCCCCTTTTTCCCACAGTCCCACCGCAGGACCGGAAACGTACTGCCGCCTATGCCTCGGAAAGGAAAGCCTTTTGGGAGTGTTTGCGACGGAAAAGCCCCTGCATAATGATGGCCACACGGGCAGCAGCTCCTCGACTGAGCTGGTAGAGAAGATCTACGAATGCACCAACATAAAGGTAGTTGTATATATGCGGCCACACTTCCTCGTACGCGTTGAAGGTGACGCTTCGACTCACTGCAAGGCAGGCCAGTTCACCTTGACGCTCAGCCACAGTCGCGGTTCAATACAGACACACACACACACACATGCTGAACTTTGTGGGCCCTTTTCGGCCATCCAAGCGCTAATATGGTGTGCGTTATTTTTAGCTCTCCTGCACGGTGGACGCGGGATGTGCCATCTGTCGCCGGTGTCTGCAGGCGGTGCAGGATTTCTACCACTTTCGCGTGCGCAGCAACAAGGTGAATGATCTCATCCAAGTGACGACGGTCGTTGCCAACGGTGACGACGACAACAGTGGCAGTGGCAATGAAGCACCCGCCAAGCGCGAAACGACGACCGTGGTTGTTCCATGCCCAACAACAACAACACCACTACCAGCAGCGAAGCAGCAACCGAAGCCGTCGATCGTCTCCAGCGCGAGCAAAACCACCGGCGAGCGGAGCAATCGGTGCCGGTACTGCCCGAAATCGTTCCGCACGGTGGCCGAACTAGCCGAGCACGGCAAGCGGACGCATGTGGCCGGCCGGCAGCACCACTGCCCGAACTGTTTGGCCCAGTTCCAGCACGCCCCGTCCCTGGCACGGCACATGCGAAGCCGCAGCTGCTTCGCGTTCAGCAAGTACCGGTGCCGGGTGTGCAGCGAAAGCTTCCCGGAGCGGGACCAGTGGGCGGACCACATACGGATACACGCGAAGGACTTTCCCTACCAGTGTCCGGACTGTTGGTCACAGTTCAAGCATAAGGCGACGCTGCGGCGCCACGCCAACACGGTCCATCTGCTGGCGAAGGTGTGATCGGGATATGTTTGTGTTTGTGTGTGTGTGTGATGGTGATTGTGTGACACGGTTCGACAGTTACATATTTAAAAATGCAAAAAAGGCGGAAAGAAATGAGCATCGCACATGCACAGTCGACTGATAAGAGAAGCAATGGGTCGGGTTAATGAGTTGCACAATGTATAAAGGGCCCCTCTGGTGTGTTTGGGTCGGTTGAAACGGGGGGTGTTTGGTTTGAGCGCAACACCACGCATTCGATCCAGCGCCTACTTGCTCTTGCAAAACGAAATCAGAACGAAATGGGTGAAGCAAACAAAAAACCCCCCGATAAGACATGTAAGGGTTTGTTTTAAGCCCGGCGGCACACCACCACCATTGCGTGATGAATGTAACGTTGTGTTCAATAACATGTAACAAAGTGTTAATATTTTAAATCTGCTGTCCTTCGATTTGGACGGTGAAGCGCGACCCGTTTAGATTTTAGTTAGTGAATTGGATCGAATTTTTGGTTCGAAACATTTTTATGGATGACGACGATTCGATCACGTGGTGGTACTTATGCTCTAGAAGCAAAAAAAAAATCCCAATTGCGGAAGGGAAGAAAATCGGAATAATAAAAACAAATGTAATTAATGTAAATCAAGCCGGTACGAAAGATACATGCTTGATTAATAAGTGGCAATCTGAAAATACGATTTTAACCTTACTCGATATGTCCTTGTCAATCAATAAACAGGAAATGTGTGATAAAGAAATGAATATAAAATTGATCACTTTGAACAATTCAGCATCAAAATGTCGTTGGGTCCGGTATCTTTCCTCCAAGATTGAATAATTGTAGGAGAAATTATACATAAAGTAACATAAAAGAGATGATACAATCATGAGATGGTAAATATTTCACTCTGTCCGTGCGGAATTGACACGATTTTACACATGAAAACACATAATTTGTACACATCTTGGTAATTATTTATTTATTTCACTCAAATAGTTTCAAAGGAATCATCATTCGGCATCCTCAGCGGCAATACACATCTGTTTGTTTGTGTTTTTTTTGTTTTGTTCCAGTTTGTTTGTTTGCAATGATTTAAAAAATTTACAATCGTTATTTCGCTCTCCCAACACGAAAGTCATCCCCCACGTGCACCCGAAGGTTGCACCTGAGCGGAGAGAACGATCGGATAAGCGGTCCAGTTCTGTTTCTGTTTTATATATCTATCTTTTTTTTTGTTGTAAATTTTGACTTTTTCCCATTCTTTATGCTTTTGTTATTTGCTCCGTGCACTCGCCGGTTAATTTCAAAACAAAAATTGCACAGTGCATGTCTTCTCCCCTACACTTCGGACATCAAACGACCGCTGTTGTCCCTTTGAATTCGTAAATATTTTACCACCAAACTATGCCCCCACTTTGCCCATGTTATACGTTTTTCTTAAGCCAGAGGTTAAACCATTTCAGATTTATTTTTGGTAAATTACACTTACACACCTATGACTCAGCGCAAGCGTGTACCAGCAGCTCAGTAGTTTTAATCATTCGTATTTGGTTGACATTCGCGACTAGATGGTATCGATATTCCGGTGCGCGTGCCCCAGGGCAGGGCGCAGGATGCGGACGACCCAGAATGCGACGTTCGTTAAAACGAAATACTTCCCTTCCCTCCCTTGGCATGCGCGTGCGGTCTGTTTGATTTGTAAGCCGAGATCATCGCACACACGCACACACACACATCGTACGTCTATGTTAATGCAAAAACGGTAACGCCTTTTTCGACTTTGAATGGTTTTAAAATTGATCCTTCCCCCAGTAATAGCGGCAAATGGTGTAATTTATTCTGCGCTGCCATTTACACCCGTAGGGAGGATATCTTTCTCCACCCGTTCCCTTTATAAATGATTTGGAGTTCTGCAACATTATTCTACAATTTATCTGGTTTTTCTTTTCTTTACGGGGTTTCGCTTTGTTCTCTCTGCTGATGATCACGAGACAGGCACATACATATTTAATATAATCCATCGAACAGGTTGAATCGCGTCCGTCCCTTTACCGCTTTACAAACTATAGTTGCATAGTTAAGCTTTGATCTACCTTTTCTTCGTGGTTACTTCTAAGACTAAAAATTGGGACCCAGAAGCAGCAAAACCACCAAACCTTCCCGGACGGTTGGTTGGCCAATAAATATACATCTATATTCTCTTTCGCGATCTGAAAACCCATTTCTTTTGTCAGTTTACTTTGTTTGTTGTCGTAGCTTTTGTTAAAAAAAAAAAAACGGTCCAACAATATACCCACCCACCTCCTCCCCTCCCCTTTCCCGGAAGCGATGAATAAACCATCGTCACGAGTGGTATGGCAGAAAATAACACGCACACACGCTATGTATAGTAGTAACAAGTAGAACTAACTTACATTCAATTCCATTTCTCACCAGCCCAGTTCGGGCAGATACGTGTCTCTATAGCTCGTTTCATTTCGGTACATGTCGGTACGATGCGCGTGCACTTATATAAATATGACCCCCCCTGCCCCACGCACTCACGCACCCCCTGCGCTACTATTAGTTCTGTATCTTTCCCTACATTTGTGCTTGAGAAAGGTGTGAGGCGAAAAGAAAATAAACCGTAACGGAACGCAAAGCCCTGCTCTCGCTCTCTCTGCTTTCTTCTAGAGTCGTACCCTCCAGTTGGGCCCACTTCCGCGTGGAAGGGATTACCGGAGGGCGGTCAAAATAAATAATAAATAATTTCTATCTTTATCGGAATAAGTGAAACCCGCTAGTTTTTTAATGCCGTTTTCGATCACGATCTACGGACCCAAACGGACGATCGAGCCGAACCGTCAACTGGCGCCCATAGCTGTCGTCACGCCCTCCCCCCTCTGAACGGCTAAATTAAACATACATGGGATGTTAGGAATGGCTTACAATCAAATCTCGGTAAACGGTCCTCTATACAAAGGTCGTAGGCGCTTCGCGACTGACTGCGCGGTCGCGTGAAACCGTATGGCGCGCGTAGAAAGGTATGCCGCTGCTGTTGTACATCCGGAAGTGTTGCCTAGGTGCGAACGACACGCCGCACTAAATGCACTACAGCACAAACACAGTGCAAAGCTGGCTACAGCGACGCTACACAAAACGGGAATGCTTCAAATCGGCACCATCCTCCGGCCGGGGCCGCACTACTTCAGCCAGTGCCACCACTGACGGTGGACATGGTTTCGCGTTTAATTGACTAACTGCGCATCCGTTTCGCGCTCGGCTCCAGCTTCACGTTGACCATGCCGTACTCGCTGGTGTAGAGCATCCGGTCCAGATCGTCTTGTACGGGGCGCGAGTTGATTTTCTAAAATGAAAGCACATCAGATCAACATTAGTTTGCTTGCAGACGTTGAATCGTGGGCCTTATGATATTGGCAATGGACGGGTCACAAGTGATTTAATGGCGTGTATGAAATAGTTATTTGCTCTTTGGAGCGCACCCACGACTCTGATCGGTATCTTGCAAAATCGGAAATATTAGTACCACCCGGAGTCGAAGTTGTTTGAAGTCGACGGGAGTCAGAATCGGCCGGGGTCGGTGAGTGACGAGGCCGGAGATAGCCGGTGTCGGTCAGTGTCGGGGCCGGAGACGGCCGTTCCAAGGATGCTGTCGCATCCGACTCCGGACGATTCCGATTCCGACATAGGGCGACTCTGGTCGACTCCTAACAACTTTTCACGACTCTGGATAATGCTAATCGGACCTTTCGGAGTCTAAATTTTCGGACTACGATCGGAATCGACTTTGGGTTTTTGTTAACTTTACCTAAAGGCCCGAGGGCATTGATCGTAATCGCTAGTGTAATTTCGATTTTCACTAGCACGTCTGGCGGCGTCTGACCGAAGCATTTTTCCATACCTGTGCCGCTCCAGAAAATATTTTAGTTTTCCGTGTTTTTTACCTAAATTGTACTGGAAAAGCTTGGTAGGCAGACATTTTGGCATGCATTTCGCTCTTTTTTGCAGTAAAAAAACGAAGTCTACATTAATTTGAGATTCAGTACGACCTCGATTACCAAAAAAAGCTTCCACCAGCCCCTACCAGATGTGCTGTTGAAAATCTGATGAAATTACACTTGCGAGTACGGACAATGAAGCTTTTTTGGTCATCGAGGGAATGGTCATGCTGAATTTTAAAATTAAGTAGTTTATCCATCGTTTTTTGTCATGAAAATGGATGCAATGCGTGCAGGACATGTGCATCTACATTTCACAGAACTTTTCTCGTGCGAATTAAGTACAAAACATGAAAAAATAACATATTTTCTGAAGCGGCTCCAAATTGTTTGGCAAAATGCTTCGGTCAGCCGCCGCCAGATGCGCTAGTGAAAATCGAAATTACACTAGCGAGTGCGGACAGTGTCCCCGGCCTTTAACAATAAGCCGTAAAAGAGCTTTTTCGACCTGTATCCTATGCCGATTATTGCTTGTGATGCTTTGTGCCGCTCGTGACCACCTACCTCTCCCATAACCGCAATCGGCGTAGTGTTGGTCGCCTTCGCCACCTTATGCTCGATGATGAAGAACATGTACTCGTCGTACAGCAGCCGTATGAGGTGAAAGCTGCCGAAGCTGCCGGCGGACCGGAGTGTCAGATCGCGGATCACCATCGAGCTGTAGAAGCTCCACTTGAGCAGAAACTGTCTGGCGGCATGCACGAAGCTCGGCTTGCCCCGGTACTCCTGCAGTGCGTCATCGACCACGTTCTGCAGCCAGCCCGCCCACTGCTCGAGCGTGTTCTGTTGCTGCAGGGCGGCCTTGAAGTCGTTCTCGAGCCGCTGCACCACCGCCGTATCGCACTGGCAGATCCAGGAGGCTTGCTCCTGCACGTTGCGGAAGTCGACCCGGTTCAGATCGCTCAGCATCTGGGCGATCTGCGTGCCGTTCTGCAGCACGGCCCGGGCCGCCTGCGCCAGATGGTTGAGCGAGGTGTAGCGGCGCAGCGTCTGCCCAAAGGCGGCCACCGCCGACAGCTTTATCGCGACGATCGGCTCCGGGCAGCCGCCCATCGCCGACGTTAGCCAGTTCTCGAGGTTCTTCGCAAAGTTGCGAATCGCCTGGGTCAGCCCGGTCGGTATCGGTCGCAGCACGTCCGGGATCAGCACGTCCACCATGCTCTGGTAGAACTGGAGGTCGACGTGCTTGACAAACTCCTGCACCGGTTCGCACTGCGTCAGCAGGTACAGCTTCTGCTTGCTGAGATACTTTTCCTCCTCGCACTCGTCCCCGTTGTTGTTGTTGTTCTCGGCGCGCCAAAACTCGCGCCACAGCGATTCGATCATGTTGAAGTCCAGGTTCAGGATAGCATCCAGGAACGCCTCGCAGTGCTCGCGGTAGATCGAGCGCAGCGTGTCCACGTCCTCCATTGTGATATCGTCCGGCAGGGGGTGAATCATGTCTATGATCGGAAACTGCGGTATGGCACCGTTCGGATCGCCCAGATACTGCAAACGAAAGCAACCGACAGGTCAGCACGGTAAAAGTGGAAGAAAGCTCCATTGCTTACCTGCGCACAGGACTCGGGCATTTCCGCCTTGAAGCTGTTCTTCTTACCACGACCATGGTGCATCGCCATACCATGGCCGCCTCCACTTCCACCGCCTCCATTTGCACCCCCAACCACACCTTGCTGTAAATGGCCACCGCCGCCGCCACCACCACCACCACCACCGCCGTGCGCCATGGAACTGCCATTGCTGCCATGCAGTCCGTTCGCGTGATTGCCGCCTCCGGCGTGGCCATGCATCCCATTGTTGCCGCCCGTTCCATTTCCGCCACCGAGCCCGTTGCTTCCACCCAGCTGCTGATGGTGACCAACCATTCCGCCGAGCCCGCCAACACCGCCCGAGCCGTGCTGAGGCTTACACTCGATCGCATGCACCAGCGGGGACGTCGGTTTGATGCGAATGCCGTAGTAGTGGTACTTGCTGTTGCCCCGCGTGCCCAGCCGGCGCGTCCGCAGCCCGCTAAACACCGACCGGATCAGCTTGCCGAAGCTGGCCGCATTCACCGCGTCCAGCTTGTTCTCGTTGCAGTGCCACATGTAGTGGTTGTACAGTGTCGATCGCGGCAAGCTGACACCGTCCGCCGTTTCGTAGTTCTCCATCAGCCAGCTCACCTGCGGAGGGCGAAAAAAAGGTGCGAAACCGAATTAGACGGGTCCTTTTCACCCACAACAAGTTGGTAGATTCGATCAGAAGTTCGTAATACAACTAGCAGCGACGGGCAATGCGGAAAATGCGAGTGCGTCCTTACCGTGGCGGGCAGAACGCGGGCCGCGTGGGTCATATTGGGCGCGGAGTCGAGCTCCTGACCAACGGACGCCGTTTGGTGCGCGTGCAAGTAGGACGCTACGTCCTGTATGGGTGTTGATGAAGGGTTGAAGTGAAGCGAATGCGAGCGAATGACGCAAACCAAAACACACAATTTACAAGCAAGGACGAAAGCGCAGTGGGGAATGATGTTAGTAGAGAGATAGAGAGAGAGGAAAAAAGAGATAAAGCAGATGAGAAGAAGTAGATAGAGAGAGAGAAAGAGAAAGAGAAGAGAGAAATAGCTTAGTGTTAGTTTTTTTTTGTTGGGTGCAGTTTTGAAGCGTGAATTGAGATGAGTTTATGAAGCGATTAATGTAAATATGATTGAGATGAGTTTATGAAGCGCATAATTAGGTACTAGTGCACGTGCAGTACTAGATCGAAATAACGTCGTTAATTATTGACCATAGATGATGCAATTCGCGTAGAGATGATATTGTTAGATGAGCTCTTGTTAAAACATCTTTGTTTCTGGAGAGAAGGCTGGGAATATTTATTTATAACTAAATTATGTTCGCATCAATGATGAATTTAAGCACATTATGACAACATTCCGTCACAATGAATGAACGTAAGAGATATAAATGTCTCCTCAGTATATACATACTATACTGTAGTGATGGGTAAAGTTGGCAAAAATCCGGAGTCGACTCCGATCCGACTCCGATAAATTCGGAATCGACTCCGGAAGGTAGGTCCGCGCTGCAATATCCGGAGTCGTTCGGAATCGTCCGGAGCCGTACGGAGTCGCCCGGAGTCGCCCGGAGTCAGAGTCATCCGGAGTTATCCGGAGTCGTTCGGAGTCGTTCGGAGTCGGAGTCGTCCGGAGTCGTTCGGAGTCGTTCGGAGTCGTTCGGAGTCATTCGGAGTCGTTCGGAGTCGTTCGGAGTCGTCGGAGTCGCCCGGAGTCAGAGTCGTCCGGAGTCGTTAGGAGTCGTTCGGAGTCGTCCGGAGTCGTCCGGAGTCGCCCGGAGTCGGAGTCGTCTGGAGTCGACCGGAGTCGTTCGGAGTCGCCCGGAATCGAAGTCGTTTGTAGTCGTTCGGAGTTGTTCGGAGTCGTCGACTCCAGACGACTCCAAACGACTCCGACTCCGGGCGGATCTAGTGGTTCCATTTTGCCGGAGTCGGAATCGAACTAACAATAGTCGGAGTCGTGGGTGCTCTCCATACAGCACATCACTACTATACTGCACCAAACGCTACCGAAAGCGCGAATACAACAAAAGGTGCAATTAAATAATATATTTGATAGCCTTTAAATTCTTGTCCTTGATTTTCTAAACCAGGGATCTCCAAACCTTTCAATTTGCGTGCCGCATTGTTATGCAAATTACGGTGTTGAGGGCCCTTTTGACTCAACCTTTAGCTATTGGGAATACTGTTAAATGTTGGTTTGATAAGAAAATACTAACCGAACATACAAATTTATTCAACTTTCCATTATTAAAGCTTGTTGATTTTCGATTTTAAAAAGCCAAAAATAGGTGAAGATGGACAATTCTCATGAATACTGGATGAAAGTAATTATTAAAAAATTGAACATTAAAAAGCATCATGGCAGCAAACTGGAAAAGACAGACACGCAATGAAGGGGTAAGATGGACACCGAATAGAGCTACTATTTTGCTTCTGCTATCAATTGTTGATTAACAGATGTTATCATCTTCTTCTATTCGGCGTAACGTCCTACGCGGACATGCCCGGTCTATACAGGCTTTCGAGACTTAATTCATTACCATTACCAGCCGGATAGTCAAATCCTTGCAACGGAAATTGACTACAAGAAGAAGAGCCCATATTGATATGACCCCATTCAGGAACAGATAACAGATTATATGGGATTTCAAAGATCACGAAGTTGAATTTTGATTTGATGGAAAAATAGCCTAAAGTCCACCAAACTAGCGGGGGTTGCGGGCTTGACTATTTTGATAAAGGGAGGTCCTAAACTATAAGGGAGAACATGATAAAACTGCACTGCCATATGTTTTAATTGATATCAATAATATAAAATAAGATATACTCTTGAAAGATTCAACACGTTTTCTGATGAAATATGAGTGTAAAAATAAGGCCAGCACATTTTTATAATCGCTGCACTTATATATCACCAGATTTTTTGTACATTTTCCATAATGTTTCCGTCTTTCATTACCTAGGTGGATGGAAAACTCTCAGGGCCTTTTGATACCACCGAATGTATGCGCCAGGAGGGCGGGCTTGCCTGTCTTCTATTCAACTTGGCGCTAGAGAGGGCCATCCGTGACCCGAGGGTGGAGACTACGGGAACCATCTTCTATAAGTAAACCCAGATCCTGGCATACGCGGATGACATAGACATCATTGGTCTGCGGCTCTCCTATGTAGTAGAAGCCTACCAAGGGATCGAGCAGGCGACAGAGAACCTCGGATTGCAGATAAACGAGGCAAACACCAAACTGATGGTGGGAACATCAGCGGGCCTACCAATAAATGATCAGAATCTAAGTAGGTATGACGTACAGATACGTGAATGCACTTTTGAAGTCATCCCAGAATTCACCTATCTTGGGTCAAAGGTCATTAACGACAATGGCATGGTATCAGAGCTGCGCGCAAGGATGTTGACTGCCAACCGGTCATTCTACAGCCTAACAAATCAGTTAACCTCAAAGAACCTGTCACGACGGACGAAGCTAACATTATATAGCACCTATATAGTATCGGTACTCACATACGCTTCTGAGACATGGACACTGCCCAGATTTGAGAAAGAGGAGGTAGGCTCAAATTGAGGTGGGAAGATGGCGTGGAGGCGTCCGCCATTACGGCCGGGATAACGGACTGGCAGACGAAAGCGCGAGACCGTGAGCGGTTTCGGACAATCCTGGGGCAGGCCAAGACCGCAAAGCAGTTGTAGTGCCGGATAAGTAAGTATCCGTCTTCACCTACCGTCGACTAATAATAAACTATTTATTTTAACCATTACACGACCATCGCGGGCTAGATTATAGCCTCTCGAAGGCCGTAGTTTGGAGATCTCAGGCTTAAACAGATTGCAACCATTAAATGATGAAATTTATGTTTTTTTTTTATAGACACTTATGCCGAATGCAATTATGCACACAACACTGTCGGATGAGGTGATACGATTGCAAAATAATTGTATGCAAAAGATAAATATTGTGCATCGGCGCAAATGATTCGCGGTTGTTTGTGAGCGAATCAAATGGGTGGGAAAATCCGCACACACATACTCGCCCCATATATCAAGCTGGTAAATAATTGGTTAGGCGCGCGAGTTAATTAAATAACAACTCTACCGGCGGATCCAAAGTGCGGCGAAAACAAATCAAAAGCATGGTAACAAAACCCCCGCTCAACCACATTGGGGGACACAACGAGAACAGCAAAACCGCCGAGCGATGTGGCGCCGAGGATGTGTGATAAACCATCGACGATTCGAAAATTGGTGTAAAAACAAAGCTCGATCGAACCGGTGACCCAACCACCAAGGTGGGTGGGTTTCGCGAAGGACAATAGTACACCGCGATGAATAACCGAACCGAAAAAAGGAATAAAAAAATGAGCCTGTTTCATGGTTCGCTGCGCGCGGTGTCAGGCCACTATCAATTACCGGTACGAACACATCCGTTCTGGAAAACAATCAACCGGCGATGCGTGTGCATTGTGCGGACGGTGCTCCATCAGCATCATCCCGCGGTTAACCGCAGACACTTCTGCGGATACGCATACCGCGCTCTGTTGTGTTCGCTCGGCTGCCGCTGGGTGCCGAGTTTGCCAACACAAATCGTTCGGGATATGTGCACGTTAGGGGGGGAAAGCGGCTGGTGAGCAAACTCGGCGGTGTATGGTTGCGGTCACCAGATTGCATCGATCCATGGTCATTATTTCATATCCGCTGCCTTCCTTCGCGGAACGGTACCGCGACGCAAGCGTGCACACACATGCTCGCACACACACTTACCGTCATGTTTTGTGGCGACGAATCGGACTGCTGCTGTTGCACACCGGAAGTGTTCCCGCTGCCGGCACTGCCGAGCAGGACCGACTCATCCACGGGCACAATGTACTGCTGCTGATTAGCGTTGCCGGCAGCGGAACCGCCGTTGCCGGACGATACGCTGCCATTGACGCCGTTCGGGCCAGTTCCGGTGGTGCCGGTACCGTTGCTGGTGCCGTTGCCGGTAGTGTCGGTGTGAGTGCTTCCCGTGCCGGCACCCGCTGTACCGTAGGCTCCACTCGTGGTGTAGTACTGCTGTTGCTGCTGCTGCCCATTTGTGCCGTAATCCCCAACGGTGTACACGGGATAGGTCCTGGAATGTTAATTGCAATACAAATAATTAATACGAAAATCAGCACAACGAACCACTGGCCGGATTGCGCTGAGCGACGAAACCTGAATGCGGTAAGCGCCTAACGTTATACAATTTGCTTAACATTACGACTTTTTTATAGCTTTACGAGGAGCCCTCGACGGTTTTGCCTGATCGGTCTTGCTAATTTTAATATATTCTTATTTTTCAATACCACAGTTTGATTCAGTTGTGATTGAACTATCGAAATATTCAGGACATCAGGCAAATAAGGATCACTTACATTTGCGTCTGTCCCTGGCCGGAAGTGTTGTACATGTCCGAGTCGACATACTGCACGTAGGTGTGTTGGTTGGGCACGCTATCGGGTGAGGAAACTGAAAAAGAAGAGCATACAATTTGCGTTTTACAGATTAATTACTTCTCAAAATGGCGATTCTTCGCTTCGTTGATAAAATATTGGGGACAAATGTTCCGGGGTCTCTAAATCGTATTTAAAAAAAATGCGCTCCAAACCTGTGCAGCACTCGGCGGAAGGCAATAGAAACAAAATCGGATTATAGATTTTTATTGACGAAACAAAAAACGAAAAATGTATTGCCTGCCAGTAAGGGCCAACATTGTGTGTGGGCGTTCTTCAGCGTAGCGACTGCAGCTGACCATCGCATGATACCAACCCACCATAGTGCTTCACAAATCATCATCTCGAGCACAATAACGTTCGCCAGGATGTGGAATTAATTTTTGAATCTAGATACAATGAGCATTGCACGAGGGAAAAAAGCCACTGGTGTCGTGTTTTGAAAGAGCCATTTTTTGTGCCACAACACGTGCCGGCACGAGCGTTAGAGGTTCGCGAACGCGTTCAGTGTACATCGTCCGTCCGATATGTGCAGAACGCCATTATGAATAGGGCTAAGTAAACAACACACGCTTCGATGGCGCTCGGTAGTCGCGGTATACAAAAGCAATCCCTTGCGGCCATTTTGTTTTTTGTTTGTTTTATTCTTGCGCGACAGCAGCAGATCTCCTTTCCCTCCCAGCTGGTTTCTCGTTCACCTTCTTACTTATTTATATCGCCCACCAACCAAATCGCCACCACTTTCCGGGCTTGCCTAGCGGTTATTATATTTTCCAACCATACTCCAGATGGCTGCAATCACGCCTCCGAACAGAAACCAGGACCCACAGCAAAGGCTGTATCATCGTGCTAGGGCTGTACGATGTAAAAACAGCGGCCCATGGAATCGTTTGGCGCAACCACCACACCATCGGTTCGCTGTAGAGCAAGTCCACACCTCACATTTTGCAAATAACCGCTTCCGCCTACCTTGCCCTGTCCGTCCTTCGATCTTTTTTGTGTGCTTCCAACCAACCGGGGAGAAAAAATGGGGGACAGATTTTTATCCTGTGCTTGCCCCGCATGGCCGCAGAAAATCCGTCCAGTGCGGATGGCACTTGGTAGGATATGCCCATTCGGTGTATCGGTGAGTGTGTGGGTGTGCGAGGGTGGATGAATGCGGATATTTTTGGATTTAAAAGCGGACAAACGCTATGACTTTAGGCAATCAAACGGACGTGCTGCCTCAATTGCACGATGACGGAATAGTGTTCTAAAACACGATGGCTGTGGAGGGGCGGCAGACACCCCCGGCCTCTCCTCTGAAGTGGGTTATTGCAGGGCGCAACAAAGAAGGGTGGCAGGTTTTTCATTTTCTTGAAAGTATTTTTATTTTCATTTATGAATAGAAAAGGTTGCCTGTACACAAACACACGCAAACACACACACACAGAACAGTACACATTTATCGCTTAGGAGGAAGCCGAAAAACCGAAAGCGTTGTCGTCTTTCCCCCGGGGTTGCCAGAGCTCTACAATCACATTCGGGGAAGAAACGTTCGGGACAGAACAGGAAGATTGGGTGGAAATGAAATTGAAAAATGCGAACGGAAAAAGAAATGCTGAATCAAAAGCGACTCCATCTTGCCGTGTCCGTCCTCAGCGTCCTCCCACGCGCTTATCATCCGGTAAAATCAACATGGCCGACTGTGGCCGACGCGCGCTCGCTCGTTCTCGCGGAAGGCGGAAGAAGGGCGGAAGTTGGTCATGGTGTTGTGCGTTCTTTCAGACTGGATGTCCTTCCAGGGCACTTTGTGTACGGTTTCATCAGCGCAAAGGAGCGGCGCCTTTCCGCGTACATGCGACGAGCGCGCCGTGCATGAATGGCAGGATTTAACTTCAAATGCCTAGAATCGACGATGTAAAAACAAGATCACGTCGATGGAAATGCGGTCCGGATGGAAATGAATGAAAAAGCTTAAATCCAGATTCTTCTTTTTGTGTACGTGCGAGTATGTGGTTATGTGTGTGTGTTTGTGCGCGCGCTATTCAGCCATGCTTCCAGAGCTGTTCTTTGTTTGCCATTTTTTCAACTTACAGAATGGTAAGATAATTTTTGGTCTACAAATGTAAGAGTTCTAAGAGAAACTGCGTCAAATAGTTATTTGAAAAATTATTAGCAATTGTTTGGGATCATATACTTTATTAGAAAGCTTCTGAATATCGCACGCTTGATACATTTCGCGTGAATAGTATTCTAAAATGTACTGTTTTATGTGTTCTGGCAAACTGTTAGCGAAGAAATGAGTAAATTTCTTCACTTTTAATAGGTTATAAATTCAACATTTCGTTTGAATATTCAGTTTAAAGCGAATTTAACTCTAGTGACACACGAATTGAGAAATGCAAAATGAATTTTGCTGTAGATAAAAATTATAGTAACGATTTTGAAAATGATTGCAAAATCAAGAATATACTTTGATCACTCGTTTGAAAGAATCACACTAAATAACTGTTTTAGTGAGTGTTACTGCCAGCTTCAATGCAAATATCTAATAGTTTGAAGATATTGAGCCTTAATACGCATTATTATTATTATTATTATTATTATTATTATTATTATTATTATTATTATTATTATCATTATTATTATTATTATTATTATTATTATTATTATTATTATTATTATTATTATTATTATTATTATTATTATTATTATTATTATTATTATTATTATTATTATTATTATTATTATTATTATTATTATTATTATTATTATTATTATTATTATTATTATTATTATTATTATTATTATTATTATTATTATTATTATTATTATTATTCTTAATTAGTTAATTTTTAACGGTTTTTTCATAGTCTAAAGCCCACAAAACCCACTATCAAGCAAGCAAAGCTTTTTTCCATTATATAAATGTGGTGTAATTTTTAGTCATCATTATAAATTAGAACGCTTTTTTTTAACTCAACCTACACACTTATGAGTTGTTTTCATCATCCTACTCTTCCCTTCTTATTTGCATCATATAGCTGGATATTCAGTCTATGCTCAGTTATTCAAAGCTTCAACACTCTTACATTCGTTACCCTCCTTTTACGGAAATGGAAACAAACTGGAAAATGAGTTTCATCTGAATACACACAAATTACGAATTCAAATGTAAAAACTGGTGTAAAAACTTTTCTTTTATATTTTTTATGGTAAAACATACCCACTGGACCAGTATGAAGTACTGTGGCACATGTAAATCAGACAAGAAGTTAAAAAATGAACAAAGCATTGAAATAGCAAAACAAAATACCAATGTTGCACGAATCGAAGCTATCAATTCAATCGACCATGAAGAACGACGTTTTCAACACATATAAACATCCACCAGTGGTCACCGGTGGTTAGCAAAAAAAGGAAAACAAAATTGCACCTAAAACATTGTAAATGTCCTGTTGTGATGCACTCGGATGCAGAATCGATTCGTTATGGACCCGTGGCTCAACAAACATTAGACTAGTTCCACAGAGCCTTCTAACATGATAACTGAAGGTCTAAAACGAACCCTTTGGAAAAAAGTAACGTGTTTTAGCTATCGTACATACACAACACACAAGCCTAGCCAACTCGGCATGATGCACATTCGAAATTCTAGCCCTTTCACAATTTTGAAGTTTTTTTTCTACGTGCTTTTGTAAGGAGAAAAAAAACTTCTACAAAGGAAACAACAAACTCAACCGGAATCCGCTGGCGAGGGTTTTATTGCACCAATTTAAGCTTACAACCGTCGTCGTCGTCGCCGATCTAGGTCGTCATTCCGAGAACAAACCTCATCATCCTGGAATGCTCCGCTATGCTGGACGGACGACCGGGTGTTACGACGGTGCGACATCGAATCGAGCGAGAAAGGCTGCTGGGCTTCTCGGGAGGCAAAGATCGTCGTCTGCACCATGTATATGCCAAAGCCAACAATTTGCTCTAATTCCTTATGCGCTGCTGCAATCTGCTTTGCCGAACAATCGAGAGCCCGGGCGGAAACGCAAACCGTCACGATGCAGCGGTGGTGCAATAAAGCGATAAATCAATCGCTTCTGCAAGCACGCACAACAATACCACCATGTTATCTTTCGGGGCCGAATTACGTGGCAAACGCACCACAACGTGTAGTATATATGGGGAAGAATTTGAGGTTTTTATGGGAAGACACAATCGCCATTCAGAGAAACGACGCCCGAAGAGCTGTGGAAGGATCTGTCTCCGCATACCCAGACGGATCGTGTTCCTGATAGTTCGACGAAATTGTCCTCGACAGAGCCGGAAGGCGCAACGGCTCGGGAATGATTAAATCGAACGTTTCATTTGCCCATTTCAGCTAAACGGCAATTGTGACAAATTGTGATTCACCCCTAGCCTAAATTAAAGGTCTAAGCGAAAGACAGACCATGTGTTAGCCCCGGAATGAAATTGATACAAAAATGTGTACTGCAAAACCACATTTAAGATCATCGTGCTGGCGATGAACGTACTACTAATTCTAAGGATTATAGATGTTTCAATCATAAGTGCTCCATTGGTTTTTGACCATTCCTTTGCTTGAGTACCAACAATCAAATTCTCCCGACTATAGCAAGAGAAATGGATTGAGAGCACTAAGTCAAAGATAAGTGATAGATTTTTTAAGCATTGGCAGGATACTTTTTTCTATTTAGCGTAACGACCTAAGCCGAATAAGTCAGTCCTTGCTGAGGTTTGAACCTATGATGGGCATGTTATTAAGTCGTACGAATTGACAACTTTACTACGGAGGCGGCCTAGTTTTGGCTGGATAATAAGTTGCGATTAGCAAAAAAAAAGTTAAGTTTGTTGGTAAAATTAATAGTTTTTGGATGTAATATAGAGAATGTAGCTTTTGTAACGCAAATTGTTTGCTTAGAATTCTATATTGTTTTACAAATTTCAAACTAGAGCCTTCAAATTTTTGAGCGAAAAGTCCAACTTGAAAACAAAAGCTAGTGGGAAAACCTTACACGCTGGTTTATCACTAACTATGACAGTTGATGCGTAACTTAACGTAAATAATATTAAAAACGTACAAGGTTTATAGATCAGCTACGTGCTTAAATAGTTCCGCGTAAAATTTATTATGTAAATGAGAAAAGAACGATATAAAAGACTTGAAATAATTCAATAGTTTTCAAATATAATTAAAAGCGTTGCGGCCGTTATCGCTCTTACACTACAAAACTTACAATAATTAAAAAACAAACACAGACAGTTCTAATTACAGATAACATATTCAATCAATTGAATATAGTTATGCAACTATGCATCTTAAAAAATAGAATATTTCTAACTTTTTAATTTCCGACATTTGTTTAAAATAATATAATATCTAAACAATATTCTTTAAGATTATGCCGGTCTCGTAGTACAGTCGTCAACTCGTACGACTTAACAACATGCCCGTCATGGGTTCAATCCCCAAACAGACCGTGCCGCCATACGTAGGATTGACTATCCTGCTATGGGGGGAAATCAATTAGTCACTGAAAGCCAAGCCCACAAGTGGGTACAGGCAGGCCTTGACCGACATCGGTTGTTGAGCCAGAGAAGAAGAAGATTCTTTAAGATATTCTCAGTTATTTATATCCTTTTCATATTGCAATCGTGAGCTAGTCCATTATCCTAATCTCAACTTGAAGGACTGTAGCGCAACTTTACACGGAGGATGGTAACACAAATGACAATAATACAAAAATCTGCACTAACCTATCGATACATCTACTCAAACAAACCCAAAACATCCTTCCACTGTAGCTTCCACCCTGGCGAAGCAAACACACAACCGTTCCGGAGTTCGGAAAAACCAATTCGATTAGCAATTTTTGAGTGCGTTATCCTGCGCTGCACAAGATGGTTTCCCGTACCGTGTCGTGCGCCATTTTGAACACACTTGTGCTGACGCGCTTCGCAATAAAAACGCCCCTACCGCACAGCAGCATCACGGGAAATCGAGCCATCGACCGAACTCTGCCATCGACGATTATGCTGCTGATGCTGCTGCCCGTAAAGGATGATGTTTGCTTCCCATTCCCCCAAGTCACGAGGACGCCGGCGACGACATCGTTTTACGACCAGCATACTGCGCATACCGAGCATGGAAAGACGGAAAGAAGGGGCCGCCGAATAAGCGACCATTTTCGATCGAGGGTGATTTTGGTCTCCTTCAGCATGCCTTCTCATATCGGAAAATGCTTGTCTCTGCTACGTGAATATAGGTGTGCGCGTGTGTGTGTGTGTGTGTGGGTATTAGTGGAGGTGGGAAGTTGATGAGACATGGGGCCAATAAAATACTGGATCAACTGTACAAACAGAAAGGCCATACACACCACACACCGCATCGCAATAAAGATTAAGGACCTCTCCAGAGCCGGGCGAGTCATAAACACATAAAAATACTAATGTACTTTTTTGTTCACTCCCTCGCGGGCAATGCTCGTAAGGTGTCCTAAACTCCTGAACCCATGGGCGACCTGTTCTAAAGCCTTTTTTGCCACCCCAGCCGAGGATGAGTGCAAGATGAGTGGCACGTTCGGGTGTACAAAGGGCTCCCACCCACCACAAGGATGAAGAACATCCCGCACAAGAATATTGTTATTGCTCGACTTAAACGCAAGAAAAATAATAACCCCAAAGATCCGCAGTCATCGGAGCGAACCGGAGTGTCTTGGCGGTTGGTTGGTATGATGCTGTCAAACCCGATGCGAAGCGTGCTGTGGACGGGATCAGAAAGGCGGGCGATCCACTAAGAAGTGTGCTGTAAACATAAATTTGATGTTGATTGGATTTCTGCGAAATGGCGCACATTACATTACCGCAGCGTGTGTTGCGAACCGCGTAGTGGGTGGGAACAACACCAATGGGCGGACGTTGGCCATCGAAGATGAGAGGCAGGAAAAAGAGGAAGCACTGGATCACAAAAAGCGAAGCGTCGTAAAAGAAGCCTGTGCGAATTAAATATACCATTATCATAAAAACGCTTATGGTTTACCGGAAGCTCTGGTGAACACTTGGGCAAGAAGGACACCGAAAAATTAACTCGCATGAGGAAAGGATAACCGTCTTCGTTCGTGAGAGCAGTAAAACGCAATAGCGAAGCGAAGATTTTGTATCGATTTAGTATTGTTACGCCAACGGCTACAAAAACTGCTGACAATTAATCTGTGGGAAATTATAGTTCCACGTACCTCACCAATAATTGCTTCCATATAAAAGATGGCCGATCTGAATGAAGTTCAGGGTGAGGGAAGCTTTGTAAGCGGAGGGATTCTGTATGGACTAAATTCAAATGAAGTACAAAAGTCTGGAGGATTACGATATGTAGCAAAACAAAGAAACAACAACAATAATTTTGTTGGCACCTAATAAAAAAAATGAACAATGTACTACAAAAGATAAGCTATACACAAAGAATAAATTTGTTTGAAAGCATTGGAACTCAATGGCATTGACAGAAGAGTATTATAATTGGGAACTGCGCGAGATTAGACAAATCTATTAGTGTACAAATAAAATCAGTGAGGCACAAACTATTTTTTTGCTATTTACTGGGATTATACATACTATGACCATCGAATAAGGAAATAGTCGCATAACATTTGTATTCTCCTCTTCTTTGGCGCAATAACCGTTTTCGGTCGACAAACTTTGCCACCGAAAGAGTCCATTTCTCCTAAAATGTTCATAAAGTTCCAAGTAAAGAGCTATATAAATGAACCAAGTGTAAAAATTATATGAAAAGTTATATGAAACATATGAATTTCCCATAGTAGGTTAGTCAGTCCTACGAATAAAAGGTACGGTTTGGTCTATACAGGGCTTAACTGTTATGAAAATAATAATAATAATAATAATTTGACTGTCTTGCCAAAAAAGTTTCCTCAAAAGCAACATTTTCAAAGCAGCTCAGCAAAATTCAGACTTTGAGCAAAAAAAGTCTTTAAGAAGGAATCTGTACTTCTGGGTTGTTTTACCTTAAAAAACTTGTTATGACACAAAAACGCCTATCACGATGTACTCCAGTTTTTTATAAGGTATTCAAACTATGTTAACTATTCGTTAAGGATATATTTTGGTCTGTCAAATCCTGAAAATGTCTTAAATCCTATAAGAACCGATAATACATTTAAGGCCAATCGATGTGCGATGAATATTTCTTACGGGGTGAATACACAAAATTTCATGGATGCTCTTCATTCAACAGAAGCTATAATAATATGGAATATGGATGTATCAGTGGTTAGCAAAGTATGGTTCACGAGCCACATGCGGCTCTTTGATGGTTCTAAGGGCCATCTAACATAGACAGCATATATTTTGATATTTCGTTTATCGATTTAAATATTTACTTTTCTTTCTAGGTTCTAGATATTTACTCTTCGGGTCGCAGAGTTTGTCGACCTCTGACCCATATCGGATATATTTAATATTTTTGCTGATGAGGGCTAGTAAGAAAGACTGTCATCACCAATTAATGACAGCCAAACAAATATTGATGGATACAAACACTATTTCAATCGATTAAATTTTGAGCGTAATAATTCTTCAACCGTGCATCAACGATTACTTCAGAGCTTTTTGAATTCTGTATAAAATATTGCTTAGATATATAGATATAGATTATAGATGAAATAATTAATTACCGTACATGGCTGGACATTTTGAACCAGCAACTATGAACTTGTTGGTTCATAGATGAAGAAGATTAATGAATCATCAAATTAAAAGAAAAAAAAACCTATTTGTGCTTCGTTGATGAGTTGATTGGAATATTTCATATATTTCCAGTTTTACACCGAATACTATTATCACGTGCGAACTATCAAATGCGCACTGTATTATTTATTGACAGGGAATAGGAACGTGCAATATCTGTTCTGACCAACATCTTAGATAAGTTAGAAAATTAATATTGGTTCGTCTATAATTTAAGTCAGAAAACTTAATTTTCAGCCGGTCAGTGGAAAATTATTCATCATTCGGGCTAACTCATTTGACAGTTGGGTTCCGCCATATTTACTAAAAAAAAACCCCCAATGACTGACAAGCTAAAAAAGAATTGAATCAGGATCGGATAATTAGATATAGCCTATTGTTATTGCGTAGGAAAAGCAGATTTAAATAGATCGTACAATGATTGTAATGAAATAACAAGAAAGAGATACTTGCAATGACACATGTATAAAAAGAAACAGGAAACAACAAATCAAAGAAACATTAAATTATACATTACATGAGTTGTGCAGAGAGTAGGATTTCCCACAATAGGACATATTGTTGCAGCGCCTGTTGTACATCATTGCGTCGGAATTGGTTTATCGGCACACTCCAAGCCTAGTTTTGCTGCGTAAGATACCAAGCAGTACACACTTCGGCAAACATTCAACTTGTCGGGTTTATATCCGTATATGGCTTTCGTTGTATTATGCTGCTATCGTTTGTTTGCTTTCGAAACCTCAACATACAATAGCGTTGAATCACAGTTCTTGAAATCTCTCAAATACGCACTGGACACAAATGTACACACTCACACACGCCAACAGACCAACACACTGAACTATGGGAGAAATAAGCCACGCAACGGATTAACTATCTACCGTTGATCGATCAACAGCCGGTTGACTTCTGAATAGCCGTCGGTTAACGTAAAGTTCATTCATTGAATTACATATCACAACAGTACGCGGAAGGGTCAGCAGGTTGGTGATAAGGTACTTGTCTCAAGGACGACCATGGGCCCCCATGTTTCACGCTACTCGCCTGCCTGCCTTCCCCGTACAGGCGCCGACTTAAAGCGATTGCAGTGATGCACTCGGCAGCCTGTCTGAATGGTTCCGTAATCCTAGCTGCAAGGACTCTACGCGTCTGATCGAGCCTGGCGTCGTCTCGTAGGAAGTTACCATGGGATCCTGCCGAATGTAGGTTACACCATCACCATCACTACGGCTGTGCTGCCCGAGCCACTCAAGACGGGGTTCGATCCTTCCAAGTGGCCTGATTTCGTATGCACAGCGGGGTGGGGACCGATAGGAGTGGGCCAGTGCCAGCGGGTGTGGATGGATGCCGATTGGATTGAAGATTGGGTCCGGAGTGGAAGCGTAGAGCTGCACAGCGTCTCTCAAACGAGCAATCGAACAAAATCGATACTGAATGAAATCGGCACGCTTTTGGGGCATACCGCTGTGCGGCTACGACGGGATGGAATCTTCAGGACCAGCTCATTCTCACACACTGCGATCTTTCTCTTTTTCTTTCTCTTTCTATGTATCGCTCTCTCGCTCTATCTCTATCTGGCCTCACATTCACTCGCACTTACGATAGCGCAGACTTTATCTATTGCACTCTATCAGCCATCATATCATTGATAACTCGATTCCGGCGATGATCCTGACCCGTCCCCCCCACGTCGTTCATTGAATTTGTTGGAACCGTGAAAGTGAAAGTGAATTTCCTGATTCGATGTGTACTGGTTTGTCGTCACGTCTTGCAGGCTAAAGATATACGAAACTCTAAACAACAAATCTGTTCATAAAATCGACTTGGTGCAAACTCTATCGAAATGTTATCTTTTGATCTATGCTGTGCGTATTTTGCTCGAGAGCTGGACTGTATCGATGATTTTTGGTGTTGACAATCGGTATGCATTTGAAATTCCTCCAACAAGTCGAGCTAATCGTTTTTGTAATGAAAAGCATAAGAATTTCTATATACTCTCATATACAATATCCTCACTAAGCTCACAAACACTGCAGCAAAGCAAAGGAAAACACAACTGTCGCCAACAATACCTCCGTCCCCGAAAGACGGCAGAAACTCCCGGCAAGACAAGATTCACCGAATTCACACAATCAACACACTGGCGGTGGCAGCTGTTTGGCTTGAATCACTGCATCCGCTGCTGTGGCTGCTGGAATGCGCCCGCTGGCGTACGTTTCCACGCTGACGATAGCGGCAGACGCTTAGCAACGGGTCCACGACGACGCGACGGTGTAGAATGAACTGAATTCGATACCGAAATCTATCCCCTGGTGCACCGCACACGCCAGGACTTTTCCGGCACAAACTCCCTCCCTCCTTCCGATCTCAGGCCACCGCCCCACGCACGCCTCCGCGCTTCACGCAGCTTCCACAGCCAGTGGATGTGTTCGCTCTCCGTTACTCAATCGATTATCCCTCTCTCGCTACGTTGCCAACAACATTTTCCCCGTACACATGGTGCATGCGTTCCTGCTCTGGCACGGTATTTTAGGAGTAATTTTACTCCCTCCTTACCCATTTTCCGGATCCCTTCTTCCTGTGACCATTTCCCTCGCACCAAAGCCAATCCGAAAAGACCATAAACAAGTTCGGTTGGTTCTATTTGTCCAAACTGTTGCAACAAAGCAGAATATTGTGACATGGTGAACATTTGGAGAGGACGTTACACTATCAAACAACATTCATGAATTTTCACTTTGTTCTTCTGCATAGTCCGGATATTGTGTCGATAAATAAAAATCTGGATAATATTGTAGTTTCTACATCAACATCAACAATATCATGAAATTAGTACCTTAGCTAGAACACGAACCATTAAATTCATCAAGACGAAAGGACATGCCGGGTAGGTGTGGCCATAGTATAGCACCTAAGCAAACGCCGATAAGCCAGACTGTAGCCAATTTTATAAATCAGCTATATTCAATTTCAAGATATTTTCATGAAAGCCCGCACGTCCCCAGAAACCGCCGGTGCAAGGATTAGACGTGTTTTGACCTAATCCTCGGAAGTATAAAAAATCATGAAACAGTATACGGTTAATTGTTGCGTGATTGATTTCACACCTTCAGGCTATCCTGGATATGTTGTGATGACTTGGAGCCTAGACCAAGATTTCAATTTTTAACGACCTTGAGAGATCATTTCCAAGAGGTGCACCACGGTGCACACAGGCCATGTACGGGAAATATTCTTTCCATCGTGAAAAGTTATGCTAAAAACTTTACACCGCACACTGGTGGTGTAAAATGGGCGTATCACGGAGGTAGATGTCCTGATGCTCGAAGCATCCCTACACGCACACACACAGCATGCAGCATGCTCATGATCTGGTTAGGCTCCGCCCCGTAACATCCTGGACAAAACGGAGTGTACATGAACAGAAAGGCACGGAAAATGAAGAGGAGCGAGCGAGAGAAGCGGATGTTATCCCACGACCACCAAGCACATGCAAGCGCATGCTCGCTAGGCCTCCCATGAGGCAGAGAGCATCGACATCCGGCAATAACAGGATGATGGCCGTCATCTCCTGCGGCCGGTTTGCTCTTTGCTTGGACAGTGCAACTCAGTCTTGGCATCAGTCTAGCTTCACGCAAATTGTAGAGGCTCTGCGAGCTAACGTAAATCGATCGGGAAATGTAGCAGCTCTGTAACGGCGGCGCACACCTGGGGTGTTCGGTAGGATAAAAGCTGCCTTAAACAGTGCGAAAGAGCGAGAGTTCGTCGCACCGTCGCTGCCGGAGGCTGTGGGGTGATATTGTAAAGATTTCATTTCCCGATTGTTCACAAGTTATTGTGGCACCGCTTGCCGCTAAACAAGTGAGTGGGAACGCATGCACATCAAAACAAACCTCACTTGTTTTGAAGTGTACATCCACTTGTTTGGAGAAGGAAACGATGCGCCAAGAACGGACATCATGCTTACAACGCGCATAGTTTTTCTACCACTTGGACCGAATGAAGCAAGCAACAGCCAATGTTCGCCCTTAGAAAATACGGGTATTTTGGTCAAGTATTAAGCGGCGACTTGTAAAGAATGCAGGGGGCAAGAGGTTGTTGCCGAGCTCGTGAGGTTGGCCTGTATATTACGGGTGAAATGTTTCATTTTAATAGCGGAATGCAATTATGAAACTATTTTTGATACACATATATGCATACCGGGGAGCGATGGACGATTCATTTTAGAAACTCATGGTCTTGATCTTTGGGGCAGCGGTTTGGAGGTTTGGCATTATTCGTCAAAGTTGTGAAACTACAAAACCAACCTCCAGATGGGGTGTGGGAAAAAAAAACAAAAAGAGAAGCAAATGTAGCAAAAATGCTTCTCTTACTACTTTACTAAATTAACTAAATATATTATAAAATTTTAACAAATTCAAATTGTTATACGTTAAATGGTGAGGTAAAGAATACGCCTCAATGGGAATGTTTTATATAAAAAATAGAGCAATTAGAATGTTTTGCGTTCATGTGTTAATCAATAAAGTATGTATACATAAATCACATACCACTTATGAGCATAATTTAAAACTACCAAATATTCCGCCTTTTATGACCATGATAAACTGTACAATGAAAACTTGCTGTGAACTACATCAGGTGTCGGCAGAACAATTGAACCAGATTATGTGTTTCCTCCACAGCCGGGTTATTCAAAGGCCTTTCTTTTTTTAACACAATGTTCCGAATCGATCTCGATCGATGCATTTCATCGCTGCTGCTTTAAAACTTAACGATAACAATCAGCGCACAGTGAATAGCAACCGGACGAACCTGATCGGCTCAGATATCGATCCCTATTTAGCGATGGGAAATGGTACACCTGTTGCGCGCCATCCAAAGATAGCATTAAAAAAAGGAGTGAAGCATCCGACGATATTGCAACAAAAAACTCACGATGGACAAGAAATGTTGAGGACAACAGTAAATCGGGCAACTCCCGCTGCAAAATAGGAACGAGATTGTTGTTATAGCGCAACTGTAGATTACAGCGAACAATTAAATCAATCATTTTATGAGGCCACTAGCGAGGGAGGGGCGGGAATCATGTGTTAGTTCAAGCTCCTGGCCAGCGGTTCGGCGATAACCATCTTTCCAAACTGGTCGAAAACACGATGATCCACCTGAGAGGGTGTGTATCAATTACTCGTTCCATGCACGTGTCAGCATCCAGCACAGCCTCTCGCAAGGCACGTGTTGCATAACCCGAGCCGTCAATGCGACGAATATACGCCCGTCCCAGTCGTACAGGTGGCGACGAAACTCCCTCGCCCAGTTCCACCGCCCCGAATGCCCGAAACACACACATATTCACATACTTTTCAACCCTCTTACTCTCATGTTTTTGTGTTTATTATTATTATTTTTATCTGCTCATTTGTACCATTCGCATCACCCTCAGAACCCCTTTTTTTGTGCGACAGATAGCAGGTAAGAAGCGTACGCGCAACACTGGCTGTTTTTCCCGCTGCGTAATCCTAATTAATTGATGCGCAAATGTTGCCCAACAGCTTCAGCATCCCGAGCATATGTTACGAGCCGATGGGTTTCCTCTCTTCCTCCTCACGGCTTCTGTTTACCACCGGCCACCAGCCGTGCACATCATACACGGACGACACCGAAACGGGACGTGATGGCAGCAGCAGCGGCCACACACAACAGTTATCAAAGGTAAAAAATCAATTCAACTACAGCGAGTCAAGAGCGATCCTGCACGATATAGCTGGGGTCGATATAATTTTCGAGTTGTTGTTAATCCTCCCATTATTAAGTGCGCGCCTGAAAGTGATGACCTGCACCCCTTGCGTACCATGCCTCTCGTGCCTTGCACCTTTACACACCCGGGGTTATATCTTTTTGCGTGCGGACCACAGCCATGTGCATCCGCGCACGATCCGCACGAAGGACTTTGGCGAAGTCCCGCCGAGCGCGCGGAGGGATAATTCTTCCAATCAAGACTAATTATTTCAGGATTACATTCGCTTCACTACACCTCGATGCTGCAGTGTGCTCGCTTCGGATGTAGTGCGCACATTGCTCCTGTCCCTATACGCATCCTTCCTAAACTGCAACATCATATCCCAATACATACACACTTTCTCTCGTCTGGGGTCTGGGGACGCAGCTCTGGAACCTAGCACAAATCGGAACGGCTTTGGAATTTCTTTTTTGTTGCTTTTTTTACTAGTGTGCAGTATAGGGTCTAAAAAAAGGATAGCAAACGTTTTGGGTGATAAACACATCAGTGATCTGATTCTCATGTCCACACAAGCCTTACACAGTGAAGGTTGTAGCTGAATACGTTCGGATTAATCTGAAGGAACGTGGAACTTTTGCCTCTTGAAAGGGTTGTAAGATACGTCAATTAGAAATAAAGGTTTCATTGTTTTTGTAAGCCGTTCAACGTACTTGGGCAATATTACAAATTCACATCAAAACTACATAATAGGAAAACTCGCATGTTCACTATCCAGGCGTGAAATATCATGCCTGGCAACGGAAAACAGTCTAAAACTTGCATTCTATTGTGTAATGTATCGCAGCTACCGTGAAGACGGTGGCAGTAAACTTGGCGGAGTAGAACTAAAAGTAAAACTGCTCAGGTGTATTTTAAACCGCTAATTTGAGCTACAATTCTAATCCCGCGGTACGAGCATCGCCTGAACAACTTGCGTGACCATTTAAAGATACCAAGTACTCATGAACTGCCAAGTTGCGGCGGTTCTAAGACACGTGAAACACCACTAGCTGTGGATGCGCACGAAACAAAAATTGGCGCTCAATAATTTGAGCAAAACTAATTTCTACCGCTCGCTAATACGACACGCTTGCACGCTTTATTATTACGAACCGGCAAGCCACAAACTCTCCCAACTGAGCAGAAAAAAAAGAAAATACGCCGACACAAACCCCGACGTTTCCTCATGCTGAAAATCTTGTTCTTGTTCCAACTTCTGCACCACAGCCCATACGTCGGGTCGGGCAAATAAATTTAGATCAAGAAGATAAAACTTTACATCGATGCTGCTTAGCGTGAATGTCGCTTTACGCGTTCGAGATATCTCGCTAGTTAAGAGTTTTAATTAGTTCGAGATTTCTCTCCAAATGCTCGCCTTCCGGTGAAAGCGTTTCGCCCTATCCTTCCTTATCATATGGCTTGATGTCTCGCTATCGCATCGATGATCTACAAAACACGCAGCGCGCACGGTAGGACGAGGGGCCACGGTGTGAAGGGGGCAATGTTTTTCACCAGCCCAGCTTCTGGACGCACTGCCGGCGCGCAGGAGGGGTGATCGCATCGAATTCAGTTGGATATAGACACGGTGTTTTCATTCTCTCTCTCTCTCTCTCTATGCTTTCGCTGTTGTTGCGGGTATATGTTTCTTCATCGTGATGAAAATGAAGGAAACTCGTCCTTTCCACTCAGCCGAACACGGTGTGCTGGTGGTTTAGTCCTAGGACATTCTTGCCGCCAGCCACCGGAGTTGGTTTGTGATGTTGGCTGATGGGAAAGAGGAAAATTGAGAAAGCCACTCAGAATAGATTGGAGTGACACAAAGTGGAAGCGCTCCCGTCTTTTGCCACGCCGCTACCGGAAGGTGAAACCGTATCAATTTCACCCCAATTACCACCCCAGCCAACTGGTGGCCCACCTATAATCAGGCCCGTAAACAGCCGGCACTGCCACTGTTGTTGATAATCTGACCGTGGGAGGAGCGGGGTTTGGTGATGGCCCGCCACGATTCGCTCACTCGAACGGAATACGGTTGGCTGTTAATTTGTGATCCTTACTTTCTTTAGCGCATCCTTCGATGGCTTCCCCCGCAACCAGTGCGCTCTTTCCTTCCAGACAGGCGGAACAGTGCCGAACCCACTTGACGAGATAATGAGTGATGAACAGCAGAAGGTAGGATTAGGCTGGTGCCACCACCGCCACCGCCCGTCGCAGGATACGCAGGCTAAAAGTGATACATTTAATTGTGCCAGTGCTAAGTTCCCCTTCCCTAGGTTCCGAGACAGTGCATGCAAGCAGCGGTAAACGGTAACCACCACCGACCCTTACTCAAGGTTACAACGGGCACGGGTTTTTCGCAGTTGCACTGAGCGTGTCTGATTACACGTATTTTGACGTATATTTTGACAAGTTTGTCGGCGATGAAGGGCGTACATGAAGCAGCCGCCGTGGCCACACGGATCTTGCTATTATAAAAAAGGATACGTTTAATTAAGCTACCCGCACTATGACCCCTCGATAAATGCGGGGTTGAAGCGAAGGGCCCACGGAAGCACGGCAAAAAGCGGTGAAATGAAATCGAGATAATAATAGATCAAAAGATGAGTTGTTTATCAACACTGATTTGACGTGAATGTGCTCAGGAACGGAGAAGGGCATGTTTAGGGCGACAGTATCTGGGGGAAGGTTTGCGACAAGAACATCACACGATGATAATACCAGAAGCAGCCACAACGAGGGAACGTTTGCGAGAATAATGAGACATGAGACCAGAGAAGCCAAAGACGGTCAAACGGAAGAAAAAAAAAACACGCAAACTATAAACAAACAAATCAAAATCCACAAATTTTCTATCATCACAGCCGGGGGAATGCTTTCGAGGAAGCGTATGCTGTATGTTTTTTTGCCCGATAATTGACATGATTATGCTTTTGAAGGAAAGGCTCGCACATGCTAATGGTACAATGACTCTAAACAAGAAAATTGGAATACGATTGTAAGCAATTCAAATGTCAAAAAGTGTCAATACGTAGCCATTGAGGGAAATTGGATCATAGAACCAAACCGTGTAATGGTGTATCCCCTAGATACTTTAGGGGATCCCGCCACTCGCTCGAGGGGGAGACCCCTGCCTGCTCACTTTATATGCGAAATTTATTTGTCGATTTTGTCTGCAATTTTCTTACGCCCGCGGCGCTCCTACCATGTTTCCGAGAACGATTTACGCACCGATGGTGCCAGAATTCCTCACGTGTATCCATCCACTTACGAGCCAGCAGGTAGGTGTGCGTATGTTGCATGCACGGCCAATGCTCTACTGCGAGCGGTAGCCAACCGTGGCGAACGAAGATGTGCCGATGATCAATGCCCTTTGATTCTGGGAACGCAAATAAGCCTACACGTAGCGCTTCGCAACGTCTAAAACGCACGTGTCGTCACGCAGTGTGGCAATTGACGAAAGGAAACATATTTCCGAGCGTTACATTTTCGCCATCGGACGCATTGGCCCCCAGTTGGGGGAGCCTTTTTATCCCTTCTGGGTCAGTGACCTTAAAGCTTGTCGTGCGTGCGCCCTAATCAACTTCCTTCATAATGTTAGCCCCGTCCATGGTAAACACAACACCCGAATATGTCACGCGCGCGCAAACAAAGCAGTGCGTCGTATCATCTGCGTCTGCGGATAATGCTCCGTCGTAGTGAAAATTGGATACGTCAGCATTTTCAAATATCGAAGTGTTTGCCAAATCGTCGGTAATGGATATGCTCGAATGAATTTGTAACATTTTACACGATTAATTTGTTGAACAGTGTCAAAACAGTGAATTTGGAACAATCAATTTAGCTTTCACACAATTCAAAGAACGGCCTTTTACGCTATCGTATTCCGCTATGATGAGAACAATGAATCCATCTAGAGACTAGACATGGGCAAAATGAATCAGAACTGAATGATTCATTCCACTCTTTACACTGAGCGAACGAGTACCGCACCGCCAGATAAATGGAAATGATTCTTCCGCACGCTAGCGGTGCGGTATTGATTCTTCGTGCGGACGCTCTCCCTGTCGACTATGAAAGTGTGCGATACATCTCCGCACGCTAGCGGTGCAGTATTGATTCTTTGTGCGGACGTTCTCCGCGCCGACTAAGAATGTGTGCGATACATCTCCGCACGCTAGCGGTGCGGTATTGATTCTCCGTGCGGACGCTCTCCCTGTCGACTATGAAAGTGTGCGATACATCTCCGCACGCTAGCGGTGCGGTATTGATTCTCCGTGCGGAAACTCTCCCGCAAATATACCGATCATGAAAGTGTGCAACAAACCACCGCACGCGGTGCGGAGTTCATTCGCCTACTCAGAAAATCAGCATGCTTTTTCGATCTGATAGTGTGTTGACTAGAACGAGAAAGCTTCTGTTATCCATGTCTTTTTCCCTGTTCCGCAAAATAGCGATACACTCTCGCTTTAGTAGTTTTTTTTCACCAGACCGAAACTGCAGGTAATTTTCCATATGTTAGAAGCACCCCATGTCGGCTTTGAATATATGAAAAAGATTCTCCTCATGGACTATGTTAACCACATTTTTTTTAAACTGTACGATTAATTGAATGAGTGTTATGAATCCGTTGTTTTGAACGGCGATAAATTTACATTTTTATAAAAAAAATACTTTAAACGAGTAGAACACAAAATAAATAATGATATAAGGAAATTAAACAAATCGTGATAAATTTAAAGTTTAGTTGAGCATTAAAACAACTTTGATTTCCTTTTTCTCTACTTGTAGATGGTACTATATAAAAATAAAAAAATAAAATAGGGTGTACATTCTTGCAGTATAAAATCGATATTTAAAAACATACTGCACCTCGGGCGTGCACGCGTTCAGTTCATTTCACTGAGCGAACTGGACCGCACCTGATCTTTAAAAAGAATCATTTTTCCCATGACTACTAGAGACAAGTACAGTTCGTTGATTTTTAGAGAGGTTTGGCTGAGTAAATTTTTAGCAGAAACATAATTATAAAAAAATGTATTGAGGTAATTAAATCTCACAGTTAAGTAAACCAAAATATGTTATAATAGATATGCAGGTGGTCCCCCGAGATACGCGGCAACATACTAATGAATATATAAAAAGTGGGACAATGTACATACAACACACAGAGGATAAATGCATTTTCTTGTTACATTTTTTTAAAGACCGCCGTAATGCTTGCTTAGGTAAATAAACGTAAAAACAATAAATTCAATATTCAATGTTCAAAAAGAAGCAAAAAGCTTAAGAATGACTTAGAGAATCCATACAGAATTTCATTATTTCGTTTTTAATAACAATAAGGTGTCAACAACATTAACAAGAATTAATGTAGTGTACCATCCATAGGCAAGTTGAGATATACTAACAAAGATTAAGAAAAAGCTGCAACACCACTTACCTGTTACGGTTATGTACTGAGGCGTACCACCGCCCGGACTCTGCACGACGGCCACCTGTGGCGTCTCGTCTGCAGTGGCTTCCGAACCAGAGCTACCGCTTTCCACGCTTTCGTTTGCAGTCGAACTGTCCAGCAGCTTCTCACCGTCGGCCTTGATCTCGACACTTTCATTATCGTCATTCAACTGTACTAGGTCGATCAGCGTACCGTTTGTGTTTATCACAATTTTCTTCTAAAAAGAGGCACAACATGTTCATTAGTAATTTGCATAGCGACGAGCAGGTTGATAATTTTACTCAACGCCTTAACGAACCTGCTGAATGATTTGTTGCAACGACAGTCCATTCGCGTTACTCAGGATGTTCATGATGTTGGAATTGTTTGCCAGCAAGGCAGTCGGCACGAGCGCTCCTTTCGCGTTTCCATTTTTCAGCCCACCACCGGCAATGGTGATTGTGGGTAGCTGTGTCGAATTTGCACCAGGACGGGAAGCCATCACGGTTGGGGACGAGCTTGCCACACTGACCGTTACTACCTCGGCCGTGGTTTGACTAGTACCGTTCGCTGTGCCTTCGGTCTCAGCGGGTTCAGTGACGGGTTTCTGTACTGCTGTGGTTCCTCCTTCGCCAGCAGGCTCGACTGTTACGGAAGCAGACCCACCACTTACGGCGGGAATCACGGCAATAAAGTTTCGCTGCGCTGCTAAACGTGTCGCCATGTTTTACGGTGCTAAAATATCAATGCGCGTTCTGCTGTGCATAAATAGTACTCTCGGGCACTAGGAGAGCAGCCGGTTAAATAGTTTATCTGTTAATCTTCCCTGTAAAGTGTGTCAGGACCTGCCTGGTCGCTCGCTCTATAACATGCGACAGCTCAAAGTTTGTCGTTGATGATAACGGGGTTAAGCGTTGATATGAAATGTTGTTCAAGAATGTCTGGGCGGCACAGATATCACTGGAGTTTTTGGAGAGTGAAATGGTACTGATGCTTTGATGGTAATCGTTACTAGCTTCGTTTGATGAGCGAAATTACTCTAGCTTGAATGATAAGTTTTGTAGGTTTGTTTCTTTGTTTCGATGCTTAATATTCTCTCTCTCTCTCTTGAGATGGATAGGAAAATTATGCTCCCAGACTGAAGGAAAAAAAATCCTGAAATGAAGAGAAAACTGCTTTAAATTCGTTTGGTTTTTGTTGTTATTAACGGCCTAAGCGTAGGTTTAGCTATCCTACCATGTACGCCATCTATTGAGAGCTTTATGAACTAATGTCAACTTGAGCTATGGCAGAGTGGCTTTGCATGGAACTTAGAATAATTAATTGAATTGTAAAATTATGATTTTGTATTGCATAACAATCCTGAAATTGCTGTTTGATTGTACTATTGGTTCTAAGAAATTGCTGATTTTTTATTCAGCACAAGGCTCGGAAATGAATGTTATATTTTCACATTCTCGTCCTCTCCAATTCTCTTATTTTCCCATATGGATAGAAACAACACATCACAATCGCCGGAAAACAAGCACAGTCCAAAGACGGGACAATTTAAATCTTCCGGGAGATTAAACATTACGTTATACACCTCACACACCCACACACACACACACTCACGCACCTTGCCGATGGGAGGACACGGGGAAACACACACGGTGTATTGCTACGATTGTATATATTGTTGATAAGCACAATTAGCGAAAAACAAAACAGCAAACGCCGGTCGGTCGGTCGGTCGTCAGGAAACAGAAACGAATGCACCAAGCCCAGGACGGCTACTGACGCCTAGCGATCAAACCTGGCTACTAAGGACTGCAATATGCTGCTAAGGACGACCGGTGCATGGTGGTAGCAACGGACTTTGTTAGAAAGCAGACAGAGCGCACAGGAAAGAAAACACGTTAAAACACTAGGCGACTGTCGAACGGAACCGTATCGATCAAACAGACTCCCCCGAACGCCTGTCTGTGTCGCTGTATCCTTTACTGTACTGCGACCAGGGGTCCCACTCTTTTCCCGCAACACAGTAAGGCACGGCCAGCTGCGCACCCGACCCAGGATACGCTTCGCTGAACAACTTCGCGGTCCGTTGTTAGGGGTCGCGCTTTAAAGGGCACTTCCCCGAGCGTGTGGTCCTGGTGGCACGTTAGGCGAACGCCATATGGGGGACGCGATCGCTGCATCGTAGTAGAGCTAATGCACGCTAGAGGAAAAAATATATATCGTTCCCCTTGGATACGGGGGATATATGGTCGTGAGCAAATTGAAAACCTTTTCAAGTGGAACATTCTTTGCTTGGGTGGGGAGTAAGCTTTAGTGGCGCAAAAGAACGTAGTATCCTTTGCTTAGGGTACTTGTGTGTTGCGTCACACATGCTTTGTATGATGTGAGATCGGTAACGTACATGCACTAATATCCTCACATTTCATTTCACGTTTTAAGTTGTGTAATTATGAAATATATTTTCAAAAAGTTCAATTGAAAAAAATCACATTCCGTAAAGTTGGGACCATTTATGCGATCGACAACAAAAAAAAACCAAGAACAAGTGTGGTAAATTCTCGACCCAATGATGCGTGAAACTTGGCAACCCTTGGCAACGCGTGCCATGCACCTGGAAACCGTCATGCCCGATGTCTTCCCAGGCGCGCATAAGTTCTGGGCGTTCTGCCGCCCTGTAAACAAACACCAGGCCAGACGGTTTAGAGCCACGGAAGGAAGCAGTAAGGACACCATCGTCATCAGAGTCCAACAAAATAAGGGACAGTCACATATTTCAAATTGTTAGCTCGGCAAACCCCACACAGTGCCCCGCTGTGACACACGGTCCCCGCCATATTGCCTTGCGGACAGTTGCATTCATGCGTTGTTAATTTTCCAACCAAATCGCCCCCGCTACCCTGTTCCCACAATCCAACCCAGCCGAACTTACCTCTCTATCCTTTTCGAAGGATGTAGAGCATCTTCTCCGGGGAAAAATCCTCGCACTGGTGTGAGTTTCGATCCATCGTTGATGTTGGGGAGGGGACACCTATATAGAGGTTGCTCTACCAAGTGGACGGTTGCATTCCAGCAGTGGTTCTGTTGCTTGAAGGTTCTATTGCACCGACGGACGACCTGTTGTTGTTGTTACACAAGCACTAGTCACAGCAGCAAAAGGAAGAATGTTAGTTTTCCAACATGACGTACGCACACACGCACGCACACACTCGAACGCACCAGGCTAATGGGGCAGGAAGTAGCAGTGGCCCTTTGGCTCGTTTTCCAGCAGTTACGAAGGAATGCAATATTTTCCTTCTCAGTCGGTAAGCTATGCGAACGAACCGGTTACTTGTACAAGCACAAATCTACTTATTAGCCGTTTCGCGTACCGAAAGCTGCTGTGCACTACGCCAGCAGGTGATTGCTTTGCTTTTCCCAATCCTTCCGTACGCGGGGATCACTCGATAAATGCTGCCCAATTGCCTGGATTTGCTGCACTGGGTGTACGAGGTGAGGACGATGATTTCAGCACAGAAACACCATACAGGAATATGTTGCACTTCTCACCTTACGAACACTGGAGCGCAGTTTTTGTCTTTTTCACGATACGATATGGACGCTCCCCTCGGTTCAGTTTGCTTGTTTTCACCCAAAAGTGTCGTTGACGGGGCACACAGCCTGTGCGAAAAAATGGGGAGGCGGAAAATCCTTTGCCTCAGTTTCGTAGCAACTACTTTGGTGAAATCTCTTTTATTTTGTTATTCGTTTTTCAGCTCGTTGCCAAGGAGACAAAATTTTGACAGCTGCTGTCAAACACTGCTGAGCAAAGTGTAGACAGCGAATGGGCGACGGTCTCGTACGTATGTTGGTTATTTCTTCATTTCTGTTTAGTGGCTCGTTTCGATAATAATGTGAAATAATACCATCAAAGTTATCGGTATCAAAGTTTTGCAAAATACGCTAGAAATAATCGCTGTTGAGTTTAAATAAGGCAAAACATAGGTTAAACTTGATCTATTAAGTTGCAAGCTGAAATATTTCATCACGAGCGTTAAATTGGTGTACACAAAAATAGTTTCAATAACATATGTTATTCAAAATAAAATTCATAATCATTCAACAACATTTATAGTATTTATATTTCTGTGAGTTTTTTTTTGTTCTGTGTCAGCCGCCATGCTAAGCTTCCCGCTTCCAAAACTTTCAAACCAGCCGCCGTTTCATTGGGAGTGTAGACTGTGCTGCATGCTTGTTTGAAACCGCCGTTGCATGAAATGTTTCACATTCGTTTGAAACATTTAACCGTTGTCTCAATGACCAAATATACACCTTCATCTTTATGCTCGGCATACCCGCGTATTCCAATAATTTTGATAGGTAAATAGTTTTTCATATTAAAACTTCAATATTAATTGTATTGCAAATTTTTTTTTTTGAAGCCTCATCTACTTTTTTTATCTAGGTCAGAAAACTTGTTTTTTCGAAAAAAGTCTTCAGTGCTGTCTTATATAAAATATATTGATAGTACCTTTTTCATGTGATTATTAGTGATGTGATGAAAATTGATAATTCAGCAACACTTTTCTCTGTTCGTAATGAATATTATAATTGTTATACGAAAGAATATGAGGAAAAAGTACAACATTATAGGCATGAAAATACGTATTGAACGTTTGATTTCTTTTAAAAATATATTTAAAAACTTTATAGAGTTGAAGGTTAGTAAACTGAATTTGCAAAATATGAAATGAAATAATTGGCAAACATAAATATGACTAGCTAAGAATAATTTATATGACTATGTAATATGACTAGCTAAGGATAAATTATAATTCCTGCATAAACTAGCATTTTCGGACCATAACTGCTCAAAAACTCAATATTTAAAAAGTGTTTTTTTTTTGAATAGAAGTAGAACTTTTGCGAAGGATTCATGAGCGATCCGTTGTTATTTTGAATACCAATCCTGTGTAACCAGTAATTGATGCATCTTTTTAGTTGGCAATCTTTTTCGTTGGTTGTCAGTAGATGGCAGACAGTTCAATGCAAAGAGTTCTTCATCTTCTTCTTTTTCTTCTTCTTCTTCTTCTTCTTCTTCTTCTTCTTCTTCTTCTTCTTCTTCTCCTTCTATTTCTTCTTCTTCTTCTTCTTCTTCTTCTTCTTCTTCTTCTTCTTCTATTTGGCATAACGTCCTACGCGGACATGCCAACCTATACAGATTTTCGAGACTTTGTTTAATACCACGCGGGATAGTCAGTCCTGCCTACGGGTAGCATGGTTCATTCGGGGCTTGAACCCATGACGGGCATGTTGTTAAGTCGTACCAGTTGACGACTGTACCACGAGACTGGCCCTGGACTATATTAGGATATGGATTTTCATAATAATGAAAAAACAAACAAACAAACAAACAAAACATACATTAGTGAAAAAAAAACGAAAAATGTGTACCCCAAAAACACGATTGTATGGAAATAATTTCCAATCCGAAAAGATTGTTTTTCAAGCATGCAGAACATTTATGTTCTACTTTTTATCATCCAAAACCATTACGAGCAAAACCGTCTGCTACCGAAGGGCAGAGAAAGAAAGCATTACTCACAGCGACTTACAAAACTATCGCCTTTAGAACATCATCTCTGGGGGGAGATTAAGTGGGTTGGAGTGGTGGGTGTTTGGACGGATTTGTCCCTAGCTATCTCTTTTACACATATTTTTTGATAATCTTTTCTTTCTCTTCATGTTCCCTACTCGTGCGATCCCGCTCACTCGCGCACTCATTTTCCGAGCAGGTATGATTGTGGCACGGCAAATCCTTCTGCGTGCAGTGTTGTCCCTACGCAAGCAAAAAACGCCCAAGAAGTCGGGAAAAGCATGGTAGGCCATGGTTACCCACACGCAGCCGTAGCAGCAAAGCACCGAAAAATCGGACCGGGAGAAGAAAATGTTGGTAGTTTTGTTTACTTTCAAAAGAAATTATGTCGGATCACACGGATGAAAGGGAAGCTGGGACGACGGTCGAAATGTTGTACAAAAGGAATTTGAATCAAGGAGGGCACGATTGGGGCAAAATAAAATTTGCTACCAAAAAAAGCATATTTTTCAACATCACACCAGTCCGTAACGTTGTGGCAGCGGACGAAGTGTGAAGGTCCGGGACGCATCGCTGGGTGTTGTTACCGGTCTCGGAGGGATTTATTAGATTTTTTGGTCAGCTACTGGCTGCCTCTTGCTTTTTTGATTTCGACCAGCGGTGAAGCACTCAGCAAGACACATCAAATGAATCCTACGCATCAGGGACCAGCGCGGATGGACGGTTCTGTTGAAGGCATCTTTTTTTTTTGCTTGTTCGGATTATTCCATGCGCTAGAAGAAAGTTGAAGAATGAAGGACGAGGGTTTATGAAAAAATATTACGGTTGATGGACTCCTGCTGGGGCGGCTCTTTGCCGTTAAAGGAGGAAAAGGTGGGAAGAAATGGTGCGTAAAAAAATCAAGCTCCTCATCAATGTGACGCGAAAGGAATTCAAAACGGAAAGGTACACACACCGATCGTTGAAGGTGTCAATTTATGCAAAGGCTTTATGTGCGCTAGCTCTGTGCTTGTGTGTATGTGTGCTGCGATTTTAATGGTAATTTGGTTTTTTTTTGTTAGTGCTAGCAATTGTTCGAAATCAAAGCATAACGAAGGACTGGAGCATTCGCTCAGTAGCAGCAGCGTAGAAATTCACCTCTGTGGGTTGTCATCATTTACGAGGAGAGCCGTGATGATCAAATAATTTGTGTGAAAAACTTGTGTGAGCACAGCATAGCTACACATAAAACATAACCAACTCGGCCACAAACAACTAAAGCAAGCATGAATGCGTGTGACAGAGACAGAACGGGAAGAATATGAAAAAAGAGAAAGAGAGAGAGTTAGCATAGAGCATAAATCTTGCAAGAGAGTCAAACGAAGGGAAAAATGCTCTCTTTCATGCCTCAAACGAGCGCAACGAAAGCGAACCGAGAGCGAAAAACTCAGAAAGCTGCCGAAAGAGAGAGAGAGATAGAGAGGGATGGGAAAATCCTATCGAAATGTCCCTTTAAATGTGTGTATCGTTTAACAGGGGATGTCCTCCGTCGTCCACCCTGTTCCACTGACTACCGTGCGCCCCATTTGTCCCCTTTGCTAGGGGGAAGCGGGATTAACGAAGCAGGAAAGTGGCCGGACGTGGTGATACGGTGGTCCTTAACGGTGAGCGTGAGAGTAATGCGCGAAGAAAGCCATCAGCCGACCAGCGAACTAACAAAACAGCTCGGCGAAGGGCCGAGTGAATTTTCACCAGCCGCACGGTTTCGCATTCGGTCACCGCCGCTAGGAGCGCTCTCACGCTCCGGTTATATACATTTATAACCACTAACGGTAGTGGCGTTTTCTTTCCCTCCCAGCAGCACCCGAATTCCTGGCCACTGGGCAAAGTTTTACCCTGGAAACAAAGTTTCCGTTTTTCTCCGGTGTGGGGTGTGCATTCGCCAAAATAGGGCAAAACACAGCAAAAAACCCAGGTAATGGAAAGTAAGATGGTGCAAAATTTAAACGGACCCCTTTTGGTGCAACCTCGGGCAAGATCCTAGGCTGGAGTGTGTGAGTGAAGTGATTGTGGGGAGGGCACAGAGGGCAACGGAAATGAAAACTACTGCCACTGCTGCTGCGGTGGCGTCCTAAGTAGGCTGTGGTGGCGTCTCTGCGATCATCTAGTGTTGTGTGTGACGGGGAGTGCCGCTAGCGAGGGAGTGTGAGGGGCAAGTGCGGCTCGTGTGTGTGTGAACAAGAATTATGCAGAACTGAAAAAAAGAAAGCCCCGGAAATGGTACGAATACGCCGTGTTGCCGTGTGCAGAAAATGTTATGTACAAGTAAAAGTTGAACCATTAAGCTTCCTTCTGCGGGTGATTGTGTTAGTGTAGTGGGTGTGTTGTGGTGTGCATGTGTGTATGTGTATACTCGGAATTTTAGTGATTTTTTGGAAGAATCCGTACAGTTCGCTTCTCTGCTCGCAGCTGGCCAGAATTATGTGTTGCGGAGTGATTCGCTACACCAATTCATTCCCCCCATCTGTTCCAGCGTACCAGCGTATAGGGCCATTGCGTTTGCTTCTGCGTTGATTGAAGAAGGTGGCGACCCGGATTTCTTCAAATTGTGATGCGTTGGTGCACGTTTGTGTGTGTGTGTGCTGCTGTGTGCATGCATCAGTGTGCGCGCATTTGCAGTTGACTGTGGCAAGTGATGAAAAGTGGATGAAAAATGCGAAATTATTACATTCCACACGGCAAACAAGTTCATGGAAGCAGTAAGGTTTTACGGCGATTAGGTTTGCGCTGGTGGGCAAAAAATTCCACGGAAAATCCCCCCCTCCTCCCGTGTCCAAGGCATTGGGATGGGTGGCAAAGTTGCTGAGTTGGGGGAGGGGCAGCCGTGTTGGGGACAGCAGCAGTGAAATATCGATCGCAGGCAGGTTCCTTCCACTTCGATTCCGGTGTGTTGCTCTCTCTCCCAAAACGCTATCTGCCAGTGGCGTACGGGCGTACATGTACGCACTCACCACACACATAAACGCACGGTAATCACACACACACACACACATAGCCACACGAGAGCATATGGCGAACAGCGAGCAGGCACTATCTCATTCACGTAAAGCCTAAAAGTTGGGACGATTTTCATAAGCCTACAAAACCCGTGCGGGAGTAAAGCTGCACCAGCGCCGAAAGCCCGAGTGAGGTCGTTGACGGTGTGGCCATAGCATGTGTCTGTATCTAGCGAGGGCCTAGTTTTCATCCCTCTCTTTCACGTTCGCTATCTCTCTCTCTCTCAAACTCTCTCTCTTTCCACTTTGCTGCTCTCTGTACTAACGCGTGAGTGTGTTAGTAGGCGTCGGGAAGTGGATGAATTTTACGGCGCGCATGCACGCAACCCGTAACCCAAGAAGGAACAACTTCTGATAAGAAACGCTTCGGGCGAGCAGGGCAGAAAAGGCAGGAAAAAAGACGCTCTCTCCCAAAGCGGCAAAGTCGAGAGAAATTTGGCCACCGAGAAAGAGTGGGAGGAAGAGCAAGAGCACGGAGAGAAAGGCCAGTGCGAACGATACGAACGAAACAGGAAGACCAGAATGAGGCGTTGGAAAAACGAGTGAAAAACCTCATCCACTTTACACGAGCAAGATTCTGCACTGGCAAACTGGGGGGGAGGGGGTGGAGGTGGTAGAAAAAAAGGCTTGCTCCAATCTCCCTTGGAATGGAGTCACGTGCCCTGCTTGTCTACTGTCGCTGTGTGTGTACATGTGTTTGTGCCTGCGCGCATGTTGGGGTGTTGCTGAGATGCACTGCCAATGTAGAACGTACCAGGGAAGACAAACCGGAAGTAGATAGGGAAGGGTCGCCATTGCACTACCTTCGACAACGGCACTGGGGGATTATGTAGCCCTGCGATGTAGGCCACCAGCCGTGTACACCTGCACATGCACAAGAGAAAGGAAGATTGGTTCTTTACGTAGGTAACGAAAAGCATACATTTGCTTGACACATGCAGGTGTCTCCGGAAGAATGTCCTCCCGCTATAACGATTCACAGGAGCGCGAGCAGTGGGCTGTTTGTGTTTGCCAATTACTTGAAGTAACAACAGCAAAGAACTATTGTTTCCTCATTCGTTTTTTGAAGCTGCTTCAACCAGCACAGCAACAAACAAACAGGCAGAAATCCAACAAAACCCGCGCATCAGCTCAGCTGGAAGGCTAGATCCAGGGGTAGGACGTATTCTTTCTTGCAATTACTTTCAGGGAACTGGAAATTGAATGGCCAGATGTGTTATGGTTTGTGTCATGTTGTTTTTGTTCCGTTCTTGATACCTTTCTAGGCTGATATGAGCGCTGGAAGCATGGCAGGCCGTTGAGTCAGGCAGAAAGCAGAGGAGGAATAGTATATCTTTAGCGTTCTATTTTTTCTCTATCGCATGGTAGCTTAAAAATAGCCAACCATCGGATGTGGGGGCAAATTGTGACATCATTACCTACTGGTACGGGTTGTGTATGTCCTTGTGGGGAAGATCCTACTTGCAGAGAGCGCTATAGAAGTGTTCATCAGAGTTTGTACGTTCGCTTGATGATAATTGCTGGCCCGTATTGATGAACTGCTAATTTGTCCAATTTCCAATTCTATTAATTAAATCGTTTGCTTGATTATCGTCTCGATGGTCGTGCGAGATGTTCCTGTGGGACGCCCAAAGACACTTCTTGAAAGACACTAAGGCACTAACGCTCGAGCTTGGCCTAAAATACCACAATTGAATTAAATAATTAACCCTCACTAACGAGCAGCGTGTCTTCAATTTCAATCACAGCAGGGAGGTTCGTCGTCTGAAGACGCTCACAGAATAGGAAAATAGTGGAAAATACGAGTGACTGATATTCGAGCTAGTGGTACTGGTGCTAGTCTGTGTTCAGTGCAAGGGAGCATTGGCTCGTGGGTGTGATGTGTGGGCACAGTGTGCAGCTGGGCAGTGGCGGCACGCAATGTACCGGAGATCCGCGCAGCTCAGAATGAGGAGGGACCCGTGCCGAGTGCAGAAGTGTGCGCAGCAGCATCAGTCACGTCGGTCGTGTCAGCCGGGTGCGGTTGTGTTGAGCGGTGGTGGTAAGCTTGCCGGTGCGTTGGTAGCTGTAGACGGCGTCGCTCGTGACGCCCGACGTCCCACGACCATCCGGTGTGTGCGCAATCGAATCAGTCGTCAATGAGTCACGTTCGTTACAACCAGAGACTTCAGGAGCCGTACGAGCAGGAGTGGCAGCAGCAGCAGCAGCAGGAGCACGAAGAGTGGTACCGTGGTAGTAGTGAGCGTAGTAGCGAGGACCGCTCTAGGTCGTCGCAGCAGCTGCGGCAACAGCTGCGGCAACACCAGCAACAGGAGGACGAGGATTCGATCGAGGAAGTGGTACGGTTGCACCAGCAACAGCTTCAGCAGCAGCAGCAGCAGCAGTATTCGGGGCCGGGCACCTCGTCAGTTCGCCGACGTTCGGCCGGTGTGCAAGTAGGGGGAGGAGGCGGCGGCGGCGCGCTTGGTTGTAGCGGGGGTGCTGGGGGACGGGGCTTCGTTGCGGCGGTTGGCGGTGTTGTCGGGCAGGGATTCCTTGCACTACGGCGGACGCGGGTTCGTGCCGGTTGCGCCTCATAGCACGGCCGGAACAGCGCTGCCAACAGCCACAGCCCGAAGCTAGTCGTCGTTTCACGCGCCCGACGTAGACTAATGCAGTGGCGGAAGTTCGCACGGCTGAAAACGACTGCTACCGGACATTCGCGGACGCGAAGAATGCTTTGTTGTGGCCGAAGAAAGGTGAGTACCGGTTTTGGGGTGTGTTCGCATAATTTCGCATACTTTAAGGTTTCCGAGTTGGGTTAAATGAATTTCATCAAAAAAATGTGCTGTGTTAGCAGTTACATACTACAGTGTTTGCAAGCACATTATCTTTTGATGGTACTATCAGTACCACTGGAAAACATTCATAATTAATTGATTTAACATTATTTTTTTTATCTCTTGCTTCAAAATATTATTCTTTTATTGTACTATTAGGTTTAATATTATCTAATGTATTGCTCTAGTTCTGTGTGTTCAGGTATGTGTTCAAGTTATTAAATCTATGGATCGCCTATGAATGCCGACAAGGGCGCTACGGTTTAGTTCATGGGTCTTATAACTTTTCCATCCACGAGCCACGTCGTTTAAAAATAAATATCATTATTGAGGTCAATATACACGACAGCTCTTAGCTATTGGAAGGACGATTTAAAACATTGTATGAAAATTCAGTAACTCAATAATACAATAAGCCGGTCTCGTGGTACAGTCGTCAACTCGAACGACTTAACATGTCCGCCATGGACTCAAGCCGCAAATGGACCGTGCCGCCATACGTAGGACTGCTATTCTGCTATGGGGGGAAATCAATTAGTTACTGAAAGCCAGTCCCGCAAGTGGTACAGGCAGGCCTTGACTTCGGTTGTTGAGCGAAAAGAAGAAGAAGAGGAAGAATGAAAATTCAATGAAAATTTAAGTAACAAGTGACACGAAAAGCAGGAAAAATAAGTGTTACTAATCCATTCAATGGTATGTTGGAGTGAGACTCGGGCTGTTTTATTGTTATCTGTTTTGCTCGATTCGTCGTATGGGGAGGTGAGAGAGGAGATAAAACAATGCTGATGAAATAGTTATCACTTTATTTTTTCGTGTAAATCAGTGGCTTGCCGATTGGTCTTTATTTAGCTTCCTTTATTTACCTTTTGTCATTATTTCAATATTGTATCATTCATTTCTACAATCCACGAGGCTGTCAAAGGGTTAAAATAACCATAGCATAGTTGGGTCGTATGGCAGAAGTGTTTAAGAAGATCAGAAACATATTTAGATTGTAGATGCTTAACTCATGATATTAATTTTACGTTTCACTGTAAAGCAGAGGTTTTCAACCGGTGGGGAATTCCCCGCAAGGGGAATGCTGACTTTTTCATGGAAGATTGTTGAAATTTTGGCTAAATACCACGTTGCCACGCTCAACCTTCCCCTGTTACCTTCCCCTCCCCGCTCATGAACTTGTGAGTGGGGATTGTAATTATACTTGCATTTTACATGGGAGAAAAAAATACAAAAAGGTTTAAAAACCACTGCTGCAAAGTATTGCAAATAAAATAGTTAGGGTACTACAGTAGGACGCCTTTTACATTGAGGGGTAGTAGTAAGCTTGCCGGTAACTTTCACCCAGATGGCTATTTATCCGTGCTATTTCATCCGTGCTCAGGAATGAAGGTGACATGTGGTCAGAAGGAAGTTTAAAAAAACAAAAACCCATTGCCAGTCCAATCTAGGAGCAGTCCAGGACTTTTGTTCATCCTGTTTATCAAACTTTATTTAATTACTTTAATTTAATATACTTAATTTGTTTTATTTTGTATGCAGATTTTTACAGCTTATTTTTAAGCATTCACTGCGCGTCTAATCACGGCCCTTAATATTTTACCCATTTTAATCCCAACACCTCTTTTACACGTGATTCAGAAAAAAATCGATGAAAAATAAGTAAAACATGATTTTCTGTTGTCACTTCGCATTACTTCTGTCTTTTATATCAACAGTTTAATTGCTTCTTTACTTCTATCTGTCAAACGCGACCGCGGTTCAAAGTTGAATATTTGGGAGGAACATGTTCTATAGCTTTTTTAACGCTTAACAACAAATTGGGCAATACAGGTTTAAAATGTTGTGGACAGACCGCTGCCTCATCCTGAGGGCTCGCCGTTGACAGCAGGGCTGTCATCCGGTGACGTCCTCAGTGAGGATCGCGGCGCGAGAAGGACCAGTCGTCCTCTCCCCGCATTGCGTGTGTGTGTGTGCGTTTCTACTTATTACGTGTTATTGTATAACGATACCAAAGAGTAGAATAAAATATACATATTCTGTTTGTGCCGTACACACCACCGTGTTCATGTTCATTTGTGCGGACACAACATAAAATGTGTTTGCTTTTTGGAACGAGTACTGCATGTCATATTGGATTCCTCATCTATTGTTTTGAGTTGGTCTTAAGTGGTGCCTTAAGATGGAAATGCCGTTTTGGCACCCACAAATCTTAGCTTACTCACTTACTTATCCGGCGCTTCAGCCGCTTTGCGGTCTTGGCCTGCCTCAGGAGTGTCCGAAACCGCTCACGGTCTCGCGCCTTCGTCTGCCAATCTGTTATCCCGGCTTTAATGGCCGACGCCTCCATGCCAACTTGCCACCTCAATTTGGGCCTACCACGCCTCCTCTGTCCTTGTGGACGGCCTAAAAAGACTTTACGGGCTGGGTCGTCCGTTTCCATGCGTATAACACGGCACTTTTGTTTAATAGCACATAGCACAAATCTTAGCACATTTTGTTTAATAATTGGGTTTGCAGAACAAAACATACTTTATGTTGAGCTTATTCTATATTTGAATAGGGAATTTTAAAAATATACCTTTTGTCAACAAATGTAGGCCGAGAATTAAACAATATTACATTGCATAACTGTACAGTATAGTAGTAATTTAAATAAAAAAGTCTTTTGAAATGATATTGAAGGTTTGTTCTTCTTTTTGACGATCTACGTGTTCCTAATGAATGACCTGTACAAGAATTACATACAAAATAAGTACCAATAACTGAATGATCCGCACAAGGCTTGAAACCACGACGGGTATCATTGTAAGTCGGGCGAGTTGATGACTGTACCCCGGGACCATTGTTTACAAAAACTGTGCAGTTATGTGAGGCATCAAACAAAAATACTGTTATAAGAAATATTTGCTGAAAGTTTGTATACATCTATAATTTCATGCGTAATATTATTCCAATAATGGGGCCCTTTCCGTTTGAAGCTCGTAGGCTGAAATTTCAGCCTGGCAGCTGTTAGTATTGTATAGCAGTTTTCGAGCAGCTATCTAAGTGAGTATAATATACAGGTGGGCTTATCCCAAGGTGTATGAATTTAGAAGGCTGATTTTTATCGCTTCTGCTTCTGAATGAAGATTGTAAGAGTGTTTTGAGTATTCGTCAATTCTCCAGAAAGCTCGTTGGAGCAAAAGTTTTCACTCGTTCTGTTAAAAAGTGATATTCAAATTTGGTTATAAAAAATGCTATAAGACCACCTGGACTACATAAACTTTGATTCCAGATTCGATCAACTGATTTCTTTAATGCACCTTGGGATAAATGTAAACAAACCCGTGTTTTCGAGCAGGTACTCGAATCTAATTCTAGCTTTTAGGCTAAAATTTTCTAGACTGAAAATCGCAGGCTAGTTTTTTGTGTGGTTTTTTATGGATTGTTTACATGATTTCAGCCTCTAACTGTCAAACTCCATACAAAAAAAACTAACTAGAATCGTGAAGGCCCCCAATGCTAGTTATCATAAGTTTTAAATTGTTTTTTTGTGATAGCTTTTTGACATACGAAAAAGGTAAAAGTCTTCCAACTGATCATGATTTCTAAGTATAGGACTTTCAAGACGCAACACTGAGCAGTAAAATTTTAAACCAAGCATCAATTGTTCGATTTATTATAACATATCTTTACTGCATTCTGGCAAAGCATGTCTCTATCGCAGGACTTTCGCTCTAGTTGTGCTTTGTCCTCACGGATGCTTTCACCTCTATGCATGCTTACGGATGTTATGGTCTGCTAAAGATTTTGCAAGCGAAATTCTTCCCATAGCGTTCGGCACCAGCGTACAGCATGATAAGCGCTCTAAAGTCTTACGGAACAATACCAGCGACAGCACTGGCACTGGCTCCCGTCCCGTCTGCCATTGAACGAGCGTCGAGCAGCGCGAGAATAAAATGACACTAAAAACGAAACGGCACAAAAGCGGTGGAGAGGAGAGACGAGACACACAAAAAGTGGGACAATGGGCCAAGATGGCACAGAAAGGATCCCGGTGCGGTGGCATAGCTGGGCCACTGGGAAAACATAATTTATATGGATAAACAACGAATTGAACGACACCCATATTTCTCGTTACGTTCGTTCGGTCGTGTGTGCGGTATTGTGCCATGGCTTGAGGGTGGGTGGGTGCTTCATACGGATGCGATCGTTATATCGCCTCGTTTACCACTTTTATGTGTGTGCGTGTGTATGTGTGTTCGTATTTGTGTGCGAAATTGGATCCTGGCCCGAAGGACCAAAGCGGCAACGTTCGTTCTCCTCGGCCAGCGAACTGTGTGAATTATGTTTCGGAGTAGCATTATGAGACATCGATCTTTGTGATTTCACTCTACTTGTGGTCGTCTGTTCCCACTGCGCTGGGCCAACAGAGTTGCAGCCGTTGGACAACAGTACAGAATGTACCCGTTGATCGCGGTGCTCAATAAAATGGAGACGCCTGGTCGGCTACGGACGAGCGACGGTGAACACGGGAGGAAATGGAGGTCTACCATACTGACCCACCATCGCAAACAATCGGTTTCATCTTGAAGAGTTTCAGTGATGCATGAGTAACCTATTAAGAGGCAGCAGTTTTATGTAACTATCAGATTATTAGCTAGAAAATCCTATGTAAGTTACGAATAATCTATATAAATATATATTTGATTGATAACTTAAAATGCCATCTTTTGGTAGAGCATCGATACTTTTAACAAATACACTTAACACTTGTTTTCATTCATGCTAACTATCAACACAAAAAACGATGCAAAAAACGAGCCAACTGAATTGGATGGAACTTGTCCCTGAGCCCTGAGCCCAATGTTGCGAGGCATTCTCTTTCCAATAGGAAAATTGCGAAAGTGTAAAAGTATGTTATGTCATCGGGGATTAAACGGCGATTTTATTACCATAAATTTTCCATCACTCGTTCGGCACCGGGAATGCTCGAACGGTTCACGGGAAAATCGTGATCGTGCGCGGGCGTGTGCAGCAACGGAGTGGCATGTTTCGCATGCTTTCGCTCGCGCCTGGTCCAGTATTGGAAAGGATTCTTTCTCCTTTGACGCAAAACTCTCGGCCATCTTTTCTTGTGCACTTTCCTACCTACTGAAGCAGAACACGGAAGAAGGTTCGAAAATTCCTCCGCAAACATTCAAGTCATGTCCAACGCTCAATATCATGAACCCGAGGGTGAGTGAAAGCTGCCCGACTGCTTTTCTGTTCCAACTGAGCACATGGTAATAATACTAATAACAATAATACGATGATGATGATGATAATAATCGTTCGGTAATGGACTGCCAGGACGGTCAGATGGGCTGTGTGCGACGGCTGGTGGAGGCCGTTACGTTGTGAAGTGATCGATGCCGTCCGGCATTTCACTGCGGTAGGCGGATAGATCCGTCGTGCCCAGAACGGTCGCTGTTCGAAGTGAGAATCGAGCAGAAAAAGAAGAAGACGTCGAGAACGGTTTTAAACGGTTCAGAGCGATGTGATTTGGGTGTCTGCGCTCCGCAATGGCTTTTTTGAGTGCGACGATGAAAAAGTAATTAAAATGACGAGAGCCATAAGTGGCGTTAACGGTTTAAGCTTGGTGCCATCGTACGTGGAGAAATAAATGAACATTAAAAAAGGCATCTTGATGCCTGTGAAATGCTATGGAAATAGTAAAAACAATTTTGACAAATGCAAAGACTGCAAGAAACAGATAAGCACACAAATAAATTGTTGAAGAAGAATTCAGCCGGCTTTTCTTTAGCTTTAGACACTTGAAAGCACCTACATGCCAGTGGAGCTTGCTAAATCGAGCATGCATCTGTTCCGCTGCCCATCCTAAGAGCTGGAAACGGTTTGCTAAGCGAAAAGGATCAGACTGGTTGCTTTACTCCAGCCCCAATTCAATCGTTTGCTATGATATTTTAATCAAGGTCGAATCAATTTGCTTGCCTTGCTAAGTGCTCGGTTGTCAGACAGTTCTCGATACCAACTGAGTGCGATGAGCGCCGATGGTTGTGTGCAAAATAGAATAAAGAAAATGAAAAATAATTTCCGATTCAGATGTATGGCGCAAGAAATTATGCCCCAGGGGGTAAACAGTGTGTAAAGCAATAAGGAAGATAGTTTAGAATATTTGATGTAACATTTCGCACACACCCAAACATTAACGCAACTTCCGTTCTCGTCCAACCCCTCGTAAAGCAGTGGTAGTATGTAAAGCAAAAATCAATTTCCGCTTGCATATGAAGCTGCGTCGACTGATTAAGAGCAAAAACAACTTTGACCGGTTCGTGTGCGGGGTTGAACATTTTTAGAAGGCAAAAACTGCACAGAAGGATGTGTGTGTTATTTTTTCAGTTTTTTATGTTACTGTTTTGGGAAATAAGAATGTAATGTAATTTGGAAGCGCAGGAAATAGAATAACTTTGAAATTATAGACCTAAAATAAAACTCTTAGACTTGATGATTTTTTGGGGTTTCAAATTGTCTAAACCCGGAAACTCATGTAGATGGCCTGCAGCTAGATGTTCGTGCAGTTAGTCATTGAACTTAATAATAAATAACAAGAAACCCTTTGCTGAGTTGAACTCAATTGGAATGCAATTGAAGGGAAAGTATGTTAGACTACAACGACTAAGGGTAAAGTCACCGCAATATTTAAAGCATAGCTTTAAAATTCAGCGTATCGTTTGCAAAATAGCAAATCAAGCAGCCCGCAGCCATACAAACCACACCGAATTAGCCAAGCAAACGTCACCAAGCAATTGTGTTAAACATACCGAGATCGCTTTCGAACGTGCTGGAATGACGCAAAGAATGTCGGTTCAGATTAGGGCACGAAATGACAAATGCACTGGAATTTCATTCCCAACTATCTCTGTGCTACGCTCACTAGTGTCTGCACCTTCGTGGTTGAATGAAACGGAAGGGATGGGATTGAGCATATACAAAAAATGCAATAAAAGCCACTCTCGCACCGAAATCGATTGACACTCATTGCAGCGGTCCGAAAAGCGGTACCAAACGGGCTGCCGTCGTATATCGCTAATCGTACTACCATTGTGGACGTTCAAACCCACTACTACGCACTGTAATATGTACAAGTGGCATCGATGATTGTGTGGCATTTTCTCGGAAAAAAGGGGTGCATTATTACATCGGCACTGCAATGAAACATCCCTCGCCGCTCGGGATGCTTTCTCACCCCGCTCCCAATCCACAGTATATGTGTGGGAATGTGATTGTCTCGAGCAAGAAGAATATTTCGGCCATGCTCTTTATGCTTCAGCAACATCGTACGTAGAATATGAGAATTCAATGCAGTTTCCGTCTCTCGCCCACAAATGAATTGTCTCCCGCGCACACTCCCTAGCATCGTGACGGGCGGGATGCAGCGCACTACACACGGGTTGGCACAGTGTGCACTGCACAGTCAAACGAGCCTTTCTGCCCCATGCACTACCCCTGCATCCCTTTATGCGTCACCCTTCCCCCCCCCCCCCACCTTGCCATCCTCGTTCGTTCGCTCGTTTGTTGTAGACTGCAGCGTACTTTTCATAGTATTCTGTATCGCACGTAGTACAACCGAGCATTCCCATTTCCCCCGTTTGGGCTGCTTTCCCCAACCGCTCCCTTCATCCACTAGCCATTCCTCAATTTGTCCTGTTCATCCCGTCATACACACACACACACACACACACAAACGCATGCACGGTTACATATCCACTCGCTTGCTTGTGTGGTCGTTCAAAATCCGTAGCAGCTATTACGCGGACCAGAGTGTGTCTGTTCGCTCTCGATACAAGTGTGATAAATCCTCTCTCGCTTTTTCTTGTGGGTGTGTGTGTGTGTTTTTTTTTTGACAAACATAGTTAGAGTGGCCGTCAGAATTGCAACAGAAGATGCCACGATGGAGATGCCATAGGAGGTAAAGATGATTTGCAGCTGCTATTGCAGTGGCCGTTTGATGCATAGGAAAATTGCTATTGCTTGAGAGGAAACTGGCTTGCTTCAATCCTGGTTTCAACATTTTGTTTTTTTGTTTGTAGTGTAATGTTCAACAAGAGCCGAGCAGTGAGATTTTTCCTTTATTGGTAATTAGCTCCCAACTTGCTGCGATTACAAGCCACTAAAAGCACAAATCTCAGACCCAAGAGCAACCGAGCCAACGCAGCTTGTTCCATCAGCAGGGCCGTCTTGCTCCATTTGTGCGGATGCGACGTTAATCGATATTTCTCATTGGTCCCGCTCTCTCTCTCTCTCTCTCTCTCTCTCTCTCGCTCTATCCTTTGGTCGCATTGAATGGTTCTCGCTTTTGCTCGGTTCGCTGTTTTACGCAAATACTAACGCAGCCACCCACTCATACCCACACAAACACACGCACACAACTAAACGCTTACTCGTATGAGTATCTGCCCCATGGATGGTCCCAATCGAGGAGAATCGAGCGTCTCGAAACGTCCAATGTCCTTCGCGAGTCGTAAGGACAATCAAGGTGGCAGGCGGGGCAAAGGGGAGCAAGGGACGGATGGCACAACAAAACGGTACAACAGGGCTCAGGTCAATAATCATTACCGAATGGCTGCTTCGCTCAGTTTCGGTTCAGGGAGGGGGAACGGTTTATTTTATTTTTTTTCGGCTACATACATTCACGTGTCCACCGCGGCCATTGGAAATCGGGCAAACGAACACTAACGAATAGGCTACAGAGGAATGGTCGAATGGGGAGCAGCAATACCTGGTGCTACCGTACCGCAATTGATAGCGAAAGAGGTCGAATGGGATTTAATGTCCGTGGGTAGGTGTGTACGTGTACGAGTCGGAGTCACTTGATATCGCCCTCTTGCTCTTGCTAGCTGCTCCGTTTCCTCATTTTGCTCGATTGGCAGGTAGTCTTTTCATTGTTGTTGTCGCTGTTATTGTCGTGTCGTAAGAAGGCTAGATGGTGGAAATAGGCCAGCCAAGATATCGTTTCGCTCGTTCATCGACACCCGAGATGAGCGTCACCAATACCAGCGCGTCAGCAAAAAGACCATCAGGGAAAGCACACAAACTAAGCTCTCAGCTGCACTTGGTGCATCTGCAGCCGCGTGAAGCACTTAGGGGCATTTTTCAGCACAAAATACAAAACAGTCACAGCCACACACACACACACATTGCGTAAGACGCGCACTGTACGGTTTGAGTGCAGAGAGAAGCAAAAATCAAAAGCCCACAATAGGGATAGTGTTTATGAACCCCGGAAACAAAGCCACGCTCGCTGCTGGGTCGAAAATTTATGACTGATAATCAGCGACTAATTAGCGCGGGGTAAGAGAGTAAGTGAGGGGGTGGGTGATAAAAACATTCTGTTCCGTCTTTCTGCTGGATTGTTTTGTGTTCGACGCAGAGGGATGCTTTCCTTGCTGCCTTCTTGCTGCCGCGTGTGTTGCTGCCGAGCCCCACGCACGGACACGGACACGCACAGCGATCATTAATGGTTAATGCATAATTTCCTCTGCAGCGGCATCGGCCGCCCAAGGATCTGATTGATGGCGGTCAATTAGCCGCCCGTGAAAAGGGGTACGCCGTGGGAGAAAGATTTATCGGGCGAAGGTCAGGCAACGTGGCAGCGGCAGTGTAGGAAAAAAAGGAGAAAAGGAAAAAAGAAAACACGAAACATGACAGTGAAGATGAGGGCACGATAATGCCATTAACCGGAGTGCTTGTAATTTGCTTTCGATTAGCGTACCAAGTACGGGGCACGGACGCTGCAAACATACAGAACGTACATAAATGTTGCTCGACACGCCAATGCTGATTGATGGTTGGTGTCCTTGGTTTGTTGTTGTTTTGTGCAGTGTAGCGCCTACCTGAATGACATACCGATGGATGACTTACGGATTGGATATTGGATGACATTGTTTACACTAAACCGTAGAAACTCAAATTAAACTTAATATAATATATGGTAGCATGTTAATGCTATAACCTGCTATACCGTTATGACCAATTATTGCAAGGACCACTTTTCAGTTTTATCATGAAGAGCTTCATTTTCTGCTCTTCATGTTTCTTGTCGAAAAAACTACTCTCCAGTAATACGTTTAAAACTGTCATTTAAGCATTGAATTTTGAATAGCTTTGAAATTTTAAAATTAAAATATGATGTTGTCCCTTTGTTTGACATTCCCCCAGCTAATGCGGAAGGCTCTAGCTGATATTTCAGTAACATGTGGCCATTCAGTGTTTTCCGTTTTTTAAGGAATCCTTGTGGTATAAAATAGAACCATATCCTAGCTTTGGCATCTCTGCAGACGAGCCAGTGATTAGTGAGCACCTACGCTTTTCCGATGATTAAACGCTGTGCCAAGCTGTCAGCCACTTTCACCACGCACATCTCTGATTCGATTGTTTGCAACACCGGTTGAATGAAACGATGGCATTAACTCCCACACCCACAGACAATAGCTGCACAAGAAGGTCTACCAGGAGTTTTATTGACAGTGTAATGCGCCCACCAACATTCATGACATTTAAATCCATCAATGTTGTGTTGGAGGTATGAAACGCCTTCTGCCGAAATGAGAAGATGTTTTTGAATATTACGCCAACGCGCGGTATTTCCACAGACACACACACACAGACATGGGTGGGTATATCAGACAAACATCGAAAGGAAGGATGTTTGAAGGATAGGACAAATGTAATACTCTTTAGTATTAGCATTTTTCCAAACGTAGCGTCACGGCATCGCAGCCATTCGACTGGTGGGAGGGAACTTGCTTGGGGCTGTTAAAATGTTTGCAAGTTTTGCATGCGAATGTCACTGGCCAGATTCTGTGAACGCACGCACACACAGCGCCGAGCGCACGCAACACTCCATTTTGAAGTGCTCACACGCGGCCGCCAAGGATACTCGAGCTCCATTACTACGTGGGAGGAGGGCGGTGAGTGGGAGCCATTCCGTCGCGCTCTCACCAACACCCACACGCGCCGTGAGTTACTTTCATTTGTGATAGTGCAGCTTGCTGGTGTGTGTCAATGGACAGCAGAGTCAAGAACTTTTCGTGCAACCGTTTTTTCGTCGTCCCTACACATCCTACGTGAGTCCTCCGAGCTACTTGGTAAGATACGAGCAAGCAGTTAGTGTAGAGCATTTACTGTGTTTGTGAGTCATATAAAAACCACGTGTAAGAGAGAGAAACAGAGAGCTCGTGCGAAAGAGAGAGTGTTAGTGAGAGAAAGATAAATTGTAAAAAAACATCCGTCGTGTTACTGTAACCGAAATGGTCGTGCTTTCAGCTTCGGCTCGTTATGAAGCATACACGCGATATTTCGTGTACCCTGGTACGACGCCAGGCTCTGCGTCTACACATCCTTCTGCGCGTATCGCGTACGTGTATGGGTGAGGCTCGGTGCGCCGTGTGGTGCCGAGAACACACATATCCTTCTCTGCCAGTGTCATCCACTCACGGTCGGTCGGTCGATCAGGTTCTAGTCCGAGGGCGAGCGAGCGCCATTTTTGGGACGGCGTTGCACAAACTCAACCGCTGGGCTGAGGATTTCTGCTGGGTGATTGGGTTTCGGTTACTCGTTTGATTCCTTTCTGCAAGCGCCCAAAGCCAACGGCTGGCCCTATCCCGTCAGTAACTGTCACGTCCGTCCGTGTGTGAATGTTTGTGTGTGTGTGTGTGTGTGCTTGTGTGTTGATAAAGTACAACAATTTTCATATCCAGCAAGCGGGACCACAGCAAGACGATCCCGCCGTACCGAAAGTTCCTTAACCGCGTGGTGAAGGTGACCCATTTGCAGTGCTGCGAAAGCAGAGAAAACAGTTTGTTCGCGTTCCTCTGTGCAAAAGGGTTGAGATTTCCCAACAAAAAAACAACCAGGCAAAGAAAATTCCTACTTCTATGCGCACACATTACTACGCGTGTCTGTGAGTGAAGTTGTGCTAGTGTGCATGCGTTTCTTTTCCAACGATTGACCCGTGTGGTGCCAACAGTTGTGCATTTTGTTGTTTATTCGGTGGCAGGTTTGGTGCGTGAGTAATGCACGCCAATGTTCCCACCTGCCAGACGGGGCAGCAATCGAAGTGGTGATCCAGTCCACTGCGAGCATAAGTGCGAGTGTGCATACGTGTAGCCGCGCAACAATCGTTGCACAGTAGTGCAAAATTAAAGCAACCGAGGGGGCCAAATAATCGACAGGAAGTAACCAAAACCATCAACGACATATCAAGTGAATTGCTCAGTAGTAGTGGTAGTAGCTGCTAGTGGCTGGTTTTAGCACCGCGCTAGTATATTTTGGAGTAGTAGGCAAGCAAGCAAGCAAACGGAAACGGCTCAAACGGAGCGGCAAGTGGAGTGTAATTGTAATCCGAAACGGAGGCGACGGGACGTGCGAGTGTTCGCGGGCATAAATGTGCGATAGTGCCACCACTGGATGCTTTTTCTCGCGGAGCAGCAAGGTGAGGATTGGGAACATTACGGCTCCAAAGATGCTGTCGTCCTTCGAGCGCTGCTAGCTCGGACAGCCGTTTGTGTGTCCGTAAAAGTGTCTGGAAAAATGGAACCCCACACCATGCATTATTCATTCCCACGGAGGTTTTTTTTTGTGTTGCTTCTTCTTCATTTTCTTGCATTACTCCAAGGCTGACGTGTCGAAAATGAAGGGAGCGCTCTCCCTTGTAAGGGGTTGGAAAAGTGTAAAAGGGGCGAGAGTTGTGGGTGGAAGCATGGAAAAAACTATGCCAGTGTGTGACACAGTCACGAACCGTTAACAGCAACGATCCAGCCTTTTTTACGGACACGCACACTTACACACACACACAGTCATCCCATACATTGCAGTTTCGTAAGGAGGTTCTCTCGTATCCTTTGATATTGTAACTCATTCGTCCTCGCTCTCTCTCTCTCGCTCTCTCTATGAAAATGACAGAAAAGGACACGTTCAGAATGAAACTCATGACGAGAATTATAATGGAGGGTATCCGTGTCTGGCGGTGTACACGTGTGCGTGCAGTGATGGCTGTTCGCTCAGTGTCCTTTCACATTCACTCAGTCTCCTTCTGGCGCTCTCCTGTGCGTATGAGGCTCTCCTCGCTCACTATCAAAGAACGTTCTGCCAAGTGAGTGACTATGCGCGCAATTTTCCCTTTTATCAGCGTGTGCGTTGCAAAGTAGTGACGATGGGTGGGTGTAGGGAGGGGAAGGGGAGCTAGCTGGAGCGTGTGGAAAACGTGTGTGGAAATTCGAGTAGCGCTCTAGCGCGCTTGCGTGTATTCGTGCCGTCCGCAGAGACGGCAATGATGACGGCGACGACGACGATGACGGTTCTATTCAACAGTGGAATTTTCATTCACACCACCACTATCACCAGCACTGCTACCTGCCGCCGTGTTTCACTACATGCAAGTCTGCTCCAATCGGGTCGGGTTCACACAGTCACATCAGTTTTTTTTTGCACGAATTGTGGGAGCTTTTTTTTACTACAATCCTGCACATGCAAATGATTGCATTCTCGATCCTTCACACACACACTCACACAGACACATGGATTGCAGTTACGGGTGGGTGGATTTTTTCAAACGCTAATTACCATGTACCCCTCTCCGCACACAAATCAGTGACGTTGGTCATGGACGTCCTGAACAGATGAAATGACTTTCCACTCTATGGTTGGAGCGATTTTGTTTGAAACCGAAATAAAAATTAAACCTATTTGTGTTCCATGCAAGGACGGTTGGGTTAGAGTCATGAGGAGAGAATGAAAGCGTGTTTTGCAAGAACTAAACTCATAACTCGGAACAGCGAGCTTGCTGAGAATATTTGAGAGTTTTCGAGTGAATTGTTTTTAATTTTAAACATCTTAGAAATGAATCGTTTCGGTGGCATTGCGTTATCAACATCGAAAGAATTGCTTCTGTTCTGGGAAGGATGACTTGACCGTTCAAAATATTACGTTTTGCATTCACAGAAGAAGCACAGCTGCTTCTTGCGAGGGGACGATATTAAACCATGATAAATAATTAATTACACAGTGGAATGAAATGGATTCCTCAAAAGTGGAAGGGTCTTTTGAAGCATTGCCAACAAATATTAAACATGGTTTTAATGGGAAGGTGGACCAACAGTTCTATTATAACCAGAGTAATGAAATTGCAGCTTTTGCCTTGGTACATCTATGTACACCTGAGTTCTGTAACAATTATAACAATTCCATCATGCTGGGCGTTGAACGAACACAGCAACAAAAACTGTCGCTCGTTTGACAGTAATTAGGGCTCAAACATGTTACAGCGGGGGAGGAGATTACATCTCAAGTAGGAGCAACACACTTTCCCCATCGCTGGCACTTGACGAACGATTTGGCTTGAAGTCACTCGATCCTGTCAGATGCAGCAGCACGATGAAACCTTGCATGACAACGCATAAAGCCTAATGGAAAAGCTTGACAACATTGGTTTTGAATGATTCAAAACGTTGTGTCATGGGGTTCTTTGGGGGTAATGGGTTGCTTTGTTTTTTTTTCTCTCTTTTTCTTTTGGAAGGTGTGAATAGAACAGATTGAAGTTAATAGGAGGTCAGGTGTGTTCGTGGCACTCTGAGTGCTTTAAGTGCGGTATGCGTGTGTTCTCTTAATGTAGGGTATGTTGCGTGTTGGGTAGGATGAGCTTTAAACTAAAATAAAAATGTATATTATCAATCAGTTATTTGTGATTAAAATAGGTGTCCATGAACTTATTGTTCAGATTAAATAGTAAAAGGTTGTCTGTTTTATTTTTCGAAAACTGCATTTAACCACGTCAGAGCCTGTTATCGCAATTCTTTGCTCCTATTGCGCTAGACGTTTGACCCAGGCGCTAAATCCAAACGTCTTCTGACCGATTAAATGGAACAATGATTGTAATAATAAAGGAAACAATATAAATGTATCATTATGCATTCGTGTTGTAAATAATTTGAGTTATTGGAGCATCGATGGTTCGATCGATGGTTTAAATCAAGGGTCCCTAAACTTTTCAGTTCGCGGGCCGCATTGCTTCACAATCAACGTTGTTGAGGGCCATTTTGACGCTACCTTTAGTGGAGTGGAAGTTCAAATCTCGTTTCAATAAGAAAATATTACTGAAATATATCAAATTTCTACAGCTTTCTTTTGTTGAATCTTTATTTTCGTCTTTCAGAAGTAAAAAAATCATTAAAAAAAAGATATTTAATTTAACCGTAACCCAGTCCTCGCGGGCCGTAGTTTGGAGACCTCTGGTTTAAATGGACGTTTAAAGTTAAGTTTAAAAGGAAAAAGCTCTCAATAAAAGCTCGCTCAGTCTCTTGTCACTTGTCGGGGAGATAAAACCTTTCATAAAAATGAAATAAAATAAAATTACCCAATTTACAAACTTTTCATTTGATTGCTTCAAAAGTCAAACAATTAGTGTAAGGCCCGTGTCATTGCTTCATCGGATGTTATTTTTACACGTGCTGTCAACATTTTTTTTATACACAATGAAATATACAAATAAACAATTTAGTAACTCGCCTAAATTATGAAACCACAATGCAACATAAAAGTATCGTTGGCTCAAGTAGCAAAGAAACTCTGCCGTTCTTTGTAAGTTTCGATTAGAATTTTTTAGCATTTGTTTAGGGTGTGAACTGTAAAACTGTCCATTAAATATGTACTCTGCATCCCATGCTGCCAACGGGTAGATTCATTTATGGTTTGGCACTCTTTCCACCACGTAAAGACATCACGGCGTGTCGATGATGCTAATAGTGTTGTGCGTAGCTAAAACCAAGCTCGTCCCAATACGATTCCTGCAAACCAAAAATCAAACAAAACTTATGTTGTACCCTTTTTGCCCATCCCGGTAGCATATTCTTCCCATGGCAGCACGCGAACACGCCAACATTGACCGCAGCTGGACGCCTATCGTTCTTGAACGACGTGTGGGCCGCGTCCGTCGACACCGCAGGGGCCGCATGTTTGCCGGCGCAGATTAGATAGTAATTGAATCCGGAAAAGTATCCCAATTAGAGGACGTTTAAGCGAATTAGCAATTCAAATCACGGACGCTCCATGGCGGCCGTTCGGTGCGAACGCGCTTTCGTTACGATGTGGCCAACGTCCATCGCCAGGACTGGAAGGGCAAATTTAATTTCATACGATACCGAGCGAGCAAGTACGGTCGAGAGGTGTGTTTGTTTAGGCTCGTTAGCAGATGGTTTTTCGATGCATACAACGAAAGTTCCCAAATCGAACTGCCTTTGTGCCGCGAACCGGTTGGATAATCGTCACGCATCATCAGGAATGGGACGGGCGACGGCTTCCCTTTACCCGGGCTGGCAGATGTTAAAGGTCACGGAATGGTTTCACGGATCGCGGGTCGCTTCCGCTTGTGCAAGTCCAGGCGCGCGAGACTGACGATAAGCGGGACGACTCTTCCCAGTGCCGCTAAGTGGAGTGCCTTGAGCAGTATACCTTGTAGGGCGCTACCACGTACCATGTAGGGCGCTCAAGTTTAAACTGCAAGTTTCCCGTCTATACTCCCGCGTTGGCTCCGGGTGAAAACACAATCGAATGATTCGTCGAACGAAAATTACGCCCCTGATTGGTTTAATTAGGAATTATTGCGGCGTTTTATCGGTTTCGTGGAACCGGCGGTACATCATTGTTCCATCGACAGTGCACCTTTTCAGCTGGCAAAAGGGAAAAGGTACATTCAGTGATTGAAAAATGAATAATACAAAATTACTTTTCTCCGAGTGGAAGAAAAGAAAACTCGGAAGGCACTACAGCAAAGGCAAGCTGAAGACTGTTAAGTAAACGTGTTTCAACAGAAGAAAGCGTTGAGCGTAGAAAGAAAATCAAAGAGGCTTCCATCACACAACCCTCCCGTTGCTTGACACAGACCCAAGCCAGCTGTTGAAAGCGATAGGCAAAAAATAAGGAAATAAAATCGGAACAAACCTCACCACCTCCCCTCTCGCAACATGCCAATCTGCTTTTTAGTGGCATTCGCCTGTCAGTGAGCGCAAAAGGTGATCATGTAACGGGTAGCGCGACCCCATCCATCCTCGTAACGGATGGTCGGAAGGCAAAGGCGAACCTTTCCAGCCTGCGTTGCATTAACGACAATTTTGTGTTGCCTCGCTGCCCCCGGTGAAAACCACTCGAAAGCACAGCACTGGCAGCAGTGAAATGTTTTTGCGTGACGCGATGTTGAATTATTAATCATCGATTGTGTTCATCGCGCGCGCTCTCGATAGTGGGCCGCTTCGTCTCGACTTTTGTGCGATGCTTTCTGGAAGTTCCATTAAAGGGGAAAGTGGGAGCGGACCGGTGCGACGCAGCGGTGTGAATTTTCAACAGCGTTCGCGATTTCCGCCCGTTTTTTTTCCATCGCTGTCATTTTCCCCAAAGGCTCGTCGGTGGTTGGGTGTGCTGGGAAGAAATGGATAGGGTTTATTTCCTCTCACCGACGGTACGCCAGTGGCTACCAACGAGCGCAAGACGGAAATGGTGGTTTAGAGAATAAAGGGCTGGTTGGAGATGCTTTGTATACATTTTATCATCAGAACTCGGGCCTACCTTTTTTCGTAGCTGCTATACACTGTTGGTACTATGTTTAACATTTTCGTGTTCGTGTTCGTTTTCGCTTCTTGCAGGAAAATGGAAGATCTGTGCCTGACCTCACTGCAAGCCCCGGGCGGGCACCGCCGGGTCCGATGCCTTCCCACCAGGCGCAGGCTCTCCAGCAGCAGCAGCAGCAGCAACACCAGCAACAGGGCCTGCAGGGACACCATCAGCAGCAGCAGCAACAGCAGCGGCAGGGCTCGAAGGAGCCCGTCCTGCTACAGGGTGACTTCCGGAAGGTGTCCGGCATCAGCTCGGAGATCTTCCGGCAGATTGAGGCGGTGGAGAATGACCACGATCCGAGCACGGCGGCCGCTTTGGAGGTAGGTAAAAGGGGTGGTGCTAGATTGAAGGTACGGTTGCACGGACCGGTTGGTTGGAATGTTGAAAAAGAGTCCGTTACCAGTTTGTAGCTGTAGAGGGGCAAAGTTTCAGCCGGAAGGTGTTTGCCTACATATTTGAGCTAATTTTGATTTTAATTCAATATTCATAACTAAGTTAAAATGGAGGGGAAGCGATGAGTTTGTCTTGTTTTTACACAATTTTAGAAGATACTATTTGACACGTACAGTGGCGGCCTCCTACAGTCGGACACCTTATGTTTTATCTACTATCTCACTTTGCGGCACCCAAGACAGTTCCCTAAACCGCTTATCTATGTTCCAGCAAACAACTAGTTCGATATGTTTTAAAATTTCCGAACACTATGCATAAATGTGATAAAAGGTATGAAATATATGTGGTCCACAGTGTCATGTGTCGGACAGTCTTCATTTCATAGCAAAATGACCACCTAGCCATGCCAATATTGGCCAATATGGTTCTTAAATCATTTGATATCAGTTATTATAGCCCCATCGACTATTGTGGGTGGTCATCTGCGTATTACATAACCTATGGGTGAAAATAGTTGTCCGATAAGTGGTCTAGGGAATTGTTCTGGGTGGCGTAAAGTCAGATAATAGGTGAAAATAAAAGATGCTCGTCTTTGTACTCTTCTATCTTCGCCAGTCGTCACTGTTATTTTTGTTTTAATAAATCAGTAGATCTAAGCTTGTATAGTTTAAACTGATAACTTATTGCGTTGAATTAAACATTTCTTAGCAAACCTTCCACTTATAGTAAAACCACCTATAGAGCATTTAAAACAAGATATACAATTTAAAGTTAATTTTCATCAGTGCTTTGTGAACAAAAATAAATGAAAATCCCTATTTAGCAACGCGTTTACGTATGTGATGCTTTCACCTCGCCAGGTGAGCAATTTTGTAACCTGCTCGACCATTTTGCTTTTTGCTAATGTCGCTGGTTAGTGTGCTGGCTGGTGTGTTAAATGTGGTTCTCATCCCGGCATAACCGACGGACGTTCGGTCGTTTCCCACATCAAAGCAGGCTAAACTTCATGCTCTATTTCGATGGCAACCCATGACACACGTCTGCAGTGTAGGTTACTGTCGGTTCCAGACACTCCCATAGTGGCTTGGATTATCCGGTGCCTGTGAGCGTATGGCTGCTGCTATGATGAGACGAAAAAACAAGAAAGCCAAGCAGAAAACAGACGTTTCACCGAATGTTTCGCACAAAGTGACATTTGTTCAACGCATTCTTCACCAACAAAGTTTTGCTCAAGGTCAGCGCCATACTGCCTACAGCATACGGCCACAAAACGTAGCAGCTTTCTTCTCCCGAAACGAACGGAAGTGACAGGCTCTGTGTGTGTGTGTATATGTGTGTGTGTATGGCCAAAGTTTAAGATGACACTAATTGAGTTTTGCTGTTTTGGGATGAGGAAAAGTGAAAAAATGGATTCACCAACATTTCTCTGCTCGGTTTGGCGCTTGGCCGTTTCAATCGATGTGTTGCTTCCCGCGAGGGTTTCCCTCTGCTGAATTACTGCGCCCACGACATCTACTAACATTTTGACCGTTCTTTTTTCTCTATTTTCTCTCATCGTCTTCCAGGTGGTGGAGCGGAGGGGCGAAATGATAGTGCGCATCCTGGAGCCCAGATGTATGGGCAGCCGACAGGCCATCGAAGCGGGCCAGAAGTTCCTCAACAAGAGTGACGCCAGACACACGGTTCAGGTAGGAGGCAGTGGGGCTGTTTTTCATTAGAGGCGTTTTCCCAAACACACTTAAATTTGCGCTTCTTCGTTTGTTTCCAGCTGGTGGAGATCGTCAAACGGCCGGGCCAAACTCTGGGTCTGTACATCCGCGAGGGCAACGGAGCCGACCGGTCGGATGGCGTGTTTATATCTAGGATAGCTTTAGAGTCGGCCGTTTACAACAGCGGCTGCCTGAGGGTAAGTAGCGGGAAGGGAGGAATGGAAGGGCAAAGTGACCCAGCCACTGCTACCAGTGGAGGGAAATTTCAATTAAACTCCAATTAGCGAAGGAAGTGCGATTGCTTTCGAGCATAAAATTAGTATTTATCTGTTGGAAGTGATGTGGGGAACGGAGAGGGGGACATGAAAAACATCATCTCAGCCGAAAAGAGAGAGAGAGGATGCTCGTGCTATAATTCATCCTCATTGTGTAATCGCACAGATTCAATCAAGACCAAACTGTGCAACGAATAAGTTTGTCGGGTGAAACTTGGTCTAAACATACAACCAAGAGGGAACATGTTTGACATTTTACACGGCCTGTGCTGAGCGGATCGAGTTTACTTAGGCTACACATTGGAAAAGATGATTAGGAGGGAGAGACGAGGTTTAGTTTAAGCAGAGAAGGAAAACATGTGCCTTTCTGTTGTAAAGAAACAGCCTTTGTTGAACAAATAAAAAAAGCTGTTAACATTTTCAGTATAAAAATCAGTTCTATTATCTGCTCCACTTTGCTTGGCACTTATTAAAATCTTAACGTGACTTAGAAATTTGTCAAAAATGTGTTCTTTGGAAGGCGAAGCGAGTATTTGTTATTTACTTGATTATATATGCAACTTATGTTAATACATCACAACTTTCCACGCCGTATGATAACATAAGTTTTGCACAATTTGATTTTTGAGGCAAAGTTTTGTTAAAACACATTTATGATTGATATAAGTTACTCTAGGTTTGATTTGTTTTATTTTTGTTTTTTAAATTATCCCCCATAGTATAGCCCAAGTATTGCTCAAATTAGTTCAGCGGACTTTCACAGTCTAGAACATGTCCCTACAGGATATCTTTTTTTTTACATCTTATCAAAATATCTAGCCAGTAATTACATTCTTAGATTACAGCCACACACTATTCACATGTCCATTTTCTTTTACACCCACATACAAATGTTGAACCCAGGCATTACACCATCGACGGAAATAACTGTTTAGTATCGTTTGTGGTCGATCGTTTTACCCAGCAGTTTCAAAATTTCAACAGCGGCATACAGTGCGAAACAACGTTGCCGCACACAAGATTCCACACGATTGACCGCTAGCAGTTCCGTCTGGGATGCGACCCTGTTTCGCACATAGTAATTGCAGTCAATAATACTATCATTACGATGGTATAAAAGCATTAATTAAAAGTTTCACCAGCAGCCATGGCTACGGCATGCTCGGATGCAAAGTGAGCATTTGTAAGCGTAGGGTTTTGCGGTCGACAGAATGTGCCATTGTTGTTGCGTTTGTTGTTTGTTGCTTCCATTTGATGTGGTCAACCGGTACAAACCTTGTGTGCGGTTTTCCGCCTGATTGCTCTTTCGCTCGAGTTTCGAAAAACAGCTTCGGGACAGCTTAACCATACCTACAAAGCGTTTGTTTGAGATTGTTTTGCTAAATAAATAACCAACGAAAAGAAAAAAAAACAGAGCAAACGGTGGAAAAACAATAAAACCTAGAAATGGAAACTTTAATGGGACTATTTCTGGTATCTATAATGTCGTTCCCCCACCAGCTCCATGCTGTAAAGCTCATGCAGCCAGTAAGCCACCAGGCATCTCCTTTTGCTGCTAGATGCTTACGGCCGACCAGGCGTCTCCATATGCTGGATGGGTCTTTTTCCTTTCTTGCTGAAAGGGTTTCACCACTCACGGCCAATCGCATTACATAATGCACGATCCTGATGGTGCCTTGGACCGTTGGCTGAAAAAAACAACGAACCAACACCCGGGGACGAAAAGCGGATAAACGTAAGGAGCAAAATGTAATAATCTGCCACGCGGCCTGACCGGAACGCTGTTGGCACGGGTGTCGGGTTGGGCGACGGACCTGATTGGATTGAAGCTGCTTCGGCAATCGAAAGATAAATAGAGCCATTACCCGTGTAACGGGTTGCTCTGTACAAGGGCCAGGCTCGACGTTGCTGCTCCTTTGTGCATGTGGCAGATGGCCGGACAATTGAATAAATGGTGAGCATGTTCGTTTGATAGTGCTGCTGCTGCTGCTGCTCTTTACAGTGCGGTTGGTCAGAACGGGAGGCACACATTCCATGCCTGGTTCTGATGTGTTTATGTAAACTATTTGTTGTAACGAGCAAGAAAGAAATAAGGAACACCGAGCAAACGAACTCTAGCTTTTAATACGGTTACGAGCCAAGTGTAACGAGACGATAGCTAACCACACCACTTATAAAATGTTTCAAGCAATCACACCGCCCCTGTATTTTGCAATGCCAGCTTAGCAGGCAGGCATGAAGCGGTGCAATGAAACGTTTCAGCAGTGCCACGCGCCACTAGATGAGAACAAAACACGTCAACAATGTTACTGACACTGTTGCTTTATTGCCTGTGTTCATGTATGCGCACGCGCGTGTGTATGTGTGCATGTTTTCTTTTTATGAGAAAAAAAAACGTACCAGCCCGGGAGAATGGGTCGAGCGGGCTTTTGAAAGATACTTGAAAGGAAATGTTTTCTTGGCTCGCCCAGGCACAACACGCCAGCGACACCCATCTTTCGTCTTGCGTATGCAGCGCGAAGCAAGACAGAACAAAACAGGACAGCCTTGCGAGCTTTGTGCCTCCCTGAAGCGTGCTTCCAGCCTCGCGACGGTCCAGGGTCGCAAATATTTTGCATCTTTTGCTTCTTTTTCTGTGACGCGATAAGACTGTTGCGTCAACGAAGCGCATGGCAATGGCTGAAAGCGAATGGAGGGCTTTTTGTGTGTATTTTTTGCTGTTGATAGCATGTAAGAGCGATGGTGACGTTTTATGTACAAAAGGGGTTAGTATAGGGACAAGGTTGATTCGGAATGTCTCATCAGTTGAAGCTTTCGAGCTTTAGTTTATTGTTGCTGGCGTTTGCTTGGGGAGCTTGCTTTAAATGGGTTGAGTTAAACATTTGCTTGCGCCTAGCGGTAGGCAACCCACGCGGGAGATGTTTTAGCTTCATCTGCCGGCTGGGTTGCCTAACTTTAGGAGCAGTCAAATGTGTAGCTTAAACCATTTAAATTGCTCAAACCATTCAAACCGTTGGAAGACGATTGTTGCGTTCACCTCGATCAAACTAGATTCGTCGCCGCAATGTAATGCTTACCTCTACTCTTCTCCCATTTCGTTCTCGATCCGTTCAGGTTGGCGACGAGATATTGGCCGTGAACTTGGTGGACGTAACGCGGATGTCGCTAGACGACGTGGTCATCATCATGTCGATACCGCGCCGGCTCGTACTCGCCATCCGTCAGCGGCGCGGCAACCGGGGCTCCAACTCGCCCGGTCCGCCGCAGATGTCCCGGCCGGAGCAGAAACCGCCGCCAGTGGTCGTGATCAAGCGCGACCTGCGCGACGAGGACCTGGACGACTCGGATCGGGCGCCGCGCTCCTCCCGCTCCTCGCGCGAGCGTCGCACCGGCGATGGGCGCGAAATGACCGAGTCGCGCTCCCGCCTGGGACTGGGCCTAAACAATTACAGTCCGCAGAGCGAGCAGCTCGATCTGTACTACGGGGCGGGCCGTGGGCCGGGCGGAGGCCCCGGCCCGGCCGAGACGCCCAACTGGGGATACAAGCCGCCGGCCCCGCCCTCGTCGGTCATCACGGAGCAGCCGAAGGGGATGCACGGCGGCTTCCAGACGTCCCACTCCTACTACCAGAATGCGGGCACGCTCGAGAGCCTCGCGGAGAAGGTGCACGCGTTCTACCCGTCGGCCACCACCAGCCGGCGCATGTCGGCCGGCCCGGCCGGCGTCGCCATGAGCCAGTCGCACCAGCGGTTCCCGCGCAGCGGCTCCGACCAGCACCTGCCGCGCGTCGAGTACGCCGACTACGCTTCCCTGGGGCGGCATCCGCTGCTGGCCCGCTCCAGCCTCAAGTCGGATCTAGTCGGGGCGGCCCCGATTGCGGGCGGCACGCTCGGGCGGTACGGGCGGTACGATGCGCCGCCGCCGCAGCCCCGCGCGCCCAAGTACGGCCCGTCGCCGCTCGGCGCGACCGGTTCGCTGCAGCGCCGCTCCCGCCCCGCCCTGGACTACTCGAGCGACACGGAGGCGACGATCGGGCCGCGGCCCAGCTACTACTACTACAACCATCCGGCGATGGCGGCCAGCGGCACGATGGGAGGGCGCGGCAGCACGCAAGCCCTCGGTGGAGGGCCCGAGTTCGCCAAGTTCAACTCGCTGCCGCGCGAACGGCCCGGCGCGACCCGGCTCGGCCTTCGCGGCCGCATTACCGATCGGCTGCAGGACGAGGCGGACGGGAACGTGTCCGCGCCGGAGTACTCGCTGCCGATCCGGCGCGACATTCGCGATCTGCGCAACCGCATCACGGCCAGCCCGTCCATCTTCACCTCGGACGAGTACCGGGCGTGGCTGCGACGGGCGCCGAGCAGCTCGGCCATCTGCGAGCAGATGCGGGCGTCGCGCGACCTGCTCAACCAGCAGCGCGCCCACCGCTTCTCGTGCAGCGCGGAGAACATCCACGACGTGCTGAAGAACACCGAGCACATCTACAGCAGCCGGACCGGGCTCGGCATGGGCGGTGCGGGCGCAGGGGGTGGAGTGGTCGGAGGCACGCTGGATCGCCACTCGATGGCGGCCGGCGGTCCGCGCATGTCCTCGCTGCCAGTGCGCTCGCTGTCCTCGCAGCATATCGGCGGCCCGTCGTCGATTCGATCGCCGAGCGTGCGGCGCATGCGACAGCTGCTCGAGCTGACGCAGGGTGCGGGCGTGGGTGGCGTTCCGGGCTCGGTCGTGGCAGCGCTGACCGGCCACCAGAGCCCGGCACCGACGCCCAGCACGACGCTGCCCCGGGCGCACCGCCAGATCGACATCAATCCGGCCGAGTACACCAAGTACAAGCTGGACAAGCCGGTGGTGGATGCGGTAGGCATGTCGGGCATGCTGTGGATCCACCTGCTGGCCGGGCGGGGCCTGCGGGCGATGTCGGAAACGTCCCAGATCCAGCAGCCGCTGATCCGCGACCTGTACTGCGTGCTGGAGTGCGACCGCATCCACAAGGCGCGCACGGTCGTCCGGTCCGGCGATCTGCAGTTCGACTGGGACGAGTCGTTCGAGCTGGACCTGGTGTGCAACAAGCAGCTGGACGTGCTCGTCTACTCCTGGGACCCGCAGCACCGGCACAAGCTGTGCTACCGTGGCGCCCTTTCGCTCACGACCCTGCTACGACAATCACCGATCCATCAGCTAGCGCTAAAGGTAAGTTCGTTTTGCGCGGCAGTGGGAGTTTCACGCTGCACGATCTAATGCACGATCTGACCCGCCTGTTGCAGGTTGAACCGAGAGGCACCATCTATCTGCGACTGCGGCACACGGATCCATTCCAGCTGTTCCGGCGCCGCGGGCTGCCAAGCCTACGGGGCAACGTGCCCGCGCTGTTCGGTGCCGATCTCGAGACGGTGGTGACGCGCGAATCGAAGGGAGCGCCGGGCTGTGCGCCGGTCCCGATCATACTGCGCCGCTGCGTCGAGGAGGTCGAACGGCGCGGCCTGGACATTATCGGGCTGTATCGTCTCTGCGGTTCCGCCACCAAGAAGCGACTGCTAAGGTAAGTGCCGCTAATGGCCGGTTCAGTCGCGGAGCTTTCTGCCTTGCTAATGGACTACTTGCAACCCCCGACAGGGAGGCGTTCGAGCGGAACAGCCGCGCCGTGGAGCTGACACCGGAGCACGTGCCCGACATCAACGTCATCACGGGCGTGCTGAAGGATTATCTCAGGGAGCTGCCGGAGCCACTGTTCACCAAGTGTCTCTTCCAGATGACGGTTGACGCCCTAGGTAGTGCTGTCGCTCAGTGCACGCCACCAGTACTGACCCGCCTCTCACTCTCTTTTGTCCACCCTTTTCCCAGGTGTCTGCCTGCCGGACGATCCCGAGGGTAATGCCAAACTCATGCTCAGTATTCTGGACTGTCTGCCACGAGCGAACAGGGTAGGTGGACAATCGTGTATGCGCTCGTCGCTCACCGGCCTCCGCTCATCAACCGACTGACCTGTGTCCTCTCTGTCTGTTTGTAGGCCACCCTCGTGTTCCTGCTCGACCACCTGTCGCTGGTCGTGTCCGCCGCCGAGCGCAACAAAATGTCGGCCCAGGCGCTGGCGACCGCCCTGGGACCACCGCTGATGCTGCATTCGGCGAGCGTCGGCGCCAACGAGGAGATCGATCACGCACAACCGATCGCGGTGCTGAAGTACCTGCTGCAGATCTGGCCCCAGCCGGGCACGGGCACGGGCGCTCCCACTTCAGGTAACGTAATTCTTATGCGCCCCGCTAGCAATCGTACCGTACAACCGCTTCCCCTTCTCTTCGTCAAGAACAAAAAAAAAAACAAATCACAGCTAAACACACATTAAAAAAAAAGTATCTCTATACACACTACTGTTCGTTTCTCGCTGTTATACGTTGTGTTGAGCCGTACCTGACCATCCGTAAGCACTACTACCGTTATCATCAATCTTGTTTGAGTTTTTTCTTTGTGTACAGTTTCTTTAATGTTGTTGTTTCTGTTTTGCTGCCACTAGCGTTTATGCTGCGTTTTGTTTGTTTGCATTTTCTTATTGCATCGCTCAAATATTTATCGTTTCGTTTTGCAAAGAAGTTTCTCATCTATACTGTAAGATGACTGTGAAAGACTAGGGTTTAATTGAATACATTTCCATTTAATTATTCAACCAATGTTTGATCCAATCGGTTTTGACTAATAAGGGAACACGGAACATGATAATACTAATGATGGGAAAATGCAGTTTTCGTCGGAATCGATTACGGATAGCTTCGAAGTTTTCTGCAATCAGAATTTGCTCCAGAATTGGAATCGCTTTCGGGCCCGGAATTGAAATCGGTTCCAGAATCGGAATAGGCTCCGTAATAAGAATCGGATTTGAAATTGGAGTCAGTTTTGGCATCTCCATAAGAATAGGCGTTTGGGTCCAATGATGTTACGTATTGATAGGAGCACAGAATCTAAATCAACTTATAAACGATCCATTCTCATGAAAATACCCAGATTGATTTCGCTGCTGGTACTTCATATTTAATGTATCTGAATGAAGATTTGAAGAGTGTTTTGTGTATTCTTCAATCTACTAGAATGCTTGTTTGAGCAAACATTTTCACCCGTCCTGTCAAACAGTGACGATCAAATTTGGTTTAAAAAAACAGTTTATGTGATCACCTGGTCTACAAACACCTTGATTCTAGATTCCACCACCTGATCCACACCTTGTGATAAATGAAAACACCATCTTGTTTTGCCATTTTTTCGAGCAGGTATTCGAATCTAATTCTAGCCTTGAGGCTGAAAATCACAAGTTAGTGTTGTGCGTGGATTTGTATAAAGTGTTGACATGATTTCAGCCTCGAACTATAAGACTCCATATAAAAAGCTGACTAGAATCGTGAAAGGCCCCAATAGTATGTAGTTTCAAAATGTAGCCGAATATTGGGGAGTTCAAAAGTTGAGTTATGTAGTTGGCGAGAATCATTGCGGATTGTTCTACATTGCCTTTATTGGATTGTTCCATGTTCCCCTCAAGAAAAACGAAACTTGATACGCAGTGGTTTAGGGTTTGTTATTAGACAAAGAATGACCAACTAAAATAATTGCCTTATTTTGTACGTGTTTATCAAGGAATATTAATAATGTCATAACATTACCTTAATTGCCATTTCACAATGCATGTTATACGCATTTCCCCCCACCTTAAACGTAGTTTCCCTTTAGTTCGATTTCAGATTCCCTTAGTAAATGTGTATGTCCTGCTTCGTAGATATAGCCACACATCTCATCAATGTTATTTGTGCTGTGAAACGTTTTCCGCTTTGTTCAATAATGCCACAGCGAAAGACGAGATCTATTTGCCGTTCTCATGGTCATATACAGAACCTTCATGCGTATGGCTTTACTCTCCCTCCCCGATAAAGTTGGAATGTGTCAATGCTTCCTTCGTTCGCTCCATCTCACCATTTAAATCATTCAGCCTAGAGTGTGTGTGCGAGAATGATTCATTGATACAAAATAAACAAACAAACAAAAAAAGAAGAAAAGAAAAAAAAAGACTCCCGAAAGCGAGCTTCTTGTCCCCGCTTCTGGGAGTTTGCGGCCATACTGTTTCGTGCTCTTTTTTCGCTCGTTCACTCACTCACTCATGCTCGCACTCATCGAACTTACACATCACCGCGACCGCGAACTGCTGGACGTTTTGATTGAACGTGCTAAGCAGTCAAAACCCACAACAAAACAAAAAAAAACTGCACGCGAAAGGTCCTTCAAATTACATAAATCTTTACACCCGAAACATTTCTTGTCGGCTCAGCGTGCAAACCATAAACAACTTAAACCACCTTGCGTCTCACAATTCCCTGCTGCTTCCGTGGTAGAGGATTAGCACCCGTTTCGTTTCGTTTGTTTATTTTTTTTATATTCTGGCTGCTCTCATTCTTCATAAAGCATTTTTGATTACGTTATTTTAACCCTTTTACGCGTGCACATCCGGCTCTTGCAATGTTTGCTACCAGGCATGCGATCCTTTTTTCTTTTCGTTGATGAATGCTACACAGCAGCAT